>NC_042616.1:693877626-694214025 GCF_901001135.1 Rhinatrema bivittatum
ACATCTGCAAAGGTTAAAAGTGTACAACAGGCATGGACATTGTTTAAAAATACAATCTTAGAAGTGCAGTCCAGATATATTTCATATATTAAGAAAGGTGGGAAGAAGGCAAAACAATCACCAGCATGTTTAAAAGGTGAGATGAAAGAGGCTATTTTAGCCAAAAAAAAATCCTTCAAAAATTGGAAGAAGGATCCATCTGAAGAAAATAAGAAAAAGCATAAGCATTGTCAAGTTAAGGCAGGCTAAGAGAGAATTTTAAATGGTTGGCCTTAGAGGTAACTCATAATAAAAACTTTTAAAAATATATCCAAAGCAAGAAACCTGTGAAGGAGTCAGTTGGACCATTAGGGGTTCTTAGGGAAGATAAGGGCATTGCAGAAAGACTAAATACATTCTTTGCTTCTCTCTTTACTAATGTGGATGTTGGAAAGAATCCTGTTCCGGAGATGGTTTTCAAAGGTGATGATTCAGATAAACTGAACCAAAATCAGTATGAACATGGAAGTTGTAGTAGGCCAGATTGACAAACTAAAGAGTAGCACCTGGACTGGATGGTATACACTCCAGGGTTCTGAAAGAACTAAAAAAGGAAATTTCAGAACTATTAGAAAAAATTGTAACCTATCAGTGAAATCATCCATTGTACCTGAAGACTGGAGGGTGCCAATGTAACCCCTATATTTATAAAGGGATCCCTGGGTGATCTGGAAACTATAGATTGGTGAGCCTGATTTAAATGCCGGGAAAAATCGTGGAAACTGTGATAAAGAATAAAATCACAGAACATTTAGATAGACACGGTTTGATGGGACACAGCCAACATGGATTTAACCAGGGAAAGTCTTGCCTTACAAATCTCCTACATTTTTTTGAAGGGATGAATAAATAGGTGGAAAAGGTGAACTGGGAGATGTAGTGTTTTTGGATTTTCAGAAGGCGTTTGACAAAGTCCCTCATGAGAGGCTTCCAAGAGAACTAAAAAGTAATGGGATAGGAGACGATGTCCTTTTATGGATTGCAAGTTGGTTAAAAGACAGGAAACAGAGTAGGATTAAATAGTTTTCACAGTGGAAAAAGGTAAACAGTGTGGTGGTTCAGGGATATGTACTTGGACCGGTGCTTTTTAATATATTTATAAATGATCTGGAAAGGGGCATGACGAGTAAGGTGATCAAATTTGCGTATGATACAAAATTATTCATGCTAGTTAAATCTCAAGCGGATTGTGATGAATTGTAGGAGGACCTTGTGAGACTGAAAGATTGGGCTTCCAAATGGCAGATGAAGTTTAACGTGGACAAGGCAAAGTGATGCATATAGGGAAAAATAATCTTTGCTATAGTTACAAAATGATAGGTTCTATCTTAGGAGTTACCATTCAGGAAAGAGATCTAGGCATCATAGTGGATAATACATTGAAATTGTCAGCCTAGTGTGCCGTGTCAATCAAAAAAGCTAACAGAATGTTAGAAATTATTAGGAAGGGAATGGAAAATAAAACGGAGGAGACTACACCTTGAATACTCTGTGCACTTCTGATCACCGCATCTCAAAAAGTATATAGCTGCACTGGAGAAAGTGCAGAGAAGAGCAACCAAAATGATAAAGGGGATGGAACAGCTTCCCTATGAGGAAAGGCTAAAGAGGTTAGAGCTGTTCAGTTTGGAGAAGAGATGGCTGAGGGAGGATATGATAGAAGTGTTTAAAATCATGAGAGGTCTAGAATGGGTAAATGTGAATCGGTTATTTATTCTTTTGGATAATAGAAGGACTAGGGGGCACTCCATGAAGTTAGCATGTGGCACATTTAAAACTAATCGGAGAAAGTTCTTTTTCACTCAATGCACAATTAAACTCTGGAATTTGTTGCCAGGAGATGTAGTTAGTGCAGTTAGTGTAGCTGTGTTTAAAAAAGGATTGGATAAGTTCTTGGAGGAGAAGTCCATTACCTGTTATTAATTAAGCTGACTTAGAAAATAGCCACTGCTTTTACTAGAAACAGTAACATGGGATAGACTTAGTTTTTGGGTTCTTGCCAGGTTCTTATGGCCTGGATTGGCCACTTTTGGAAACAGAATGCTGGGCTTGATGGACCCTTGGTCTGACCCACTATGGCATGTTCTTATGTTCTTAGGTTTTTTCGGATAATAGAATGACTAGGGGGCACTCCATGAATTTAGCAAGTAGCACATTTAAAACAAATCAGAGAAAAATCTTTTTCAATTAATGCACAATTAAGCTCTGGAATTTGTTGCCAGAGGATGTGGTTAGTAGAGATGTGCCATTCTGATTACTGGCAGCCAATGGCCCGAGAGGGGGAGATTGCTCCCGAGACCCCCGCTCAACGTTCAGTATGTCTTGGGGGGGTTGGGATGGCGGGGGGATTATAGTTAAATAATTTGAAGTTTTGGGGTGGGGCTTTTTTGTTTTTTCAGGTTTTTCCCAAAATAGAAAAGAAAAAAGTTTTCGGGTTTGGGGAGTGGACCGAAATGGCCCACCCTGGACCCAAAAACGAAACACCAATGAAAACAAAATGTGTGCACATCCCTACTGCTCTGTTCGTACGTCTCACTCTGCATGTCAAAGTGGCCCCTAACCCCTACACTACTACCTAAACCTCACCTCGAGTTACTAGGTGGGCCTCCTATAGAGGTATAAATACCTAACTACTAGAAAGGTCTTATAGCTTTCTCTCTCTCTCTCTCTCTCAGGCAGGAATTGCAACAATTGTGGTATTAATTCAAATTGTGAAAAATTATTGCACTCTGCAGTAATACCTATGCAAAGTGCTAAGATAGTACACATTGTGATAAATAGGCTATTACCATAAAACATGTCCCTCTTACTATTGCATGCAATAGTTTGATGAATCTAGCCCTTAAACCAGCTAAGTCTGGTCAGACCAAAGAGCTGTCTTAGTTAGATAGCTGGCTATATTCAGTAGTGTATCTGCATTATTGAACATACCTGCAAAGTTAGCCAGATACATTTTTATTTCCTAGTTTTGCTTTCCAGATAGTTACTGATCATCATCCTCAATATGTCGCAAGTATGTATGTATTGTTTTCTGTTAGAGGATTCAGTCTCTCTTGGAAAAGATGTCCTCCATTCACACTTCAAGGGAAATGCCCTGCTATTTTCCTGCACATCTCTATCACGTCTTTCATGAACAGATTCCCATTGTCCTTGAGCACCAGCCCCAGGGCATCCCTCACTGCAGGTGTAACAAATGTGCAAAATAACAGACACCTTGAAGCCCCCATCTTCCATTGCCTTTACTATATTTGCACCACTGTCTGTCACAATAAACCTGCCTGAAGACTTCTGCCTCTCTGGCTTAACTGCAAACCCTCCAACATCTTTCTTATGACTATGAGGGCTATACATTAACAGGGGTGTGAGCCAGTACCCATAGTGTTCCCCTATTTACCTGTGCAGGACCAGGGTAAACACCTAGACCACCTTAAATTCCTTAAGGAGATTATGCTCTATGGGCAGGATCCTGCAAGGCAGGCAGGAGCTCAGAGGGAGTAACCAGAGACTGGGTAAAAAGAGCTGGAATCCAGGTGGGAATAACCAGGCCAGGATCAGGTCTCCAGGAGGAAGGCAGCTCCTATAGAATATTGCTGTCCAAATACTGAGCTGAGATGAAGCTGAACTGTGAGTAATTAAGTACATTGTTCTGAAGGGAAGACAGTGCATGTGCATGTGTGAAGCTGTAATAAAGATGTACTGTTTTAAGAAAGGCTGGAATCAAATTATTTTGTCTCCAGGCCTGTGGGAATCACCACTCATTCTCATAAGGGTGTGCAGCAAAGCTCACCTTCACACTGATGCTAGATCCTACCTAGTGTTGCTGTCTGCACTTGCATCAGCCAAGTCCCACCAGTATGCCATCAAGGAGAGGTAGGCATACGTAGCATTTGTGATAGTCGAGATATCGTGCTAATCCCCTCTGCCTTAGCCAGTTGCACCTGTATGTGACTAAGGCACTGGTTCTACAGGATGGGGATGAGCTTCCTACCAAATTTAGGTCTGGATTTACTAATGCCGCAAGGCATAGTGAATCCCGCGGTAACAGGGGGTGGGGGGGCGGTCCTGCGATAGCCGGCAGTGATTGCACCTCTGCGGTGCGATCGCTGCTGGCGTCGTGCCAAATAACTATACCAAAAAAGGTGTAGTTATTCGGCGCGAAACTGACAGCGATAAAGGTGCTTACCTTTCGCTGTTGACGCAGTCTTCGCGGCATCAGCCCCTGTGCTGCCCCGACTCCTCCTCTTCCAGGACTGATACCGCCCCGACTCCGCCCACAACTTGGTATCGCACGTGATAAGGGACTTTTTGCATGTGAAACGTCCCTTAACGAGTGTGATCCGCTTGGAAAATGACCCTCTTAGTCTTGGAGTGCACTTTGTAATTGGGGGCTAGCGTAAGCAGCAAACACAGGGATAGTAACTTTAAAATGAGCGCACGGGCATAAATATACTTGCTTATGTGGGCACAAGTGCAGAAATGCAGGGATTTTCTGTGGTGCCAAAATATGCATGAATTATGGAAAATGCACACACTGTCATATGCAAACTTATGCATGTACTGTCTGACTATAATAGCACACATCCCAAAGCTTGCACCTTCATGTGCACGAGCGGATTACGCACCTGCTTCTGGATCTGCGGGGTATTGGACACTGATCATGCCTCTTCCTGCCCAGCAGCCTAATTTTACCACCATGGACATCAAATGGCTGGCTTCCCTGGTGGTGGAAAATGAGCACAGCCTCTATTTTGTGTGAGGGAAGCAGCGAAACCTGCACCACAACAAAAAATGCTTTGTACGAGCTGTGCACCATGTTCAACCGTGGTGCCTCTTACACACATGGGGTAAGTAGAATAGGGATGACTTTAAAAACACATTTTTACTTTTCTTTCTTCTGCAGAGATGTAGCTATCAGAGAGGATGTTAAAAAATATTGCTACAGGTATATTTTAAAAAAATTAAGTCCATGAGTCAATATTCATAAAAGATTACAATAATGAGTTCCTTTACGTCTCCTTTTAGGAATCCTCCCCAGGAGCACATTTCCCCAAAAGATTAGCAAACAAAATTGGTTTTCAGAGTTTAATTTACTCTTCTGCGTAACTTGTTTCACATCCTTAACTTTCACCTTTTTCTTCTTATTTTCTACTCACTCAAGGAAACTGCTTCCACAGTGATCAATTACTTTGAACCATATTCCGCTTTGTATGTTCTTCTTTTCATTTCCTTACAGGTTATGATGTTCCAGCACTATTTAAAATTTTCAAGGAGAGTAACTGTTTTTAAATTATGGTTCTTTAAGGTATGTATGTTGTTTATGTTGTATGTTATGGATTAAAGTGTATAAATGGACATTGTGGATTTGGGGGAATATAAAAATACTAAATAACCAAATAGACCTTGAACTGAGTGACTCAGATAAGTATAGTTTGTTTTTAAACACCAAGTTTTCCTATGAGTGTTTCTGGCCAGAAAGAAATAAAAAGAGTGTGCACATAAAATAGCTCATTTGTACTTCATCTTCAGCTGCAAAACATAATCACTTTAGATGTCTTCTGATGAGATGCCTTCTATCTTGATGTCTGGATGTCCTCTGGCATATGTCCATCTCTGGATCAATACCTGTTTCCCTATCTAAAAATAAATTAATAAAAAAGCATATCTACTCTTTCACATGTGTTCTTTTGCAAACTTGAATGTGTAAGTAGGCCTCATTCTCATTTAACCCTAAAGTGAAACTGTGTTTAGTTAATATGAAATAAAAGAAACATAACATACATCATCCCTGTCTTACTGTGTTCAGTGAGTGCAAATTTCACTTTCATTCAGGTTTTCTTTCACACTGCTCATACACATCTGCTTTCATTCCACTATAGTCTGAATGTTCTGTGAGGCTACAGTTTCAGTTTTTCTGTTCAGAACAGCCATCTATTTCTCCAAGGCAAACAGAATGGCAATCCTTACACAAAAGTGACATCATCCAATGGAGCTTGGCATAAAATACTTATGTCAAAGTTTCTAGATATTTGACTACACCTTTCTGAGTATGGCCATGCATGTCATCATGCCACTCATCAATGTGTGGTGGTTGTGTCCGTCGGTTCCCAACGCCCTCTCTCCGCCCTCCTTACCTCTTTGGCGCATCCTTCTTCACCCGCGGGAAGATTGACTGCCGCGGCATCCTTCTGCCGAAGTCCTCCGGCGTCCCCGGAACGGCTAGACGCTGCAACCCGCCATGTTCCTGGAGGCCTAGGGGCGCGCACGTGGCATGGCCCCGACTGAAGTACTGGTGATGGCGCGAACCTCAGGGGCGTTCCCCTGAGATGGCATCACCCGCGACGGATATATAAGGTCTTAGAATTTGCTAACAGATCGAGTTAGCAACGGATTACTCTACCTAAGCTACTCTGCCTCTTCTGACTTACCAGGGGTACTTGCTCCTCGGGGTCCTCGCTCTCTCCGTTGTTTTCAGGTGACAGTCTGGAACTGGTACTTGCTCCTCGAGGGACCTCGCTCCCAGACTTGCTCCGTATTCTCTTCTGCCTGGAAGTCATCACTGCCAACTACATCAGTCGGTTACCATCACTCTCAGAGCTTTCCCTGGAACCATGTACTCACTCCTCGAGGGCCTATACATTCCAGCTCCTGGGCTTCTATGAGACATTGTGTGAGTGTTACCATCAGGTTCGGTACATGAACTCTGCATACCTGTCTACTCACTATATATCAGTTTCGCTAAAGCTCAGCCTCCAGGGATCGCTGTTCCAGTATCTGAGGGACTACAGCTCAGCTGGGCATTCCAGCTTACTACTGCCACCTCTGATGGTTCAGTATACTGTCTAATAAAAGAACTAGTATGTGTCTGTCTCCTAACTCTGAGCCTGACCGGTGGTCCCTCTCGGGATCTTCCCCCGGGGGCGTGGTCATCTGCCACTGGTCCAAGGATCAACCCACAACTCTCCTAAATAACAACAGTGGTCCCTTCAGTATTTCTATTTATGTGGAGCTCTTGAGTCACAGTTTTGTGCCTCATGCTCCTGTTTCTGGGCCTTTTGAGGGAGTTTACAGATTGCCAGGATTGTTTTTTGTCCCTTGTAGTTTGTCATTGTTTTCTTTATCTGTTCGACTTCAAACTTGGTTCTGTGACGGTGCACCAGCGGTGCTTTGCTAGCCTTCAAGCCACTACCACCTTTGAGTTTCATTTTGCTTCTCTCTTATTTCATCCAATAATGTCTAGTGGATTCCAGCAATGCCCTTAGTGCACAAAGACTATGTCTATCATGGACCGCCTGTGCCTGAGGGCAATGCATAATTCCCTGGGCTGTCAAAAATATGTGACCATGACCCAAAAAGGATACTGTCCTACATGGAACTGATGGAAAAGCATTTAGGGATCTGGAAGATGGATCCATTGATATCGGCATTGGAGCTATCTACATCGAAAAATCTCAGATCTGCATTGGTATAGGGAGTATCATTGGTATCAGAAGGTGTGTTAGTTCCTTCAATGCTACCAGCCGATATGGAACCCAGAAACAGGCATTCATCTAACTTTTCCCAAATGAAGAAAGTGTTGGGTTCTACCTTTTCAAAACTCAGGATTGAGGAGATCCCATGCTGACCATCAAGGAAAGCAAAAGAAGCATTTGCATTGGTCTTCATTAGTACCTGATGCCAGAAGCAAGGATGGTCTGCCTCATGCAAAGAAACCTCTAAGTGGTTCTGTGGTGACAAGAGCTCATCCTTTAAGCAGGCCAGGCACTTTCAACAGCTTTCATCAGTCCCGATGTCTATCACTTATCCACCTCTCAGTTCCGAGGAGGATGTGATTACCCATCCTGCCACCTAGTCAGTGTTGACATTGTAAAGGTATGCCTGTAAGGGACCCTTCACAAGATATACAATTTCTTTGTTTCTGTATATATATATACATTTTGTCTTTCTTAGCTTACAGACTGAATCCATTTCATAAAGACAGGCAATTAACTTATTTTCCTTTTACAGATGTATTCTATAAAGAATGTTAAAAGAAAAGGAGAAAACTGAAGGGGAGAGGTGGAATGAGTCATTAAGATAGATATGGCTTTAACTGCTCCAGATGTCACACAAAAAATATATTATAGCAAGGTGTGACTTGCCAACATGAGCCAAATAAAAATCTAAGACCTGTACCAGTAGTCAGCACAGCATGAGAAAATATCCAAATAAGTAATGCAGAAATAAAACTCAAGAAAATACAGTGGGCTTTTGGTAGACAGGCCATGATTACCAATTAGGATCTAACATTGACAACCTTGCCATCCAATTGAATTTGAAATGAACTCTAGCCAATTGGGAATGACTTGCTAACATTTCAGAGAATCTCTCTGATTCTCATAAGGCTCAGTCATACCTAATGAGATATTTGAAAGGTCAGTTAGTCGGATGTATTTGAATTGGCTAACCAATGAAAGAGCCTAGCATCAGACATGAACCACTTATGAATCAGAGACTGATGATGACAAGTTAAGCTCTGCCTATGATGACTGCATGAAAAACCATAGGTACAGAAGTTTAAATCAGAAAGAATGCAACAGATAACAGGAAGTGCTGGGAAAACAGAGAGTTCTGGCAAACAGAGGCATTCCATGCTAAATACTTTAATTTGGTCAGTCATCTGAAAAAAGGTTAAACATCGGTTGATGTAAATCTTAGATGTGGGTTAGATGTTTCTCTTCAGCTTCATAGGGTTGCAACTTTAGCTGCTGATGGTAATAAATTTTGGGTGAATTCTGAGTCACAGGAAATATCTAAGAAATGCGAAGACTGTGACCTCCAGAATTGCATTCCGCCTTTTGAGCTAACAACTGCCTCACATGTTTTCACAAAATACATGGCCATTGTGCTGGTGCACATAGACAAACTTGGAGTGGGGGGGGGTATATATATCCCTAGAAGAATGATTAGTTGGTCAATAGCAAATCTCAGGAAGGAGCCAAGGAATCAATGCATAAGACCATCTGGGTGATGGAGTTACTAGAGTTGATTGTCAACTATCCCAAGTCTCTTCTGAGCCTATCACCTCAACTGGAGTTTATCAGAGCTTCCTTCCTTCCACAACAAGGCTTCCACCTTGATGCCCTCATTGGAAGAGATACAAATGAGTCAGCAGACATCAGCATGGGACATACTGAGGCTGTTGTACCTCATGGCTTCATAAGAACATAAGAAAATGCCATACTGGGTCAGACCAAGGGTCCATCAGCCCAGCATCCTGTTTCCAACAGTGGCCAATCCAGGCCATAAGAACCTGGCAAGTACCCAAAAACTAAGCCTATTTCATGTTACCATTGCTAATGGCAGTGGCTATTCTCTAAGTGAACTTAATAGCAGGTAATTGACTTCTCCTCCAAGAACTTATCCAATCCTTTTTTAAACACAGCTATACTAACTGCACTAACCACATCCTCTGGCAACAATTATATATTTTTTGAGATGCGGCGACCAAAATTGTACACAGTATTCAAGGTGCGGTCTCACCATGGAGCGATACAGAGACATTATGACATTTTCCGTTTTATTCACCATTCCCTTTCTAATAATTCCCAACATTCTGTTTGCTTTTTTGACTGCCGCAGCACACTGAACTGACGATTTCAATGTGTTATCCACTATGACACCTAGATCTCTTTATTGGGTTGTAGCACCTAATATGGAACCCAACATTGTGTAATTATAGCATGGGTTATTTTTCCCTATATGCATCACCTTGCACTTATCCACATTAAATTTCATCTGCCATTTGGATGCCCAATTTTCCAGTCTCACAAGGTCTTCCTGCAATTTATCACAATCTGTTTGTGATTTGACTACTCTGAACAATTTTGTGTCTTCTGCAAATTTGATTATCTCACTCGTATTTCTTTCCAGATCATTTATAAATATATTGAAAAGTAAGGGTCCCAATACAGATCCCTGAGGCACTCCACTGTCCACTCCCTTCCACTGAGAAAATTGTTCATTTAATCCTACTCTCTGTTTTCTGTCTTTTAGCCAGTTTGCAATCCACGAAAGGACATCACCACCTATCCCATGACTTTTTACTTTTCCTAGAAGCCTCTCATGAGGAACTTTGTCAAACGCCTTCTGAAAATCCAAGTATACTATATCTACCTGTTCACCTTTATCCACGTTTATTAACTTCTTCAAAAAAGTGAAGCAGATTTGTGAGGCAAGACTTGCCCTGGGTAAAGCCATGATGACCCAGGGCAAGTATTGTATATGTCACTCCCATGACATGCCTCTAGATGAGGAGGACCCAATGGACATTAAGATTTCAGTGGCTACAAGACCTGCGAGACAGCTACCAGGTCAGAAGACCACTTATGGACTCCATGTCCTGTTGGTGAGACTATTCCAATCTGATCAGAAGAATCTCATGTCAAAGTTTTCCCAATCCAAATTATCCTCATGACAGATTCTTCCAACCTGGGCTGGGGCGCTTATGCAGAGGAACTCTATACCCAGATTATATGGTCCACCCATGGAAAGATTAATCAGATAAATTTCCTGGAGCTCCAGGTGATCAGGAATGCTCTAAAGTAATTCAAAGATTGGTTATCCAAAAAAGTTATCCTTGTCCAAATGGACAGCCAAGTTGTGATATACTATATAAACAAGCAGGGAGGTACGGGCTCCTATCTCCTGTTTCAGGAGGCTATTCAGCTTATAGGACTAGGCCATATTTCAGAGAATGGTGCTCAGGGCCACTTGCCTGGTTGGTGTGGAGAATATCTTGCGGATAGACTGAGTTGGTCCTTGGAACCCACAAGTCGTCCCTCAACCACTGGGACACACTGGTGGTGGATCTGTTCTTGTACCTTCAGGTCCTACTCTTCTGTCCTGTAAGTGGGAATGTGGCAAACTAGCTTTGGATACTTTTTCCCTGGATTAGGGCAGGAGTTTGCTGTACTCACATCTTCCAACCCTACTAGCAGTGAAAACTCTGTTGAAGCTCAAAGATGACAGGGAGAAGATAATTTGCATAGCTCCCTTTTGGTCAATACAGAACTGGTTCCTGCTCCTCTGGGAGATATCCATCAGGGAATTAACTGCATCAGTAACATGGGATCTTCTTAGTGTTTGGGTAATTGCCAGGTTCTTGTAGCCTAGATTGGCCACTGTTGGAAACAGGATGCTGGGCTTGATGGACCCTTGGTCTGACCAGCATGGCAATTTCTTATGTTCTTATGTTCTTAATCGATTAGACTGGGTTCTTCCACAGATCTCACTCAGGATCAGGGCAGGCTGCATCATCTCAACATCAAGTCTCTATCTCTCGCAACTTAGATGTTGAGAGATTGACTTTGTAACTCCATGAGTTATATTACTATATGTGTAGATTTTTTAGTTTCCACTAGGAAATCCCATGGATTTAATTAGAGGAGATTTGCTGTGTGATTGAGAAAAAGATCATAGATCCTTTTTCCTGCTTCATACAAAAACTGCTTGATGACTTCTATCTTTGTCTGAGTCTGGTCTTGAAACTCTGTAAGAATTCACCTTAGTACAATTGGCACCTACCATCACCATGTAGAAGGGAAGCCCATCTATGTACAGCCTTTAGTTATCCTGTTTATGTGGAGACTGCTTCATTTGAAGGCCTCCATCAAGCCTCTCACTGCCTCTTAGAATCTCAATGTCATTCTGTTCCAGCTGATGAAAGATCCCTTTGAGACAATGTGTTCCTGTGATCTGAAGTACCTGACCTGGAAGGTCATGCTTTTGGTGGCAGTCACTTCAGCATGCAGGGTCAGTGAGCTCCAAGCTCTAGCCATATCTCCCTTATAGCAAGTTTAATCATGATATGCACCCGTTCTAAGTTTCTGCCTAAAGTCATGTTGGAATTCCATCTTAACCAACATTTTTTCCTAGACCACATGCTCACTAAGGTGAACAAGCATTGCACAATTTGGACAGCAAAACAACTTTGGCTACCAGGAATGGACTGAAAATCCACCCAACATTTTGTTTATTTTGACACAAACAGACTATATCTAACTGGCTAGCAGATTGCATCTCCTTCTGTTATACCCAGGCAGGGCTGAATTTAATAGGTCATGTTAAGGTTCACTCTATCCAAGCTCATCTGTAATCACTCTATCCAAGCACATAGGTGGTTCATCTGTGATCAGTTCTCATGGAGAAGATCTGCAAGGCTGTTATATGGAGTTAACTCCACATATTCAAATCTCAATACAGTTTAGAAAGGGATGGCCAACTTGACAGTAGGTTTGGCCAGTCTCCCCTTCATTTGAAGTGTAGAACCTGATTTTTTTCCCTTCTAGGACCCATTGTTTGTATTCCAGGCTGCTCTTCATAGGTTAAATATAAATTGGAAAAAATGGTCTGTTGCCAGGTTCTTTTGGCCTGGATTGGCCACTATTGGAAAAAGGATGCTGGACTTGATGGACCCTTGGTCTGACCCAGTATGGCATGTTCTTATGTTATTATGCTAACAAAATATTTTGCATTTGACACCTGTTCATTTGTTCACAATTTTTTTGTTGGGGGCAGCCTGTTGTTAGGGATTCCCCATGTTTGAGAACTATCATACTGCTTGTCCTAAGAGAAAATAAAGTTGCTTACTTTTAACAAGTGTTCTCTGAGGACAGCCAGATATCAGACATTACGAAACCCCCCCCCCCCCCTTCCCTTGGAGTTGGTTTCTCTGTTTTATAATTTGCTAAATTACAAGACTGAAGGAAAACTTTGTGAACACTTACAATAATGGCCTTGATGCCAGGCCCCGAGGCCTTACTTAGGCCTAGGCCACAGTAGATTGCTGCAACCTTGGCTCAGGATCAATGCAATGCCCAGACTTACACCTATGCCTAGGACTCAGAATTGGATACCCCCCGAACCGGGTAAGAAGGAGCTTGGGAGATTCCTGGCCTCAGCAAGTTTTTGGGTAGAAGGGATCAAGGGGGACATGGGAGGCCTCAGGAGGCCCTGTATCTTTTTTATTGTTATTCTGGGGGGAGGGAGGTTTAATGCTTATTTCATTTTTTTAACAAAATAAATGAGATAAACATTAGAAAAATAAATTGTGGGATTCCACTCCCCCAAATTCAAAACCAAAAACTAAACACATGTTTTTCTTCTTCTCCTACCTAGTGGCTACTGAAACTCCTTTTCCTCTTAAAGGAATACCATCATTATCCAATGTCACCTATGAGTCAGACTATTTTTTTTTTCATTTCCTTTTTTTACCCTTATTCACATAAATATGCCGTCATGTCAGTTTTATGCTTTCCTGTAACATTCTTCTCTTCCTTGACCTCCTTTCCTAGAGTATAGAACAAATGTTATTTCTTCCCTCTGCACTAGTTACTTTGCCCTTTGTATGTAATATGCTATTTAGCCAATATATTTTTTTATTTCTACGTATGATAACAAGGTGGGCATACTATTTCTGATGTTTTTTTACTGAATACTTGCTAAATCTTTTTTCATCACTACCTAAATGGCTTTTTAACATGTCCATACATTTCTTTAGTGAGCCCATGCCAAAATGTGTTTTGCAAGAGTTTTATTGGATAGGCCCCTATGAGGACAATTTTCCTAGCTTGACTGCCCTTGTTGAAAACTGTCTCCCACCCTGTACAGATTTTCACAATGCACAGAAGTTTCACTGGATTAAAAGATGTATTCTCAGTCAGAATGCATAAATTATCTCTCATTGCTTTCTTTTGTATGCTATCTTTTGTCCTTTCTATAAAAACACCATTGATAGTGCTTCAATACTGATCCAAATTGCATATTTTGTTCCATATTTCAATGGTTATACTAAAAGCATACTTTTTTTATTTGTTGCCTGCGTTTTATTTTTATCATGCTATTCTTGACAGTTTCTCTATTTTCAGATAAGCTTTTCTCCTTAATTCTTTTACTGGTTCTCCTCTTCAGTTTATTTATCTAGCATTTTGGATGCTACTTTTTGGCTCTTCAAAGTAATTATCTTCAGGTACTATAGGGATTTCCCTCTCCCCACAGAGCTTACAATCTAATTTTGTACCTAAATCAACAAAGTGTAAAGTCACTTCCCCAAGGAGCAACAGGGGGATTTGAACTGGTTTTCCTGGGGCATAGCTTTCTGTTTTAACCAGTAGGCTACACCTCCATTCTTATATGGCTTACTGTCCATCTCTCCAACATGTCTTCCTATCTTTCATCCCATTTCTCTTCATCTTACCCATTTATACCTTATATCTCTTTTGTCTCTATCCCTGCCTTTTCACTTCTATTTATAGCCATCTTTCATTCTTGCCGCTCACTTCCCATATCCCCTATCTCTCATGCTCCACCTTTCATTTTTAAAATCTCTACCTTTACGTAGTAACATAGTAACACAATAACATAGTAACACAGTAATGACAGCAGAAAAGGACCAAATAATCCACCCAGTCTGCCCAAAAAATGTATGTCAGTATTTGCTGCACTGTGCAGGTTACCCCCATGCTTATCAGTTTACCAGACCATAACAGGGCCCTTGGATGCTGTTTGAATCCATTTTCCCTTAACTGTTGCCAAGACAGTAGAGAGCAATAATGGAGTTGCATCAAAAGTATCAGGTTTACAGGGTCATTTATCAAATTGCGTTATGGCATTTTTGCATACGAAAAACACCTCAATGCATGCGAAAATGCATTACGCACGTGATAAGCACCATAACACATGGTGTGATGCAAATTTTTTAAAGGGGAGGTATTGGGGAGGAGTTGGGGGTGGGATTTTCAAAAATGTGGACTGGCCTTGCAAAGCCATAACACACAGTTTTAATGCTGAGAATAACTACATCTTTTTCAATTGTGTTAAGCAGGGTGATATGCCCATAATGCAATTTGTGACCTTTTTTTTTTTTTGCAGATTCTGTTTGGGGTATTTTTACTCTGTGGGAGAGAGAAAGGGAGAGAGCCTCTGGGGGTAGCACTATATTAAGCAGCTATTTATGCTATTATAGGAGGCCCACCTAGTAACTCAAGATGAGGTTTAGGTAGTATTGTAGGGGATAGGGGCCACTTTTGCATGCAGAGTGAGTCATATGAACCGAACAGTACACTGACACTCTAGCTTGATGTTACCCAGGTAGAGAGTCCATCAAGCTAAGTTGAGAGAACATTGTACAAATCTCATCTTTGTGTGAGTTTCCTCACTCCAAAGAACATCAAATCTTCACAAGAGTGTACTGTTCTGTTTGTACGTCTCACTCTGCATGTAAAAGTGGTCCCTAACTCCTACACGTCTACCTAAACCTCACCTTGAATTACTAGGAGGGCCTCCTATAGAGATATAAATAGCTAACTACTATAAGGGCATCATAGATAGTCTCTCTGTCTTTCTCTCTCTCTCTCACACACACACATATATGATGGTATTACTGCAAAGTATAAGGACTTAATACCTATGCATTGTAATAAGGAGGACATCTTCATAAAACATACCCCTTTTTCTAATGCATTCAATATTTATAGCAATTTGGGTCCTTATTGGTTTCTGTCTGAATCCCATTCCCCTGTTCTCACTGCCATTGAAACAGAGAGCAATGATGGAGTTGCATTAATAGTATCAAGGCTTAATTGTTAAGGGTAGCAACTTCCACATCATGCACTCATTTCTTTATTTCCAAACTCTATTCTTTAGGGATCCACAGTGTTTATCCCATGCCGCTTTGAATTCCTTAACTGTTTTCGTCCTCACCACTTCTTCTGGAAGGGCATTCCAGGCGTTTACCACCCTCTCCATGAAGAAATATTTACTGACAATGGTTCTGAGTCATCCTCCCTGTAGTTCCATTTCATGACCTCTAATTCACTTGATTTCTTTCCAGTGGAAAAGGTTTAACAATTGTGCATCATTAAAACATTTCAGATATCTGAAGGTCTGTTATCATATCTCCCCTGCACTTCCTTTTTTCCAAGATGTACATTTTCAGATCCTTCAGCCTCTCCTCATAAGTCCTCCAATGCTGACCCCTCATCATTTCGGTCACTATTCTTTGGACCGCCTCTAACCTGTCTTTATCCTTTTTGAGATATGGGTACCAGTATTGAATGTAACTCTCCAGATAAGGCCTCACCAAGGCCCTGTACAAAAGCATTATCACCTCTTTTTTCTTACTGGTTATTCCTCTCTCTATGCAGTCCAGCATTCTTCTGGCTTTAGCTATCACCTTGTCACATTGCTTCGCTATCTTCAGATCATGAAACATAAGAACATAAGAACAAAAGAACATGCCATACTGGGTCAGATCAAGGATCCATCAAGCCCAGAATCCTGTTTCCAACAGTGGCCAATCCAGGCCATAAGAAACCTGGCAAGTACCCAAAAACTAAGTCTATTTCATGTTACCCTGGCTAGTAATGGCAGTGGCTATTTTCTAAGTCAACTTAATTAATAGCAGGTAATGGACTTCTCCTCCAAGAACTTATCCAATCCTTTTTTAAACAGAACTATGCTACTTGAACTAACCACGTCCTCTGGCAACAAATTCCAGAGTTTAATTGTGTGTTGAGTGAAGAAGAACGTTCTCCGATTAGTTTTAAATGTGCCACATGCTAACTTTATGGAGTCCCCCTAGTCCTTCTATTATCTGAAAGACTAAATAACTGATTCACATCTACCCATTCTAGACCTCTCATGATTTTAAACACCTCTATCATATCCCCCCTCAACCGTCTCTTCTCCAAGCTGAAAAGTCCTAACCTCTTTAGTCTTTCCTCATAGGGGAGCTGTTCCATTCCCCTTATCATTTTGGTCACCCTTCTCTGTACCTTCTCCATCTCAACTATATCTTTTTTGAGATGTGGCGATCAGAATTGTACACAGTATTCAAGGTGGGGTCTCACCATGGAGCGATATAGAGGCATTATGGCATTTTCCATTTTATTCACCATTCCCTTCCTAATAATTCCCAACATTCTGTTTGCTTTTTTGACTGCTGCAGCACACTGAACCGACAATTTCAATGTGTATCCACTATGACACCTAGATCTCTTTCTTGGGTGGTAGCACCTAATAAGGAACCTAACATTGTGTAACTATAGCATGGGTTATTTTTCCCTATGTGCATCACCTTCCACTTATTCACATTAAATTTCATCTGCCATTTCGATGCCCAATTTTCCAGTCTTGCAAGGTCTTCCTGCAATTTATCACAATCTGCTTGTGATTTAACTACTCTGACAATTTTGTATCATCTGCAAATTTGATTACCTCACTCGTCGTATTTCTTTCTAGATCATTTATAAATATATTGAAAAGTGGGCAGTGGAGTGCCCTGAGGCACTCCACTGCCCACTCCCTTCCACTGAGAAAATTGTCCATTTAATCCTACTCTCTTTTTCCTGTCTTTTAGTCAGTTTGTAATTGCCACCTATACCATGACTTTTAAATTTTCCTAGAAGACTCTCATGAGGAACCACATCAAACGCCTTCTGAAAATCCAAGTACATTACATCTACTGGTTCACCTTTATCCACATGTTTATTAACTCTTTCAAAAAAGTGAAGCAGATTTGTGAGGCAAGACTTGCCTTGGGTAAAGCCATGCTGACTTTGTTCCATTAAACCATGTCTTTCTATATGTTCTGTGATTTTGATGCTTAGAACACTTTCCACTATTTTTCCTGGCACTGAAGTCAGGCTAACCAGTCTGTAGGTTCCCAGATCGCCCCTTGAGCCCTTTTTAAATATTGGGATTATATTAACTATCCTCTAGTCTTCAGGTAAAATGGATGATTTTAATGATAGGTTACAAATTTTTACTAATAGGTCTGAAATTTCATTTTTTAGTTCCTTCAGAACCCTGAGGTGTATACCATCTGGTCCAGGTGATTTACTACTCTTCAGTTTATCAATCAGGCCTATCACATCTTCTAGGTTCACCGTGATTTGGTTCAGTCCATCTGAATCATTACCCATGAAAACTTTCTCTGGAACGGGTATCTCCCCAACATAGTCTTTAGTAAACACCAAAGCAAAGAAATCATTTAATCTTTCTGCGATGGCCTTATCTTCTCTAAGTGCCCTTTTAACCCCTCGATCATCTAACGATCCAACTGACTTCCTCATAGGCTTTCTGCTTCGGATATATTTTAAAAAGTTTTTACTGTGAGTTTTTGCCTCTACGGCCAACTTCGTTTCAAATTCTCTCTTAGCCTGTCTTATCAATGTCTTACATTTAACTTGCCAATGCTTATACATTATCCTATTTTCTTCTGTTGGATCCTTCTTCCAATTTTTGAATGAAGATCTTTTGGTTAAAATAGCTTCTTTCACCTCTCCTTTTAACCATGCCGATAATCGTTTTGCCTTCTTGCCACCATTTTTAATGTGTGGAATACATCTGGACTATACTTCTAGGATGGTATTTTTTCACAATCACCACACCTCTTGCACACTTTTTACCTTTGTAGCTGCTCCTTTCAGTTTTTTTCTTACAATTTTTCTCATTTTATCAAAGTTTCCCTTTTGAAGGTTTAGCACGATTTGCTTACTGTCCCACTTCCAGTCATTAATTCAAATTTGATCATATTATGATCACTATTGCCAAATGGCCCTACCACCATTACTTCTCTCACCAAATCCTGTCTTCCACTGAGAATTAAATCTAAAAGTGCTCCCTCTTGTCGGTTCCTGGATCAATTGCTCCATAAAAATGTCATTTATTCCATTCAGGAACTTTATATCTCTAGCATGTACCAATGATACATTTACCCAGTCAATATTGGGGTAATTGAAGTCTCCCATTATTACCGCACTACCAATTTGGTTTGCTTCCCTAATTTCTCTTAGCATTTCATTATCGGTCTCACCATCTTGACCAGGTGGACGGTAGTATACTCCTATCACTATAGTCTTCCCCGACACACAAGGGATTTCTACCCATAAAGATTCAATTGTGCATTTAGTCTCATGCAGGATGTTTATCCTGTTGGACTCTATGCCATCCCAGACATAAAGCGCCACACCGCCTCCTGCGTGCTCCTCTCTGTCATTGCGATATAATTTGTACCCCGGTATAGCACTGTCCCATTGGTTGTCCTCCTTCCACCATGTCTCTGAAATGCCAATTAAGTTTATGTCATCATTCACTGCTATACATTCTAATTCTCCCATCTTACTTCTTAGACTTCTGGCATTAGCATACAAACATTTCAAAGTTTGTTTTTTGTTTGTATTTTCATTCTGCTTTTTAATTGATAGGGATAAGTTCGAATTGTTTAGCTCAGCTGAGTTTTTAGTTACAGGCACTTGGACTACTTTCTTATAATTGGAACCTCACTGTCAGGATGCCCTAATTCTAATGCATCATTAGTATCCTTTGAAGATTCCTGTCTTCGAACCATGTGCTGCTTAGCGACTGTCGGCTTTCCCCTTTGTTCTAGTTTAAAAACTGCTCTATCTCCTTTGCTTTTCTCAATTTTATTCCAAGTTATATGGATAGGTCCTTCTCCTAGCCCATACACACTAGTCTTTCACTGCCTATCATATAAAGCTCCTTTGGATTGTCGCAACCCAGATGCATGACTCTGCACTTCTTGGCATTGAATCCCAGCTGCCAAATCTTTGACCATTCTTCAGGATTTCTTAAATCACTTTTCATTCTCTCTACCCCTTCAGACGTGTTCACTCTATTTGAATTTTATTTCCATATGCAAGACCTACATACCTTGTCTTTTTTCTGACTCACAGTCTCATGCAAGAACTCTACCATTCTCTGACAGGGGTAGATTTTAAAAGGCGTGTGCGTGGCATACATGTGCACGCGCTACCCGGTGCGCACACATGTAGACCCGATGTTATAATGTAAACCGGCATGATGTGATTTTTCATGAATCCCGGTATATAAAAACCCTAAATAAATAAATAAATACAAATAAATAAATAAATAAAAATAACTTGCGCACGTAGGCACGTGCAAGTTATAAAATCAGGGGTCAGCGTGCGCAAGGGGTGCACAATTGTGTGCTTTGTGCGTACCGAGCGGAGCTGCCTTCCCCCGTTCCCTCCCAGGCCTCTCTGAAATCGGAGCAGCCTGGAAGGGAACTTCCCTTCCTCCTAACCTAAACTTCCCACCCCTTTCCCTAACCTTCCCCTCAGCCCTACTCTAACCCCCCCCCCCCCAAATTATTATCTTACCTTTTGCGCCTGCCTCTGGGCAGGCGCAAGATGTGCGCACTGGCAGCCTGCCAGGACGTGATCCTTTGACACAGCGGCAATGGCCTCTATGATGGAGGCCTCTGGCCCCACCCCACCTGCAGACTGCCCCGCCTCGCCCCTGCCCTGTCACTTTTGTAAAGCCCCAGGACTTACACGCGTCCTGGGGCTTTACGTGCATCGCCAGGCCTTTTTTAAATAGGCCCGGCGCGCGTAACCCCCACTACGCATGTAAATCCTCTGGATTTACACGCGTAGAGCTTTTAAAATCCAGCCTTTAGCCTCCACCTAGTCTCTTCTGCTCAGTCCATTAACTCTCCAACTCCTTCTTTCAGCTCCCAAGCTCTCCATTTCCTGCTCTCAGTTCCACTGACTCTTCATATGCTTGCCTCAGTTCCCTCCTGACCTCTGTTCCCCCTTCAATTCCTATTCAGTCTTTTATCTCTCCTTTCAACTTCAGATCTCTCATGCTCCCTAGGCCACCATCTCTCCTTGTTAGTCTCTTTGGAGAGCAATAGCTATCATACTATCATGGAACTTAAGGGTTGGTAGCATGTGCCATGTGGACACTTAAAGAGTATGTGCTTCCTGTCCCTACTGTACCATGTTTGTTTTTCTGTAGTCTAATGAAAACTCTCTTGTCCACTGATACATTGAACAATGCTATGGTGTAGTCAATACCTCCTGGAGCACTTTAGTATCCTGGGATTTACCCCATCAGGTCTCATTGCCTTCTTTATATTAATTGTGCCAGCATCTTGAATAATACTTCCTCAGCAAATGGGCTTATGTCTTGCTATAGGTTCATTATGCTCTCCTTCCTTCATAAATAATGAGGGAAACTATTTTTTCAAGATATCTGCTTTCTCCCAATCCTCTTCTATTTTAATTTTTACCATTTCCATTCAGTATCACCCACTAACTACATTATGAAAGCATATGAAAATTTGCAGAGTATACTGCATGGTGAGTATTGTACAGCATATGCTTTCGAATCCTGTCAGTCAATTTTTGCACAATTAGGCACCTGTTTTTATTTTCCAACTCCTGTAACAAACTGTGTTTGTCAGCAATACAAGATGGCCCTCCATGTCTGCCTTTATAAAAATAAAGAACGATTTGCGAGGGATTTTTCTTTTCAGATTTGTCTTGTTCTCAAACATTTCTAGCTAAATTGGTTGCAGCTGCAAAATTTAAGGTGCAGCAGAGCTTGACAGTCCAGTTGCCATTATTTACCTCTGAAAAT
The DNA here is from genome assembly GCF_901001135.1 of Rhinatrema bivittatum. NCBI lineage: Eukaryota > Metazoa > Chordata > Amphibia > Gymnophiona > Rhinatrematidae > Rhinatrema > Rhinatrema bivittatum. The sequence goes on from NC_042616.1 coordinate 693,899,110, forward strand.
AATTTTGGTACTGACATGGCTGAAAAAGTTAACATAATATGAGGAAAGTATTTTTTCTTGTGCTTGTGGGCCTATATTTAGGGAATAAATGATAAGGGAGGTAAACGTTTACAATTTTCGCCAGGAGCTTTCTCCTTCTTCTTCAAAATTTAAGTTCAATTATATCTATTCTATTCTAGGGCTATGGTGCTAGAAGCCTTCATTTTCAGGTATCTGGAAATATATTTTCCATATTTGCTCCATCCCCCTTCAAATTTTCCCAGCCACTGATGCATGTGCAGTGACCAGAAAGGTAAGGAAAACCTGATGGATCTAGCGAAGCTCAAGGAATGGTCTAGAGACTGGCAACTTAGACTTAATCATAAAAAATGCAGAGCAATGCATTTAGGATGCAAAACCCTACAGGAGAGGTACAGAATTGGAGATTAAATTCTTCTAAGCACAAAAGAAGAGGAGGACCTGGGGATGATTGTATCTGATGATCCAAAGGTGGACAAACAAGTAGATAAAATAATAGCAAAGGACAGAAAGATGCTTGCTTGCATAGGGAAAGGAAAGATTGGCCCCTGTATAGGACGCTGGTGAGGCCTCACTTGGAATACTGTGGACAGTTCTGGAGACTGCACCTTCAAAAGGATAAAAACAGGATGGAATCGGTCCAGAGGGTGGCTGCTAAATGCTGAGTGGTCTTCATTCTAAAGCATATGGGGATAGACTTAAGGATCTAAACATGTATACCCTACAGGAAAGGTGAGATAGGGAAGATATAATAGAGGCATTCAATTATCACAAAGGTTTTCATGCACAGGAGGTGAGCTCCTTTCAACAGAAAAAAGGCTCTAGAATGAGAGGTGATGTGATGAGGGTGAAAGGGGGTAAACTCAGAAGTAATCTTAGGAAATATTTCTTTACAGAAAGGGTAGGTAGTGGATACATGGAAGGTCTCCCAGAGGAGATGGTAGAGGCAAAATTGATATCTGAATTCAAGAAAGCATGGGATAAATGGAAGGAATCTCTGAGGGTGTGATGGGTATTGTAATGGATAGACTGAAAGGATGGGCAGACTAGATGGGCCATATGGTCTTTTTCTACTGGTAGGCTTCTATACCACAGAGTGAGATTCTCTAGGCACTGATAGCCCCTGTCACACAGTAAAGGCAAAGGGCCATCGGCGCCATTTTGATTGCTAGCCAGCCAATGGCCTAAGAGCAGGAGATCACTCCCAGGGCCTCTGCTGGACCACCAGGGACTTTTGGTAAGTCTTGGGGGGGTCGGTTGGGCAAGTCTTGTGGGGTCGGGAGGGTGGGGGTTTACAATTAATTAAATTTGAAGGGTTGGGTGGGGTTTTGTTTTTTTTTTTTTACAACCGCCCCATCTGCCTCCCCCCCCCCTCTGGGTTTTGGCCTTTGTTTTGGGGGGGGGGGGGCAGATGAAATAAAATCATCCTGAACCATGGGAAAACAAAATTTCCCGCAATGGGCCAAGAAAGGTTCGGCCGAATCACATCTCTAAAATCTATAATATCTTCCAGTTCAATTTCAAATACACAAATGGATTTAAAAATCAAATGGAATGCATATCATGTTCATTTTTAGGGTGACCTCATTAGAAATATTTGTATTAGAGCAAATGTTACTATTCATGATGGAACGATTAGGTGAAAGAATCATTAAATGCTACATTGTTGTCAAGGTCAGCTGGAGGGTGCTTCAATCAATGAGAGGAGAATGTGCCTGAAGCCAGGGTAAACCCAACATGATGGGGTGAATAGATTCCTCCAGGACAAGAAATGGTATTGTTTCCTCATGAAGAACTCCGGTGCGTAAACGGACCGGGGCAGTGACCCAGGAAATCTGGCTGGGAAAGGGCTCTCCTTGAATCAAGGAGATCATGATCAGAGGGATCTGGGATAAGGTACGCAGGTCTACTTGGGTCACCAGTTTGTTGGAGATAAAGTTCCCTCCAGCACCAGAGTCCACCAGCGCCAAGGTAGGGTGGATACGCTGTGGCAGAGTGCATTGGGCACATCCTAGAGTCATTTTCCTCTGACACCTAGGTTTGGCAGTTTCCCTGCCATACTGGGCACTGAGCCAAGAGGTGGCCCTGCCCAGCATAGTAGAGGCAGAGGCCCAGGGAACGTCTCTGCTGTTGTTCTTCGGGAGAGAGGCAGGTACAGCCCAGTTCCATGGGCTCTTTTCAGCATTGGGAGCCCAAGTCAGAAGAAGGTGTCAGGGCCAGAGAGCTTGAGAAGGATGGAGCCAGCTGAACCGGTCAGCGGGGTGGTCGAGCTTCTCGAAACCGTTGCTGCAGACGATGGTCGATTCTTCCTGCTAGGTCTATGAGGGCATCTAGGCCATCAGGAAGGTCTCGAACAGTGACCTCATCCTTAATCCTGGGGGACAGGCCCTCCAAGAAGATGCTTCAAAGGCTGTCCTTCCACCAGCCCAGCTCCGTCAGCAGAGTACGGAATTTGATAGCATATTCAGCTGAGTCCTGGAGCCCTGCCGGAGATGAAGGATGTCAGATCTGGCCGTGATTAGGCATTCATGGTCATTGACGACCTGCTTGAAGTTCTGCATGAAGTGTTGTAGGTCCTGCAGTATAGGGTCCCCTCATTCCCATAGCAGGGAGGCCCAAGCCAAGGCCTACCCATCCAGCAAGGAGAGAATAAAGGACTTCTTAATGTTGTCGCTGAGCGGGTTGCAAAGAAAAATCCATAAAGAATTGATTGAGAAAACCTCGACACTGCCAGGGTTCCCCAGTGTACTGGGAGGAAACCGGTAGGTGGATGGACACAGTCGCTGCTGCGGGCAGAGTTGGTGCCAGGGACGTGGACGAACTGGAACTGGCCGAGGTGGATGCATCAAGCGGGCTGTGAGGTGTTCCACGGTATTGGCCAGAATCTCAAGGCAGTGATGCTGCTGCTGAATCTTTTAGACCAAGCCTGGAATGGCCTGTAGGCCAGGAAGATCCTCCAGGTCCATGGCCTCGGCAACCTGTTGTTCAATGGAACCCTGGCCAAGTTGAGGTTGATGCTACCTCCAGGTGAAGGCCCCTGTACATCCTCGTCATCAGGAAGCAGCTTCAGGAGAGAAGACCCAACATGACCTTCACATATACCAGCCCTTGTTCCCCGCAGGTTGAGCCCTTGGGTACCAGGGCCAGCAGGACTTAGGCACGGGTCTCTCGGAGAAACCAATCCCAGAAGGAAGGAGGTCAAAGCGAAGTCAGATGTACCAGAGGTCAGGGCAGGCAGCAGACGAGAGGAACTAGGTGCAGTCCTAGAGTTGGGGTAGGCGGCAAACAAGGAGAGTCAGAAGACAGGCAGATGGTTGGGACAGATGGCAGACAAGCAGAATCCAGACATGTAGCACAGTCAGAGCTAGTATAGCAGTACGAGGGGGTGAGGAGCGAGGACAAGGACCGGGAGCAGGAATCAGGAACGCAGGAACCGGGAGCAGGAATCAGGAATGCAGGAACCGGGAACAGACAACATGCACTCTGAAGAGTAGGACCCAATGCCGAGTCGAGGTCCTGTTGGTCAGGCAAGGGTTAAATAGTCCCTTGCCATGACGTTATCGGTGTGGGTCATGGGAGGTTTCCCTCCGCTGGCTCTTTAAGAGCCGCGAGGGATCGAGCGCGAGCACCTGGGGGGTGGCCAGAGTGACGCCGACATTGGAAGTGGTGCGGCCGGCTGGGAAGGCCCGTCGGGGCTTGAGAGATCGCGCGGCCTAGAAGCGCACTGGGGGTCTTTGCTGGGGCCAGAGGTAGGGCTGCCGGTTGTGGCCGGCGAGCACAACATAAATCTTTTTGAAGTTTGAGATAAAGTTTTAAAATGAATCAGGTATGGAAAATAATTAGCAATTAAGATTCAGAATGATGAAACGTTATTGGCATGAGAATTTTTACATGTTGCCAAAGTAATTTATACGGAGAGTAATTTTGTAATTGCCCGTAGAAATTGGCAGGCTGTTACACAGAGAAATTAAACCAGTTTTCAAAGCGAATATATAGGTTCACTTTGAAAATTATCCTGGCTAAACTACCTACATAGGCACACTTGATAATCTATGTGAATAATTTTCTCAAAATAATTTATGCTCATTTTTGAGTTTTAAATCAAAATGTGTGGACTTAAATGAACAACTTGCCCAGATCTTGCCACCCAGAATGCCTCTCTTGAATGTGAGTAAATTTATGTGCATAAGTTAACCAATATATTGAGTGAGAAATTTTGAAATGTCTTTTCTGCATGTAAAAACAGTTTTAGGTGCAGAAATGACTCTAAAAATTGCCTACAAGAAGACCCAACATGACCTTCACATATACCAGCCCTCGTTCCCCGCAGGTTGAGCCCTTGGGTACCAGGGCCAGCAGGACTTAGGCACGGGTCTCTCGGAGAAACCAATCCCAGAAGGAAGGAGGTCAGAGTGAAGTCAGATGTACCAGAGGTCAGGGCAGGCAGCAGACGAGAGGAACTAGGCGCAGTCCTAGAGTTGGGGTAGGCGGCAAACAAGGAGAGTCAGAAGACAGGCAGATGGTTGGGGCACAATTATAAGAAGAGAGTGCATGTAAAAATGGTGCCTTGTGCGATACAAAAAATATGTTTTGTAAGCAATGCATAGTGTGTGCACAAATTCCTAGAATTAATGCACCCTCTGTAATAATGTGTGAGTGCAAAAGAATTATAGCATATATGTGAATTTAAGGCATGACTGCAAAACAGTGAGTAGCCACTAATGAAGTTTGTGTATCTGTTTAATTGCACACATGTGCTATAGTTATCAACACATTTGCTAGCAAGCACTACAGTTACTAGTGGAGGGTTTTTGGTGTGTTTCTGCCCCCTCATGTGTTCATGCTAGATAGGTCTGCCTCATCCATTGTCACTCTTTGTGGAGAAAGAGAAGAGCTATTTGACCCTGGGTGGGAAGGAGTTTAATTTTGGAAAAAGATTACAGGAGATTTAGGTGACTGTTGTTTGAATTGTCTTGCGTTATTTTCCAGTAGTTCTTTCCTATTTTGTCTTGTACTTTTCTGTAATTTCAATGATAAATACAAGCAGTTTGTCTGTGTATTCCTACAAATTCTCTTTTTATCATTTAGGGTTTGTAAGATCAGATTGAAAGGTGTTATGGCAAGAAGTTGGAGCATTGCAGGGGTGAGTGATTGTTCATTTCTTTGGATGTGCACAAAAATAAGTAGTGCAATTGTGATTAGTACGAGAAAGAGATGGATGGGCATGTGAGAAGGAGAGAAGAAGGTAGAATGAGTTGAGACCCAATGGAACCAATAATTAAAAAACAGTATCTCTTAGCCATCGTTGCAGAAGTGCAAAGAGCTCTGAGACAAAAGTGAAAACGACTGTCTGCCTGTTGTTTCTGAAGAAAGCAGAACTTTTACAAGATTCTCCGTTGCTTGTGTGTCAGGAACAAAAGCTTGGATCTACGTATGTAGCAGAGGAGACAAAAGAAGTTCCAGGACTATAGATTTGTGTACGTAGTGCTTTTTTGTCTGTCAAAAAGATGTCTGTAATTATATGCTGGGCCCTCCTTAGGGGTTAGATAGAAAGGGACAACCACCCAGGGTCCCACCCTCTGTAACTGGCCATGGAGTCTATGAAATAATGGCATTGCAAACATTATACATGGATCTAGAACACCAATATACCTCCTATCAGGAAAACAGAACAAGTTGGACCACTACAGATCACTACACAGAAACTACACTCTAGTAGATCTACTAGATCTTGCTTTTATCATACAAAGAGAACATGGATAGAATCTCAACAAACACAGAATAAGTGATCACAAATTATATATAGAAATATGCAGACAAAAACTGAACTGGAAATCAAAAAAGCCACTGACAGACTCTGTTTGCAGTTCAACACCGGAGAAACAGAAGCAGAAATGCATTCCCTCCTTGACTGAGAAAATATAGAGATATCACTGATGCTGCACATTCCCATTCCTAAAGCTGTCCTATTTGAATCACTAAACCAAAAAGAAAAGGCCTTTTTTCTACCTTTGTTTTCTGAACATTGTAGACCTCAATATAACACCCCCTCTCACAACAATGAAGACTCAGTAACTTCAACAAAAGACTTCCTTACCCCTCCATACATATACAGTATAAGACCTATACACACACATTCAAGAAAGATGATTGGGGCTCAGTTGCTCTAATATAACATTTCCCTCTCCCTTATACTGTTTTGCCCTCTCCTTTGCCCCCGCCCCCCACCCCCCATGGGGGTTATCTCTGTCTCTTATCTCCCTCTTCCCAGAAGGCAGGCTGAATATCCTCTCTTCATCCAGGGGCCAACCATCAGTCCTTTTCTGACCCCTTTTTCTTGCCCAGGAAACAGTCTACCTTCCCCATTTGTTTTAAACAAATAAATAAAAAAGCAAACAATGAAGCCGTTTCGGTTTCTTCTAAATAAAACAAATTAAAATAGGCTCCAATTAAAAAAACAAAAATTGTTTGGGTATTTTCATATTCAGTTAATTTAAAAAAAAAGGGGGCCTGGTAATGTCGCTGACAGGGCCCGGCCCAAGGCTGAGACCTATTTCCAAGTCCCAGGCCTAGGCCTAGGCCAGATGCTAAGGCCCGGCCTCAGGCCAGGTCTGATCATCAAGGCCCCAGTCTAAGCCTAGCCCTAGCCACAGGACTAGTCCTTCCACTGTCTTATTTCTTCTTCCGTTGATTAAAAATGACATAATCCTCTCGAGGTTGTAGAGCAGTGACACCACTGTGGCACCTTGCTCTCAAGTGGATGATACCATTTTGATTTATAATTGTTGCAATGTTTGACCGTATATCAAAATGGCACCATCCACTTTGGAGGAAAGCACCACAATTGCATTACTGAGCACATACTTCAGACAAATTACATTATTTTTAGTCAATGGAAGAAGAAAGATGATGGAGGAAAGCCTGGTTCTGTACCTCTGGGCCTGGACTTTGGTCTGCCTAGTCCTAGACCTCAGTGATGGGGTCCAGATTCAGGTCAGGCTCCAGCATCTGGGCAAGGTCTGATACTGGTGAAAGAACACAAACTCAGGTCCAGGCCCTGACATCAGGCCTGGTCTGGGCCTAGGGCAGAGCTTAGGCCATTGCCTCGATAACAGCACCTGGCCTTTGGCCAGGCCTCAGCATTAGCCTCTGGCCATAGGGCTGCATGTAAGCCTTGCCTCAGTGATGGGATTTAGTTATGGGCTGGCCACTGCTTTGAGCTGTCCTAGACCTTAATGGGACCCAACCTCAGGCCAGGCCCCAACATTTCGTCTAGGCCTTGATGATGGACCCAGCATCGGGCGTAGTCTTAGACCTGGCCTTGGCAGCAGAACTCAGCCTCAATGCCAGAACCTGGTGTCAGGCCTTGATGATGGAACCCAGACTTGGGCAGTGCCCTGGCATTATGCTTACACTTAGGTCTGGGCCTCAACAACAGGACCCGACCTTAGATTGGGCCACAGCATTGGGCCTGAGCCGCAGTCGCTCAGGCCCAGGCTGGGCCACAGCATTGGTCCTGGGCCTGATAGCAGGCCTCAGTAATGGGATCTGAGCCATACCTTGGAATTAGGCTTGGGCCAGTCCCATTTTTTCTTTCATATTGAAATCAATGGTGCCTATAGATTGCTTCCCCCATGGACGTCAATATAAAATGAAGAAAAAATGACAACAAAACATTTTATTCTTTTGACAAAAATCTGATGAATGACTCTAACCCCGGAAATAAATGAATCAACCTTTTTGACTCTTTGCACCCCTAGCAGTAGGAGATTGAGCAGAGGTAGCCCCAGATGCATGTTTTTCTGGGTGACCATAGGGTAATCTAAGCAGATGGAGGGAAAGGTGATGGTACTCAGTACTGTCAGGTACTGGCTGAAAAAGATATTCTGGATTTGTGAGTGAAAGCAACCATCCCTACCAAAAAAAAAAACAACCTGTTTAGTCATATATAGGCTGATTTTCAAAGGGTCTGAGACCTAAGTTTGGGAGTAAGGCACCTTAATTTGTCTCTTTGGAAATACACATGGTTCAGTGCTTAAATTTAGGAAACTATTTTCCATTAGATGACTACATTTAGGATTTTAATATATGGGCATAGCCAGAGGCAGGGGTAGGCCAAGTAAAAAATGTTAACATCTAGCCCTGGCCAGTTCTAGACACCTACGATAATTTAAGCGGCCAGAAATTGGCACTGGGATAATTGGCTAAATCTAAGTGCTATCCCTGTGCCCAAAATTGAAATGGCTCCCTATCCCAGAGCCTCGACCCACCTCATACAGCCATCACCAGGAGAAGTGATTCCTTCAATCACTGATTGCTAGAGCCCTGATCTCCTCCCCTCACTGCTCAATATAATAAAGAACCCCTAGTGATTTCTACACTCCATTTACCTAGAAGTTCCCAGGTGACTTATCCCTGAAAAAATCCCCAGCAGCTTAAAACTTTATCCCTTACCCTGATGATTCCCAGAATCCTTCCATAATACTAAAGAGAGTTTTCTTCTTTCTGGCAGGAAGGATATCATCTCCCTCCTGCTGTCACCGTTGAACTCTGCTAAATGATGCCACCTATTGCATGGTGACATCATTCAATAGAGCTCAGCAGTGCTGGCAGGAAGATCTCATCTTTTCTGCCACAAAGGAGGAAGACTCTCTTTAGGAATCTGGAGGTGTGCTGGGGATCTTCTGGATAAGGGTGGTGATGGAAGCCACCAGAGATCATCTAGATGCTGGATAGAAGGTCTAAGCCATTGCAGAATGATATTCTAGGTAATGTGGGTGGAAGCCACTGGAGATTCTTTACTATATCAGTAAGGTTGATTTTAGGCTTTTAACGATAAACACTGATAAAACACCCCCAATACAAAACATCATAAAATAGTTATGTACTGGATAAACACCCAAAAAATACTACTTCTCTCTCTCCCTACTCTTGCCTGCCTTAGATGCTCCATGCTGTTTTTTTTCCTTTTCCATGATGAATCTTCAGCTGCATAAATGCATGTATTTAATTCAACCAGAAAAGGTATCAGCGATAGCACCTCCACTGTGAGAACACTGATAAACACAGTTTTTTAGTAGTTTCAAAGAACCCATCATTAGGTGGAAAATAAATACCTTAACTTAGAATTTATAAACACTTAAGATTAGAAGCAGTGGGAATGAAGGAATCGTGCTTGAAGAAATAGTGACTCCTGTGATGACTGCATGAGGTTGCCTGGCACTCAGGGAGATTGCTGCTTTGGGTGGCAGGGGTGGGATGACTATCAGATTGAGGTGGTCATTTTCAGACCATGCTGAGCACCTTAAATCTAAGTGGCTATATTTTGGCTAACTAGATTTAGGCATATTTTCAGTCAAACCTAGGTGCCTAGGCTTTTGGCTGAAATTTTTCCTAAATCTAGATTGGGTGCTCATCCTTGCTAAAAATGGACATAATAGTTATTTTTAGGCATTCAGTTCTGCTAGTAATTTGAAATGCTTATTTAGTCAACTGAATTCAAAATAAACACTTCACCATAAATCTCCCAGTGTTTGCCTTTTCTAAACTTTTACTCTTCCTCCCACTGAACCCCCCTGGATTTAAGCTTACACTGAAAAATATTCACGGTACATTACAGAGCTGAAAGCATTAATTTGTTTCAACTAGTCCTTCACTTGGTAACATTGTAATTACTACTGTTTTCCTAATATTTCCTATCGTATCTGTTACGACCATACTAATGCAATGTTTTGTTTGCTTAATCATAATTCTTTTAAGTAACCGGCATGATGTGATACTCTCACGAATGCCGGTATAGAAAAAACTAAAATAAATAAATAAATAAATAAGTCAAGTTCAATTATTATACCTGTAAGTTCTGATATACTGCTTGCAATCCAGAGGAGTGGGAAATAAGATGGACAGGGTGGCTCCTTGACAGATCTAGGCATTTATTATTGTATTTGTATATTGTGCTGGGACAGAGGATTTTGGTAAGGTATCTTCCCTCCCATGTTTGGTAGGAATCCATTCTGAATAGTGTACTGTAGGGACTGATGTTATGTTATTACATTTTATGGTGATTCTCTTCCACCACCAACTGAATCACTCAGAGGGGAGTTGTTCCTGCTTTATTTTGAGGTAGCTAAAGATCGAACAATAACACAAAACACAGTTCAGTCTCTGCAGTAAAAGGATTACCATAAATCAAGCTTTCAAGTGCCGATGCAATGTGGTAACAAAGAAAAGTTGAAAAAAATAACTGAATCTATTCAATGCAGATGCAATAAGATATTACTCTGCCCTGTGGGTGGATGGGGGTTTACTTGTTGAAAAAAAAAAGCTTTAAAAAAATGCTTTTTTCTATCCCCTGCCTCTACTGTCCATAGCACAGATAATTTCCCCCGGTGAGGAAAAGGTGCAATACCAATGATGTGGTTAGGGTGGGCCCAGAAACGTATGTGCTCTTTACCCTATATTCTTTGCATCCATAAAGAATGCGGATTAAGGAATCCCCAGGGCACCAGCCCACTGTGGGGTTTTCAAATGGAAACTCTGAAGGGACTTTCCCTCTGAAAATTGGCTTGCAGCTCTGCAAGCATTTTGTTAAGTATGAAAATAGTGTTCAGAAGGACAATCTGACCTATGGCTGAATGAGTGCTCAGGATAAGCACAGTTACAAACATTTCAGCCCCATCTTATAAATCAGTTTTATTTACTGATCCCATCACCAGTACTGGTTTTTCCATTAGCTGAACTAGGTGACCACCCAGCACACTAGAATTATGGGGTCAGCAGAGGGATGATTATTATTTTAGGCAGCAGAAAACAGTTGTTCTGCTTATTGCTGTTCTACATCTCCTCACAGGCAGGAAACAGGAGGGAAGGGGAGAGGCTAGAATGGACAAGGCACAGCAAATTAGAGCTACTGGGCACAGTATTGCAGACCCTTCCTTCCTCTTCCCCACCTTCACCCTTCTGTTGTTCTCTAACTCCTTCTCATATCTGTAGGGAACAGAAAAGGAGTGATGAGTTTGAAGTAGAAAGCAGAGCAAAGAAATGTTAAAGTTTTGTCTATATATACATTTTTTTAAATTTGTGGAGTCTAAATGGTAAATTTTCAAACCCCCGCATTAAAAAAAACTGGAGATACACACATGGCCGGGCTGCGCATGCACCGTGGGAATTTTTAAAGGCCTGCGGTCACGCGCCTATCTCCCGGTATGCGCCGAAGAGCCGGCAAAAAGAACAGCCAGTCTGGGGCCAGCAGGGACAGCGCCATTAGGCACCATCCCGGTGAAGTGCTCCGGAGAGCAGGAAAGTATTAAAAAAAAAAAAAAATTAGCTAAGAACATAAGAAATTGCCATTCCAGGTTAGACCAAGGGTCCATCAAGCCCAGCATCCTGTTTCCAACAGAGGCCAAACCAGGCTACAAGAACCTGGCAATTACCCAAACACTAAGAAGAACCCATGCTACTGATGCAATTAATAGCAGGGGTTTTAGGGATAAGGGAGGATAGGGGAAAAGGCAGGCAGGTAGGTAGGGATTTTAGGAAGTTTATTGGAGCAGACTGGGAAGAAACTGGGGAAAGGCTCAGTCCGTCACCCCGTGCTTCTGCTAAAATCTCCCCCTTGTGCGTGCAGGCAGCTGATTTTATAACATGCATGCATCAGCGCGCGCATGTTATAAAATCGGCATATCCATGTGCATGCACTGGAAACCGTGTACACATGGAAGCCCGCACACGAGTCTAAAAATTCACCTTTTATCCTGTATTTGATGAGAATCTGTATTCTACTTGTTTGACCAAGCTAAGATATTCTGTTAGGGGTAACTTTCAAAAGGATTTACATGGAAATAGTAAGTACTATTGTATCAATTTTTAAAAGCCATTTATCCATGTAAAGTGCACTTATGTGGGTAAATCCTATAGACAAGTCAATGGCATATAGTGTAGCAATTTTCAAAAGCCCATTTATACAGGTAAAGTGCATTTACAAATGTAAAACCCAATTTTAAATGTGTAAATGCTTTTTAAAATCAAATCTTTTGTCTATAGTTTCTGTGTAGGGATCTGCAGTAGCCTGGTTTTTTCTATTTCCCCAATAGAAAGCGCATTATTCTAGGGTCCAATGTAATATCTGCAGTGTTATTGCTGGTTGAGTTCTGAGTGTTTGTGTTATTTCAATATGACAGGTTTGTCATATAGCATGAGTTTCTTTATGAATGGGTTTGTGTTACTTCACAAAATGTCTGCTAATGGAAGGAGTTTGTGCAACTGTTGCTGAGGTGACAACAATTAGAATACTTTTTGTATGATAAGTAGTAAGGAAAAATATCCTAGTTCAGGCCAATCAGCTATTTCAGAGCAATTTAGAATGGATTTTTTTAAAATGTATTAATTAACATATTTCTTCATAATTATTTTACAGTCTAGCCCCCCCCCCCAGAAATCACAGATTACACATTCATCAGACATTGTGACATGATTTATGAAACATATTTGTATTATATGCATGATGTGCTGTAAATAATGTGAATTAAAGCATAACATCAAAACAGCTGAACTTCTCGTTATTTATTGATTCCCACATCCTGTGTGTATATATATATCTGTATATCTATCTATGCATATAACAATTAATATTTAAGTGTATGATACCTAATTATTTGTTTTTATAGGATTGTTCTGGGATGGTGGTGGCATCATCATGACTGTTGAGTTTAAATTATCAAAATCTTGGGTGTGGGGAAGAGAAGTACAGGACTGAGGGTTCACGTATGTTGGCTTCATAAACTGGTAGAAATCAAAGAATACAATTTCCAGAGTTCAGAAAGACTGGTACAAACAGTTTCTCTTTACCAGTGTAGGCCCCATTCCAAATTATATGTGGCTACAGTGTGCTGTGACCTATTCAGCCTACTTTGGAACCAACGACTGGAAGGAGTGGAATAGGACTTTATCCATCACATCTAAGTTTAATCCTCAATTGGATTATTTGTTGTTTGGGAACCAATCAGCGCATTGCAATCTGTGTGGATCTTTAGCCAATCCTTGGAACAGATAGAATAACCTTGAAAGGATTCTCACCCAAACAGGAGACAGTTCATACCATATGAGTGGGACTGTATTCAGGGAACAGAGGGAGCTACAGAGAGAGAGCTGCAGAGAGCTATTGTCCAAGAAGTTTGGGATCTGGAGAAAGAACAGAAGATCCTGCAATCTAAAAGCCTGATGTAATGCATACTTGTATGCGATTCTCGTTTCAATGTAAACCGATTTGATATGTCACTTTGGTACATGAATGTCGGTATATAAAAGCTCCAAATAATAAAAAAATAAATAAATAAATAGATTTTTGAAATCACACCACCCATGGATTTCCTTTATCTGCAAGACATATGCTATGGGAAGTGGAAGATAAAGCTAGAGTGTTCAACAGTGGATTGAACGGCATATTCCCTACAAGAGAAGGCAAGGTCAAGCTACCTATACCTGAATAGTTTTTTGAAACTAAACTTTCCAAAATTCAGGTTTCTAAAGAATGGAAACCATTAATTATGGTTTTCTCAAAAGAAGTTTGTATTTTTAGTTGCCATAAATAATAAAAATATCAACTTTTACATCATTAAATTTAAATTAGAACTGTGAGTTGTCTATATGAAAGGCTAAAAAAATATTTTTGAGACTTTATTTAATGCATTGTTAATTACTTTACCACAAAGACCTTTGAGTTTACAGGGTTATTAATATCCTATTGGTTTCATATTAGCTTGCCTTTGTAGATATGAAGGATACTTTTGCTTTTTATATATATATCTAATCCATTCAATAAAGTTGTTTTGAGCATTATTTGTTAATTTTCTAGCAACTGTGTGAGAAGGGGAAGATTCAGAGGATATTTTGAGGGGATACAAAGTCTGCACATTCAAATCAAACTCCTATTAGGTCGTGAAAGATTGGTGTGCAAAGTGATTACCAACTATTCGAACAGATGGCCTTGAAATTGTATTTTGTTTCCTCTAGCTTCAAAAGAACCTGCTATGTTCCTAGAGATGAAGGATAAATAACACAGCAATTTTTGCTTATAGTGATCCCCTCTCCACAACTGGCCTAATTGGTATTGGTGTTACACAAACTAACTGGTTCCAGCTTCTCTGATATCACTACTATTTTTGGGTCACCACAGCAAATTTCCAGCAAGAACTCACTGCAGCTTCCCATGCATTTAGCACATCAGGATTCTCCCAGGACCTGACTAGTCACAGCAGCATCTCCCAGTGCCTAACTAGTCACAGCAGCATATCACCATTTCTGTCTGACTATAATGGTGACTTTCTCTGTTCCTTTCAAAAATCAGAAGACCAACTCCATCACATAAATAGAGGGGCCTATATTCAGTGGCATTTGGCCAGATAACTCAGAGAGTTATTTGGCTAAAGTTTAGATGATTTTACCATTATCTGGTTAAAATGTAGCCAGATAATGTAGGAGGGATTTCAGGGAGGGAGTGTTCTGGGTGGAATTAGGGTGATATTCAGAGTTTTATCCAGCTAACTCTGTTCGTGTCATATAATAGTCCTTAAGTTAGCTAGATAACCTTATCTGGCAAGCTTTAAGAAAGCTAACTAGCTATGTTCAATGGTGTGGCTACACTGCTGAATATCTTTACAAAGTTAGCCGGATAAATTTATCCAACTAACTTTGCAATTTGGTCAGTGAGTGAATATGTATCTCAGAGTTTCTAGGTGGTTCTATTTTTGAAGCTTTAAGAAGATTAAGGGCCCCATTTCCTGAATCTGCCACACATATTTAATGTGACTCCTCGGTCCCTCACTAGCTAAATTGTCCTTAGCTTAAGCGCTAGGCTAGAATGCAGTATTTTACAGACCATCTCTCACAGGTACCTTCATAGAGACTTGCCTGGATTGATCAGCCTGCCCCTTAAAGCAGGTGTGCATACGAAGATGATTGGGGTTTGGTTTGTTGTTTTTGAGAGGAGGAGTTGAATGTTTATTCCATATTTTGGGTCCCCCAGCCTGGTGCAGGGAAAGAGACTCTGCCTTGGCCAGTACTCCCCAGGTCTGGAAGGAATCATCTTGAAGCAAGTGGAGAGCTGTTTATTTTCTCTAAGAGTTTTTGCTTTCTGGAATCCTGGTCCCTCCAAAGGAGGACAATCAGGATAAGGAGGACTAATCAGGATAAGGTCAGGATAAGATGCTAAGGAGGGATAGAAGTGACCTTGCGGAGAAGAGGTCAGAAGTATTTTTGCAGAGAGTGTTCTTGGGTTTTGGGAAGAAATTCTTTTGCCACTTACCCAGGAGCAGTGACGAGAAGGAGAGACAGGCTATCAAGGAAATGCTGAGAGGGAACGCGGTAGGAGGGGAGAAGCTGGCTCAGAAATCACTTTTGGATATATTTGTACCTATGGAGAAGCCTAAGACTATAACAATAGACTCATTCTGGCATGCTAAAAAAGGACTTGAAAGTGCTATATTTAATTTGGCAAAAATAACAATAGAATCTAACAGATTCCTAAATATGGAGAAAGAAATTAACACCCAATCATTTAAAATTCAGCAAATGGAATCACGTATTGAGAAAGTAGAGACTACTCAATTAGAAATACTGAGAGTAGAAGATTTTAACTTGAAAAGAACTGAAAATATTGAAAATCAAGCTAAATATCTGAATCTACGAATATTAACTTTCCCATATATAAGAGAAATATCAGCATATGAAATGGTAAAAGATTATATGTTAAAAATCTTGAAAATACCTAAGGAAGGACTACCCGTTTTTGCTAGAGTTTATTACCTGCCTGAAAAAGGAGCAAAAGGAAAAAATATCCTGGAACAAGAAGAGAATAAACAACTGAATTTGACTCAATTATCTGTGGAGACAGAAGTACAGAAAAGGATGACCTTGATTCTATCATGCACTTTCGCTTCAGATAGAGAAATGATTATGAAGAGATTTATGCGAAATCGTTCAGAATTGTATTATGGAAAAAAATATGGATATACATTACCCAGATATATCTCGCATGACGCAGGAAAGACAAAAAAAGTTCCTATCATTAAGAACTGAAGCAGTGACAAGAGGAGCTAGTTTTAGTCTTAGGTATCCCTCAAAATATATTATTAGATATTTGAAAGCTAAATATATTTTTCTTGACCCTATGCATTTACAAAAATTCCTGGAACCAGCCAACCCTGTGGTCTATAGTGTAATCGCTGTAGTATAAATAAATTGCTACATTCATGTGACGTACCAGTTTGGAATTTAAAAATATAAAATTGTATTCTTTGACCACTTGTAAAAGATCTCCCCAAGGATTTCTTGGAATAGTAGATGGGAAATGATATGTAATTTTATTTTACTTATTATATTATTTCTTTGTTGTTCATTTTCCAGTTCTACGAACTGTATAATGTTTACTAATATGTAAATATTGAAAAAGTTTAATAAACAGTAAATTACAAAAAATGTAATCAACTAAAACATTCCCATTCAAAGCAATAAAAAGTTTGATAATAAGAAAACCAGAAGAAGAAAAGCACAAGAATGTCATCACTCATGGAAATGTCAGTTCCAATTGACTATGCCATACAACTTATTTGGGATATGCTTTCATTTATAATAACATAGACAATCTCAATTACATAGTCTATATGGTTTCAGGTCAGAGTGTGCGCTATTTGCCAAAACAAAAACAAAAAAAAATATTTTTTTTTTAAAAGATCCAATGAAATGGAATTCAGATGAGTACTTTCACTCAGTGAAACAAACAAAACCTTTTTTTTTTGCTCTGCACAGCATTACATTGTATGGAGAGGGAGAAGATCCTCAAGTACCAAATGATGCAATCGGAGACCATGAAAATGTGCAGAAAGATAAGAAATAGTCCCGATTGTATTAGGTACCAAAGGTTTCATCTTGATATGTTGTCTATACATATCAAGAATGCTTCTGTGTTACTATGCAAGTACTGAGTTGTAGGGATGTGCAGCAGGGACGGATTCATCTGATTCGGTATTCGTATTTGTTAGGACCCAAATCCGTTGCATCCGTTTTTGGGGGACCCCGATTCATCCATTAGTTACCTATAGTATTTGTTTCCCATTAAAGTTGAAAAAAAAAACCATCCCAACCCTTTAAATTTAATTAACTACAATCCTCCACCCTCCTGACCCTCCCAAGACTTGCCAAACGTCCCTGGTGGTCCAGCGGGGGTCCTGGAGCGATCTCCTGCACTTGGGCCATCGGCTGCCGGTATTCAAAATGGCGCCGATAGCCCACACAGGGGCTACCAGTGCCATTGCTCGGCCCCTGTCACATGGTAGGATCAATGGACGGCTGGCACCATCTTGTTCAGTGTGGACTGAACACCAATGGGGCCATAAAAGAAATGATAGACTCTTCGGAGATGGAGCTACTCTTGGCTAGCTGGTAATCAGTCTCTTACCCCCAGGATCTGAATCTTTTGTTGAGGGGGGAAAGTCTTAACTTTCACAGCCTAGAGTGACAGGGGTGACTCTTTGTTCCTTCCTTTCCCTGGGAGAGGAGTATTGTCCCACTGTGTATTTTTAGTGTAAAATAACCACACTGAATCCAGTAATTGCATCCAAAAATAAAATATCTTTACTGGTGGATAATCAGATGAAATATTGCAAAATTAATCTCAAAATGTAATAATAAACACAGTCCAAAATATGAAACAAAAAATATAAATTTCAAAAAAATCCTATCAAATAACTATATCATTTGAAGCAATAAATATTTATTATATATGTGTGGCAAGACCAGGTGAAAAATGGTGGCAGATAAATTTGCAGCAAAACAGGAATGCCTGTCAATATGGTCTTGCCAACACACATATAATAAATCTTTATTTTGTCAATTGATATTTATTTATTTAAAAGTTTTATATACCGCACAATGAGGCAGAAATCTAGCCGTCTAGGTGGTTTACAGCCTTTCTTTCTGATACACTCTTAAATCAAAGATTACCAGAAGGTTTTAAGAGTGTATCAGAAAAAAAGGCTGGTAAGCACTGGGGGCATTTGTTTAAAAAGATCCTTTGGAAAATTTTGGAAGAGAGACCATATGATTTGTACAATGCCCAGAAGAGGGACTGATGGAGAACGGTACTAGTGGTTGGCTTTGTTTACATGGAACCGCTATGATGTTTTTGGAAGAGGACTGTGCGAGTGAGACTGAATCTAGAGAAAATGAACGGGTAAGGTCAGATTGCAATACTAGACTCGTGGTGTTTTACTAATTGAGTGGCGATATAGAAACAATTCCGATGAAGATGTTGGTGTGAGATCCGAGTAAATATACCCGACGTGAGAGGAAACTTGAACATCGATGACTTCATTTCTGGTAAATGTGACCTTAAGTAAGCTCTCTGAGGAACCGGCATGTTAAAAGCGAGCGTGGCTCAGGAGGAACCACGTGTGTTGAACAAGAAGGTAGAAGCCAGAATTTAAAGTACTGTACCACAGAAGATGGTTTTGGATGATTGCTGTGCTGGTATTGAAGTGAATCCCCTGAGGCAGGATGCTGTCCGAAACACGATCGTGTCGGGAACCTTTGATGGATGAGTATTCAGTTCTTCTTTCGTTTGGCAATATAGCAAATTGAGAGCCAAAAGTTGGTGTTAAGAATGTGGCCCAAAGTTGGTGTTATAAATCTGGTCCTTTAGCAGCACATTGTGAAAAAAGGTTTTTAAAAAAATGGACAAAAAAATTAAAAATTTTAGAGGAAGGCTGTTGTAATAAAAAGTAAAAGTGACCCTATACCAAATTAGAATCTGTAGTTTATCACAGACCCTTAGAGTAAGGGGCCTACATAGGAAATTTTGAGTTGGCTTTGGCATTGTAAGAAATTGAGATTTACCAGTTGAACCACTGTTTTTTGGAGTTGTGGATATACAATTAGGGTGACTGGAATACATTGGTGTTGGGGTAAGGTTTGTGATAGGAATCTACTTGTAACAGGCAGCTCTTACTGCTCCAATACAGAAAGTAAGGGGCAGGCAAAAATCTTCCTCCTGGGTCTCATAAACAAAATCCTTCCCTCTTCAACTGAACGTAATACTAGAGTTCCTCCTTGCCCAGGTCACCATCAAACCTCTTTCCTTGTTGAGAATGCCAAGACATTGACAAAATCTACAAACTATCACTTCGAATGTTGAAACACTGATACAGTGTCGGGCTGTGAGGCTGAATCTTTTCAAGTACAGCCTCACAGCTGTACTTGAATTCAAGTACAAATAAGTTTGTACATGGAAACAAACAAAAAAAAATTGTTAAAGGTGATTATTAACTTGGATACATTCAATTAAGACATTAGTCACTTCAATTGAAAAGTGCACTCAGCATCTATATTTATAAGACCGTTATTGCCTATAAACATTTTGATAGTGAGTTTGCATGACACATTATTCTCATCTCTGTCTTCTTTTTGGGTGATTTATGTATTTTGAATTATTGATATTATTCACCACTTGGGCTTTTTCACTCTAACAATATCCCTAGTAGCAGCTTAGGAGACTTGCTACCTGAAGCCTAGTTGCTATATTTCTAGTACCAGCATAGGCACTTGCCATACCCGTTGCACCACCATAGGGGATTTGCTGCTTGAAGCTTATCTGCCATACTCCTAGTACCTAAAGAATAGAAAACTGGTACAATATGTGATAGCCTAAACTTGTAATGCCACACCACGAAGGTTTTGGTCTTCTGTTCCATATGCAAATAAATATTAGCCCTTGATGAAGGTCGCGAAACACCAGCGGTGTATGGCTGTTCGTTGAGTAGTCGCTGAGAAAAAATGGACTGCTTGTTGAGTATTTGCCGAAAAAAAACCCGGCGTGAGCCGTTTGTTTGAGCAATCGCCGAGAAATAACCAGCGTAACTGGCCACAGATGTTCAATGGGAAGGATAAGTCAAAAAAACCTTTTTTTCTTTCATTTAAAATGATGAAGGAATAACGTTTTCTCTTTAAAACATTTTTTGAAAACTTTTCTTTGTAAAATACTTAACATAATTGTCTTGGAAAAAATTACTTAAAAGTTGTGGCTATTGAGAAATGACGTGACAATGCCCTATGATTAAAACATATTGAGCAAACACTATAAATTATAAAGGGCGGATTTTAAAAGCCCTGCTCGCGTAAATCTGCCCGGATTTACGTGAGCAGGGCCTTGCGCGCCGGCGCGCTTATTTTCCATAGGCCTGCCGGCGCACGCAGAGCCCCGGGACTCGCGTAAGTTCCGGGGATTTTTGTCGGGGGCGTGTCAGGGGCGTGGTTTCGGCCCGGGGCGGTCCGGGGGCGTGGCCGCGCCCTCCGGAACCGCCCTCGGGTCACGTCTCGGCGCGCCAGCGGCCTGCTGGCGCGCGTGGATTTACTTCTCCCTCCGGGAGGCGTAAATCCGTGGACAAAGGTAGGGGGGGGTTTAGATAGGGCCGGGGGGAGGGGTGGGTTAGGTAGAGGAAGGGAGGGGAAGGTGAGGGGAGGGCGAAAGAGAGTTCCCTCTGAGGCCGCTCCGATTTCGGAGCTGCCTCGGAGGGAACGGAGGCAGGCTGCGCGGCTCGGCGCACGCCGGCTGCCCAAAATCGGCAGCCTTGCGCGCGCCGATCCTGGATTTTAGAAGATACGCGCGGCTACGCACGTATCTACTAAAATCCAGCATACTTTTGCTTGCGACTGGTGCGCCAACAAAAGTACGCGAACGCGCATTTTTTTAAAAATCTACCCCTAAGTGTTTTGAACATTAAGATGCTTATTTAGCATAAGTGTATAATGTGCTCAAAAATGAGGGTCCAACACGTCAATTAACTCATTCATATATGTGATCACTTTCTACACTGTTATACTCCTAGTACCATCATAGGGGACTTTCTGCCTGATGTCTAGCTCTAATGCTCCTAATTCTACCATAGGGGATTGCTGGCATAAGCCTACCTGTCATACACCTTATACTACCATAGATGACTTGCAAGTTGCTGCCACATGCCTACTTGCCATGCCCCTTATATCACCACAGAGGTCTTGGTGTTATCACTCTGCTTACTGTCTATATTTTCTTAATATATTTGAGAATGGGAGTTTTGGTGCCTATTTGTTATTTTCTGTTGTTTGTTTCTTTGTTGTACTGAGATGTTTTCTTCCCCCCATAAGAAAGTAAAAAATTTAGAAAAAATTATTTCTCCTTCTCTTCATCTATTTTATGGTTTTCTGTTTTGTTCTAACACCTCTGCAATGACCCAGCTAGCTCTTCTACCGTGCTTATTTGTTGATTATATTGGAGTGGTATGTCTATAAAAGCCCTCAATCTTAAAAAAGAAATACAGTCAGAACAGAAAACATAGAGGTAAGAAACCATTTACATATTCTAAGTATGTTTAAAGTATTAGTCAGGCAGAGAAAACTCAAGTAAAACCAGGAAATGGAACAGCCAGAGTGCATATATAAAATATGGGAAGAGGTATCTAAATACAACAATTCTCGCAGCTTACCAGAAAATCAAAGCACACTCATAAGAGACATTTACATGTTTTGAGTGTGTTAAAAATACATCAGACAGAAGGATTCATGAAAAACTAGAAATCAGAAAACTGGAGCAGTTAGAGGTCAGATACGGAATATGAGAAATATTTTCTAAAAAACCTCCAACCCTCACAACTTACTATAAAACCTTACCACACTCATTTGTGAAACTGTTTGAATGTACTGAATGTGATATCAAGTTAATTTGGCCAGCCCATTTTGAAAGAAAATCAAAATTCCATGCAGCAGCTAGATCAAGTTCTAACATTGTAATAAAAGCTTATTTCAAAAAATGATTCTTATCACTAGTTGTTTCTTGTACTGAATCTAACAATAGGTAATGAGCTTCATCAAAAGACTGTCATCTCCTTGCTTTTCTTCCTTGTTGCTATACACCTCTGTGCTACACCTTGAGGAACTTTGTACCACTCATACTTGATTCCATGCCATTAAACCTTGGCAGTCCCTTTGCCATTGGACCTTGCTGTTGTACGCTAGATGTTACTCATGCTGGCCACGGAGCCCCGTGGCCGGCCTCATTTACCCAACGATGCACCACCTGCCTTGCCCTTTTCCTGGATCTTGACCACAAGCTACACCACCTGGCAGAAAAACCATAAGGCACTAATAAAAGGGCCATGTAGCAAAAAGAGTGGTTTCAAGACACCAAATGGTGGGGACTTGTGGGGCTCCTTCCCACAGGTAACTTCAACTCCCCTTTGGTCCAAGGGTCCACCAGCATAACACTAGACCTTACACCTTGAGTTGTTCTTGTCATCTTGGGGTTTGCTTTCCACCTTTCATGTTGTTTTGGTGTCTTGAAACCACTCTTTTTGCTACATGGCCCCTTTATCAGTGCCTTGTGGTTTTTCTCATAGTGCCCTCATTATGTCACAGATACCGACGGTCAGCCCCTGTGACATAGTGAGGGCAAAGGCGATCTGCTGCCAGTGTTCAAAATGGCGCCGATCGCCTTTGCCCTCACTATGTCACAGGGGCAGACCATCAGTACCTGTGACATAGTGAGGGCAAAGGCAAACGGCGCCATTTTGAGTATTGGCATCGGACGGCCGGCGTGCAGGAGGTCGCTCCCAGACCCCCGCTGGACTTTTGGCAAGTCTTGTGGGGGTCACGAGGCCCCCCCAAGCTGGCCAAAAGTCCCTGTGGGTCCAACGGGGGTCCCGGAGTGACCTCTTACACGCCGGCCGTCCGATGCCAGGACTCAAAATGGCGCCGATAGCCTTTGCCCATACTATGTCACAGGGGCTACCGGTGCCATTGGTCAGCCCCTGTCACATGGTAGGAGCACAAGATGGCACCGATGGCCATGTGACAGGGGCTGACCAATGGCACCGGTAGCCCCTGTGACAAAGGCTATCGGCGCCATGATGAAACCAGCACCGAGGGTGTGAGTGCAGGGGATAGTTCCCGGACCCCCCGCTGGACCACCAGGGAGTTTAGGTAAGTATTGGGGGGGGGGGGTTCAGCAGGGTTTGTTTAAATTTTTATTTAGGTGGCCGAATAAAACAGAAATCCGTTAAATACGTGGGGAGTCGCGATGCGTTTCGCCTCCCCACGTATTTAACAGATAGGACAAAATACGTTGTGGATCACAAATACGTGGAAAACGGATGCACACCCCTACTATTTATGCCTCTTTTGGTTCCACTTTGCCACATGCCTACTTGCCATGCCCCTTATATCACCGCACCATATTTTAAGATGGTGCTGGCCATCCATTGCTCCTATCATGTGACAGGGGCCAGCCAATGGCACTGATAGCCCCTGTCACATGATAAGGGCAAAGGGCCATCGGCACCATTTTGTTTACTGGCAGCCGATGGCCCGAGAGGAGGAGATCACTCCCGGGACTCCCGCTGGACCACGATGTACTTTAGAAAAGTTTTTGGGGGGTTGGGTGGGTGGGTGATTCTAAATAATTAAATTTAAAGGGTCGGGGTAGGGTTGTTTTTTTTCAGCTCGGGACAGCCGAAAAAAAGCGCTCAGAACCGTGGGAATGAAGATTTCCTGCGGTGGTTCCGTGAATACGATACTGGAAACGAGTCCGGTACCAATTCACATCTCTACAAATGAAGGAATCAAAACAATTTTTTTTCTGAAAATCCATATTGTTGAGTTTGCACCCATCTGTCCAGTCATCTGGCCATCTGAATGCATAATGGCATTTGTAAACCACTGATTGGATGCTGCTGAAATTTGACACCAGAAATTTGAAGGAAATGTTTTTGGTAAATTGTAATTTTAGTTTGAATTGGTACATCATGACAATAATCTGACACATCCTTGTCACCTTGGGCAAGTCACTTTACCCTCTATTTCCTCAGGTAAAAAAAACTTAAGGGCAAATTTTAAATGCCTGGTGTGCATAAATCCCTGCCTTACGCACGCTGGATGAATCTTCCAAGAGGCCCGGCCATGCACGTAAAGGCCGGTACGTGCTCAAGTACCAGGCATCTTGGAAGGGGCGGGATGGAGAGCATGTTTTGGGCTGGGAGGGTTTGGGTGGGTGGCGGGCCGGGACAGTGCCATTTTTTCGCTCTGTTGGTGCGCACAACCTACTTCAGCTTGGGAGCTGAAGTAAGTTGAGCCACAAAGGTAAAAAAAATGTTTTTTTAATTTAGGAGTTGGGGAGGAGAGGGGAAGGGAAGGTAGAGTAGGGGGTAGGGAAGTTCTCTCCCATTCTGCTCCTTAATTGGAGCAGACTGGGAGGGAACTGGGGAAAGCAGCAATCCGTCGCTGCATGAATGTTGCAAAAATGTACCCCCCTTGCGCACCTCCCCCGAATTTATAACATGCGTGCACATGTTATAAAATTGCGCATCTATGTGCGTGCCCTGGATAGCGTGCGCACATGGATGCGAGTGCATATTTTTAAAAAATCTACCCCTTAGATTGTAAGCCTGGTGGGGATAGGGAAATGCCTGCAGTTCCTGAGTGTAAACTGCTTTGAAGTGCTGAAAAACCCAAGTTCCAACTTTCACTTGGACTGAGTAAGGAAAATATACCTTTGTGCAATGCTTATAGCATGAATTTTAAAACTTGAATATTTTATATATCACACACAGATGTGGATTCATTTGTAGATCAAAATTTAAAAAGTAACAAGAAACACTTCAAAAATATACAAATAGACTTTTTCAATACAAAATTGATGCCACACTAATTACAAAAATATAGCTAATGTTTAGATAAGTCATTTTAAATATAATGTGTAAATATACAAATAAATGCAATTGGATCCAAAGTCAAGTGATCAGTATTCTCGTCTATGTTGTTATACTAGATATATTTCCCAGAAATGTTCTTCTTAGAAAAAGTCATAAAGTACAATGAACATGAAATTTACAGCCTGCTTAGGGGAAGTAGAAAAATTATATAGTGCTGTCATCGTAACATCTACATATCAGTTTAAGAGTAGATCAAAATGTGGCTTTGCAGGGGCCATGCTCTCTTGGCTACAACATATTAATGTCATGCATAAGTCTCTTTCAGGGGAAGTGTTGCAGAAAACTCACACAGGCAAGCTTCTGAAAATCTCCAGTCCTTGATTTCCAGAATCTTGTTGTCAGGTGTTCTTCCCAACTGTGCTCATATCCACTGTAGCTAGCAAGAACCAGTATGCAAGGCTGCAGAAACCAGTGGGAGTTATAACACAATAGCTCACATTTTGAAGAGAATATAAATAATAAAAAGATTTATGAAGGACTTTTATTTGTTGACAACAGACCCATTGGAATTTCTTTCCTGCTGCTAAGTCACAAAAGACAATTGAAATCTACTATTTCTGTATTTGTTGACTGCTTCTTAATTCGATAGAAAAATTGAATGACCTTCATGGTTAAAAGAAACCTTTGTTCTGAATTCCTCTGTGTCTGAAAACATATATTTTGAAAATCAGTAAATGTGTATATTCAAGGCAGTAGTCAGAAGAGATGTTTGGCTCTTACACAAGAAATGTCATTCTGAGATGTATGATGTACAGCTGCAGCACCAAAGTCATTTAGACACTGAAGAACAGCAAATTTTGAAGAGTGATAGTTTGGATATGCTTACCGCAGGCTACTACCAACTTTGTGAAATTTCTCCTGCTTAACAGAAGCTAAGAACTGTAAATGTTGGGAATTATTAGAAAATGAATGGTGAATAAAATGGAAAATGTCATAATGCCTCTGTATCGCTCCATGGTGAGACCGCACCTTGAATACTGTGTACAATTCTGGTCGCCACATCTCAAAAAAGATATAATTGCGATGGAGAAGGTACAAAGAAGGGCGACCAAAATGATAATGGAACAGCTCCCCTATGAGGAAAGACTAAAGAGGTTAGGACAGTTCAGCTTGGAGAAGAGACAAGGTCTTTAAAATCATGAGAGGTCTAGAACAGGTAAATGTGAATGGGTTACTTACTCTTTCAGATAATAGAAGGACTAGAGGGTACTCCATGAAGTTAGCATGTGGCACATTTTAAACTAATTGTAGAAAGTTCTTTTTCACTCAACGCACAATTAAACTCTGGAATTTGTTGCCAGGGGATGTGGTTAGTACAGTTAGTGAGGTTGGGTTTAAAAAAGGATTGGATAAGTTCTTGGAGGAGAAGTCCATTACCTGCTATTAATTAAGCTGACTTAGAAAATAGCCACTGCTATTACCAGCAACAGTGACATGGGATCGACTTAGTTTTTGGGTACTTGCCAGGTTCTTATGACCTGGCTTGGCCACTGTTGGAGACAGGATACTGGGCTTGATGGACTCTTGGTCTGACCCAGTATGGCATGTTCTTATGTTCTTTTGTTCTTAAGATAGAGTCTGCTTGCAAATGTGGTTTATATTAATTAGAGAAAAACATTAGGAAAGATAATTTTTAAAAGCTTTTCTGTGTATAAAATGGTGCTTTACACATGAAAATAGATTTTTATAAAACTGCCAGGCTGATATGCAGGTAAATTTAGGGAGGTATGTCATGTGTTTTAATAAATTTGGCCAAACTAAGCAGAAGCATTCCTGGGGCAAAGTTGGAGAGGGGATTGCACATATGAGGCCCCTCGTCATAAAGAGGGTAATAGCTCACTTACTATAGGCTGAAGTCTGTGAATACTTTTTTTACCTGCAGACTTTAGCCCAAATTTTCAAAGCACATTTATGCATACAAAACAGTTGAAGCTTTGTGCAGATTTATTTATGAAAATACATTTTACAATCACAAATAAATTATTTAATTATGCCCCTTGCCCCCATCTCAAACCCTCAAAATGCCTCTTTGTAGTGCTGCAGTACATGCAAAAGCACTCACAAAATTGCTTTTATGTGCACATCTCCCTTGGTAATTTTTAACAGAACATTTGCACGCATAAAACTGGGTTTTATGTGCATAAATGGATTTGAAACTTAGCCCCTAAGCACATATTTTAAAGGAATCCTTGAGAAGACCCTTTTTGGAAATTTTAAAAGTAATTGAACCATGAATGTGTTTGAAAATTGAGTCTTGGTGATTGGTACTACTTCACGCAAGTTTCACATTTGTGCTAATTCATCCTCTTCTGAGTGCACGTTTTAAAACTGAAACTTAACCTTGCAATAAAGCTCCATCATACGAGATTCCACCTACATTAAGGACAGTGCATCCCAATCACACACGAGGTCTGTAATTTAGGAATAATACATGACACAAATCTTTCCATGCAAATTCACATATCTGCTGTTGTTAAATCATCTTTTTAGAAACTGCACCTAATGCTAAAACATTTAAAACCATTTCTCAAAACACAAGATTTTCGTACTATTTTTTATATGCCTTAATTTTAAGCAATCTAGACTACTGCAATTCTTTGTACTTAGGACTACCAACATGTTCAATCCATCCTTTACAACTGATTCAAAGCTCTGCAGGATTCATTTTAACTGCTTTGCATCTAAGAGATCATATGCTATTACCCCTGTTTAGCACTCCCATTGCATCCTGTATATGATATAAAATATTTACATTGATCTTTAACTTGTTTCACAATGATTCATCTATGTGGTTAAGTACTTCCCTCCGTATATACAGACTTGCCAGGCATTTGCACTCTGCAAATAAGAACTTGCTGGAACTTCCTACTTTAAAAGTAGCCAGACTGGACATTACCAGAAGCCATGATTTTTCAGTTGCCAGACCTAGACTCCAGAACGTGACTCCTGAGATTCTGAGAGAAATTACCAAGCTAAAGGACTTTAAATGAAATCTAAAGACCTACTTGTTTAAACAGGATTTTAATGTTTGAAACAATAATGCTTTATTGTCAGAGTGTTATCTGCAATGCCTGGCGGTATGTTTAACAAATATTGGCATATGTGAGTTATCTTGATCAGCTGCAGAGCATGATTGTATTATAATGTTTATTAAGTGATTGCATGTCTATCTATTTTGACTGTGTATGTTCTTTTAAAATTGTAAACCTCATTGAGCAAACCAGGTAGAGAGCAGTACATGAAATTTTATAAGTAACTAAATAAGCATTTTGACGTAATTACATCGCTCAAAAGTCCCACATAAACCCCTCTTTACGCAGTTTTTTTTTAAAACCACCATTGATTCAAATTGTGAAATTTATTGTCAGTCTCATTTCAATTTGAGAAAGCCTCATTATCCCTTTTTTCATAGATGTCTCTCCCCACATGAT
The DNA here is from genome assembly GCF_901001135.1 of Rhinatrema bivittatum. Taxonomy (NCBI): domain Eukaryota; kingdom Metazoa; phylum Chordata; class Amphibia; order Gymnophiona; family Rhinatrematidae; genus Rhinatrema; species Rhinatrema bivittatum. The sequence goes on from NC_042616.1 coordinate 693,927,350, forward strand.
GTTGTGCTTGTCTGAAATGGGATGAAGGGATTACACTGAGCATGCTCACTGTGCGGTCAGCTCAAGATAACAGCAGAACATCGAGCACAATCTTATACAAAACACTCCAGCTGTAACCTACTGGTGCTGCAGCCACATGAACTTTCATTTGCATGTCCCTAAATCCATCCTCTCCCCCTACCCAACAAAGTAAGTTGGATATGTCTTGTGTCTGGTCTTTCTGTGTGTAGCAAGGGCAGGGTACACAAACATATTGCTGATGGGTCCAAAGTGTGATGTCAAGGTTAATGTTTTCTGTATATTAATGTTGTATGATTTGTATGATTCTGTTTGATATCTAGAGGTCCATATTCAAAAGCCATTTAGGCAGATAACTCAAAAGTTAGCCGCCTAAAAGGCAAATGTGACATATTCAGCCACTTATCCATCTAAACTGTAAGTAATCTGGCTATAATTTAGCTGGATAAAAAAAGGGCATTTTGGGGGCGTTCCGGAAAGGGGCTGAGATATCCGGCAAATATAACTGAATATCGGGTGTATCCAGCTAGGTTAGCCTGATAACTTTAGCCCTGCTTCTGAGCAGGTCTAAAGATATCTGGCTTTGTGTGGCAGGATAGCAGGCTACTTAAGCAGATGTCTTTAAAAGATAGCCGGGTAAGTAGCGCTGTCATTGCTCTACAAAATAAAGGTACAGACTAGAGGGCGGCCAATCCCCTCCCTCCCCCTCACAAAAGTGTGATATTTAAGCTTTGCCAGGCCATTTCCTATCCCCATCCCCCCTCTTCCCAAACCTTTTTAAAACATGAGGAGGAGTCCAGCATTGTATGCGGGGCCTCAGTCCACGGCCATGTTTGCCAAATACTCTGTCCGGCTGTCTCCCCAACTTCCCCTCCCCCCCCAGAAGCCCTCCCCATCTCGGCCAATACCTTTTTAATTGTGCTGAGAGCGCCGGACCTGCTGCTCCGCACCCGGCGCTCCCAGTGCTGCTCTGACAGCTACATCACTGGAAGTTGGAAGTACCGGGAGCGGGGCGGCAGATCTCTCGCTCCCGGAATAATAAAAACGATATTGGCCGGGATGGGGAGGGTTGGGGGGGGGGGGGTGGCAAGTGCCAGGATTCTTTGTTGTGGGTGGGCGGGGAGGCAGCTGAATGAAGTATTTAATGATTGGGACCAGGGACCAGGGACCGGGGCCTGGCACACAATGCCAGGCCGTTCATCAAGCTTTAAAAAGGATTGAGGAGAGGGGAGGTGGGGGTAGGAGATGGCCTGGCAAGGCTTGAATAATACGCTTTGGGGCGGGGGAGGGGATTAGCTGCCCTCTAGTCTGAATCTTTATTTTGTGGGGCAATGACAGCAGCACTAATATCTTTTCAGGATATCATTTCCCATCATGCAATTAGGGGTGTGTATGCGTGCGTGTGTCTCATTTCATGTGGTCTCTTTCTGTGCTGTGTTCCCCTGCTCTTTCTGTGTACGTTACCCAGTTCAGTTGTAACTCAGTGTCTGCTCCCTCCTTGTGACCCTCTCTGCCATGCCTGTGTGTGCTTTGGCCATAATCTTCTTTACAAGCAATAAATAGTCAAGGGCCCTTTCTCTCTTCCTAAGAAGTGATGGTTACGGTATGTTATTAGCTTTTGTCTTTCTCAGTTACATTTGTCTTCTCTCTTTTATGTGTGCTGCTTTGTATTCTTACTTCATCCTTCTTACTGAAATTGTTGCTACTATTTACATGCCAGTTTCCTCATTTCCCTGGCATATTATTGGGCTGCTAAAAATGTGAATATTTCACTAAGGACTTGCTTAGTTCTTAAATTAAGGAGTTACACATATAAGTTACACATAAACTTCTTATAACGTATTCTTTGATGTCTTTGATGGTTGTGGCAGATTTAGGGGGCCTATTTACCAAAGAATACTAAATATATTTTAATTTCTATTTCTAACATGAATGTAGCTGTCCCCATCCCCTCCCCACACACACACATACTGTGGGTGGGGGAGTTGTAGAGGGTGGTCCTGTGTGGGATGGGAGCTTGTTTGAGGGGGAGGGTATTTTTAAAAAAATAAGTGGGGGCAGAGCTTAAATCCTGGAATCATGGATTCCTAACTAGGGTGAGAGCGTTTTCTGTTTTGGGGAAGAGATCTCTGGTGGGGAGGGGTGTGCTGCGGTGGAACGAATGTCTTGAGAGTGCTTAGCTGGGGTGGGTGGGAGTGACTTATTTTGGAATGATGCTTCTGGGTGGTGGACCAAAGAGCATCATCAGGTAGGGATGTGCAGAGGGACCGCATATGTTACATTTAGTATTCGTGGGGGGGGGCAGATACATTGCATTCGGCAAGGGGGGCCCCCCGATCCATTCATACATTCCATTCTTATTCGTTTCCTGGCTAAAATTTAATTAACTACAATCCCCCACCCTCCTGACCCCCCCCCTCCCCCAAGACTTGCCAAAACTCCCTGGTGGTCCAGCGGAGGTCCAGGAGCCATCTACTGCACTCATGCTGTCGGCTGCCAGTATTCAAAATGGCGCCAATAGATTTGACCTTACCATGTCACAGGGGCTACCGGTGCCATTGGTCGGACCCTGTGACATAGTAAGGGCAAAGGCTATTGGTGCCATTTTGAATACTGGCAGCTGATGGCCCGAGTGCAGGAGATCACTCCTGAATCCCCGCTGGACCACCAGGGACTTTTGGCAAGTCTTGTGGGGGTCAGGAAGGTCCCCCAAGACTTGCCAAAAGCCTCTGGTGGTCCAGCGGGGGTCTGGGAGTGATCTCCTGCACTCGGGCTGTCGGCTGCCAGTAATCAAAATGGTGCCGATAGCCTTTGCCCTTACTATGTCACAGGGGCTACCGGTGCCATTGGTCAGCCCCTGTCACATGGTAGGAACACAAGATAGTGCCAGCCATCCATTGCTCCTACCATGTGACAGGGGCCAACCAATGGCACCGGTAGCTCCTGTGACATAGTAAGTTCAAAGGCTATCGGCGTCATTTTGAATACTGGTAGCCGTCAGCGTGAGTGCAGTAGATGGCTCCCGGACCCCCGCTGGACCACCAGGTAGTTTTGGCAAGTCTTGGGGGGTTCAGGATGGCGGGGGTTTTGTTTAAATTCGCTCCTTTAGACGGCCAAATAATTCGGTGAAAATTTGTTGTATTCGTGGGAATCGCGATATGTTTCGCTTCCCCACGAATACAACGAATATGGCCCTATACGTTGCAGATTGCCAATACGTTGCAATTGAATGCACACCCCTATCATCAGGCTTATTTGCCTGCACATAATCTTGGGGGGATGTTAACTATACATCTTCATATGTAGTTAAACCTCACAATCTTATTTAAGCCTCCGAAAGTTATAGCAATTCAAGTTAAAACTTCTTAATATTAATGAGTTGCTTTGCATGCAGAGGAAATGCCATTTTGAGTAGGAGTGTGCATTTTCAAGTTATTGCTTTTCATTTTAATGGTGCAAATTTTTAGAGCTCACTAAAATTAGTGCAGACAAAGGAATTCATTTTCAAAAGCATATACAGGCTTAACACACTATTTTACACTCATAATTTTAAAAATTAACCAGGGTTTGTATGTGTGGAAATAATTTCAACATAATTTAAAGAGATGGTCTCAGGAGTAGAACTAGGGAATGGAAAACATTTACACATATACTTTCTAAAGTATGAATTTAAATGTACATGTGAGCTTTTACACCTACTTCTAAGCAGACATAAATGTACACATGTATGCCGTGAAAGGATTCACGTATACTTGCTAATTTTCAAAATGGAATTACCCATGAAAGACTGCTTTGAACTTTATGGCTGAAGTCAAGTGCTATGTTATCAAACTGGGCTCAAAATATTTTTCTGCACACTAATATGAAATTTTGTGTGCACAATTTTGTGCATTTTGTATATGCAATTTCAAAGCAGTGTATGCAAAAACAAAATTGAACACACTAAAATGAAATTGAGTACATTAAAACATAAGGATATAAAACAAAATAAAAACTTAATGAAACAAAAAAATATTTTCTGCCTTTACATCCCTAATACTTGATCAAACCAATGGGCCATTAAGCCCAGTGTCCTGCATCTGACAGTGGCCAAAATGAGGGATGGGCATTCGGGAGAAACAAAATAGAAATGAGACAACATTTCTTATATTGTTTTGGATCATTTTCAAAACAGAACAAGTTTTGCTGGAATCTCATTTCATTTTGAAAACCTATTTAATAAAGAAGTCGCCAGTCAAGCCTAAGCCTAGGCCCAAAGCCTCATCTACACATAAGCCGCAATCCAAAAAGAAGGATGCAGCCTAAGCCCAAGTAGGCCTCAGAAATTTCCTGATGACTCCCTCGATACTTACCAAATCAGACACTGCATACTGGCCCATGCTGGGGCCTCAGTCTGGATGCAGGCACGATGCCACAACCCAGATAGGAGGCTGGGTCAAAAGGCTGTGATCTTGGCATGGACCCAGACCCAACGCCATGGCCTGGCCCAAAGACCGAGATGTGATGCCGAGTCTTCACCCCATCTAGGCCCAATTCTAGGGCCTTGATCTTGGCCAGGGCCTGAACCCAGGCCTGACACTGTGGCCTGGCCCAGAGCCCGGGGTCTGATTCCAGGACCTCGGCCTATAAACTGGCCCAACATCATAGCCCAGCTCGGCCCAGAGGCTGGGTCCCGATGCAGGGACCTCGGCCTGGATTGAGGCCTAAAGCCCCAGCCTGACCCAGAGGGCAATCCCTGATGCTGGGGTTTTGGCCTGGATTGTGGCTTGTTGCTGGGACATGATGCCTGGGCCTCAACCCAGAGTCAGGCCCAAACCTGGAGACCAGGTCTTGGAGCTCATCTTCAGCATATTTCTTTTTTTATGTCTTCTTCATAAACTGATGCAGTCTGCTGAGGTCATTGCGGTGTTGAGCCTGGCTCTGGACCCTGGCCTAGGCTGATGTCCCAGGGTCGAGAACCGCCAGGCCCCATCATCAGGCCTGAGTCCAGGCTGAGGTCTCGGCGTCGGGTCTCAGCATCGGGCCTGGATTTGGACCCTGGCCCAGTGTTAGTACCCAGTGTTTGGGCCAAGCCATAGCATAAGGCTTAGGCCTTGTCCCTAGCCTAGGCTGAGGCTCAGGCATTGTAACCTGGCCTTATGTCTAGGCCCTGTCATTGGGTTGGTGTCAGGACCTGGCCTCAGGGCAGGGCCACAGTATTGGGCCTGGGTCCAGCTCCTGGCATAGGCCCAGGGGTTGGGACCCAGCCTCAGAGCTGGGTCTGGGCTGAGGCCCTGGCAACGGTACCCAGCCTCCAGGCCAGGCCACATTATCAGGTCTGGGTTCATGCCGAGGCCTTGGCATTGGGACCCAGCCTTTGGGCCTGGCTGCAGCATCAGTCCTGGGTCCAGGCCATGGCCTAGGCCCAAGCATCAGGAACTGGCCTTCTGGCTGGGCTGTGGCATCGGGTCTGGGTCCATGCCAAAGTCCCAGCATTGGGATCCAGCCTCCAGACTGGGCTGCAGTATTGGGCCTGGTCCTGGGCCCTGGGCTAGGTCGAGGCTCATGTGTTGGGTCCAGGCCTCCAAGCTTGAGCCTTGCAAAGGGCCAAAGCTGATGCTGCAGTAACCTACCACGGCCTAGGCATATACAAGGCTGAGGCTTCAGCCTTGCATGGGCTTAGGCCGCGGTAGGACATGTGACCTAATCCTAGATCCCCATGAAAGGATCCACCGCAGAACAGGTAAGTAGAGGCTGGGTAGGATCCTGTTCCCTGCATTTTTCCAGTTGGGAGGGATGGGTGTGGGACACGGGAGGCTCTGGGAAAAAGCCTCTCAAAAACAAAATGAAAAACAAAATGAAATGTTCCCACCTTCCCATCCCTAGCCAATACTGGTCTATAGTCGGTATCCAACAGTTGCTTTTATGACTAATTTTATATTTCCCACCTCAAACTGTGGGAAATATATAAATAATGGGGACATCATTTCCTGTTGTTCACTCCCAGAGATAAGGGGTTACAGGTAGGGCTGATGTTTTCATTAAGCAAACTAGGCAGTGGCCTAGAGTGCCAAAATAGTGGAGGCAACAACATCTGACCAGCACAAGGCCCAGTGGTGTGCTGGAGTCACTGCCACTGGTAGGAATGAGTACTGTGCTAGAGGTAATTTGGAGAGAGAGGCAGAAGGTGTCTAGGGCACCAAATACCCTTGCACCGGCCCTGGATGGCAGTTCCCAAGTCTGCCTGGGCTAATAATTGTTAATGGATCTGTCCTCCAAAAAGTAAGCCAAACCTCGTTTTAACCCAGTTATACTATTAACTTTTGGCATAACATCTGATAAATTCCACAGCTTAATTATGTTTACTAGAAAAATACTTTCTTAATTTTGTTTTAAATCTGCTACCAGTTAGTTTTAGTAGTTTTTGAAAGATTGAATATCTGCTCCCTATTAACCTATTCCACACCGATCATGATTTTATAATCCTCCATCATGTACCTTATCAGTAGGGATGTGCAGAGCAAAATTTTATGTTCATATTTTTTATGTCCGAAAGGGGGTCCCACTTGCGGCCAATATGGACATAAAAAAAATCCAATGAGTTGGGTATATGTACATATGTGCAAAAAAAAAATTTAAACCCCCTCACCCTCCTTAATCCCCCCCCCAGACTTACCACAACTCCCTGGTGATCGAGCGAGGAGTGAGGACGTCATTTCTGCAATCCTTGGCGAGAAGCATGTGACGTCGGTGGCACGTCGAGTGACGCGGCGTCACGTGATTCCCGGCTCGTTCGCGCCGGACGGCTCGTTCGGCCCAAAAAGAACTTTTGGCCAGCTTGGGGGGGCCTCCTGACCCCCCCAAGCTGGCCAAAAGTTCTTTTTGGGCCGAACGAGCCGTCCGGCGTGAACGAGCCGGGAATCACGTGACGCCGACGTCACGTGATTCCCGGCAAGTTCGCGCCGGACGGCTCGTTCGGCCCAAAAAGAACTTTTGGCCAGCTTGGGGGGGCCTCCTGACCCCCCCAAGCTGGCCAAAAGTTCTTTTTGGGCCGAACGAGCCGTCCGGCGTGAACGAGTCGGGAATCACGTGACGCCGGCATCACTCGACGTGCCGCCGACGTCACATGCTTCTCGCCAAGGATTGCAGAAATGGCGTCCTCACTCCTCGCTCCATCACCAGGGAGTTGTGGTAAGTCGGGGGGGGGGATTAAGGAGGGTGAGGGGGTTTATATTTTTATTTTGGCTCAACAATCGCGATTTCCCACATATCGAACATATCTATGTTCGATATGTGGGAAATCCGATCGTTTATGTCGAATCAATTTTTTAAGTAAAAAAAAAATATGAGTTGCGTTTTACTAATGCGGTCAATCCGAATGCACACCCCTACTTATCAGTCATCTCTTCTCCATGCTAAATAGCCCTAACATCAGTGGTGATTTTCTGCCAGGTCACAGCAGGTTGCCTACCTGGAACCTTTGGTCTCCAACCTGGAACTTTTTAAACTTGTATTATTTTTTCCTTTGCAACTGGAGTGGAAGGTGCAGGCCACCGTTGTCCCAAGCTGATGCCTTTTGTTTTTTGTTTTTTTTTAAAGAAAATGACCACGGCCTAGACCGTTAAGCCTTTCTTCAAATAACATCCATTCCATTCCCTGCATGGTGTTTATTACCTTTCTCTGTACCCTTTCCATTTCTACTCCGCGTTTCATAAGATGGAGAAATCAAACTGCACACAATACTCAAGGTATGATCCCACCATGGATTTGTACAGAGGCATTGTGGTATTTTCAGTTGTATTCTTTATTCCTCTCTGAATAATTCCTAACATCCTAATAGTTTTGTGACTGCTGTTAATAAACACTAAGCTGCGGATTACAGTGTATGTTGCAAAATGGATCCAATGGCCTTTTCCTGAAAAGTAACTTCTAATGTGCAGCTTAGCATTGTGTGCATATTGCTAGGCTTATTGTTAAGTGCTTCACTTTGCATTTCTCCACATTAAATGTCATTGCCATTGAGATGTGCAGTTCCCTATTCTAGGAAGGTTCTCCTGCAACTCCTCACAGTCTACCTATGTTTTTAATTACTCTGAATAATGTTATGTCATATGCAAATTACATCATCTTAATCATTTCTCCCTTTTCCAAAGCATTAATCAATAAGTTAAACAACATTTAACTGGGGCACTTCATTTTAAACAAACAAAAAAAAATGTTTCCTGAACTGTTTTTGGCTTCCATTCTGATGAAATTGGATAGACTAAAATTAAATCATGTATGGGCCAGGTTCCATGATTTTCCATGGGAGGAAAAGAATGTAAGCAATTAAAATTAAGTAAATGTGCTTTTGCTTCTAAATGAAACAAAAAACAAAACCCAAACAAAATGTGTTTGTTTTATATTTTCTTTTATTTTCAAAGAGACCCCCAACTCCCACTGTAAAAACTAAAAAAAAAAAAAAGCACCCTCTCACTCTTGTCCATCCATCTTCCAATCTGTAAAAATAGAAGCCTACTCTCAGACCTTCACCCCTGCTTTTGCCCATGTGTAACCCCTGTAATGGCTGAACCCCCGATATTAGTTCCAGAAGCCATATCTCACATTTCAGTTTTAAGTGGAAAACAATTTTGCCAAACTGATGTAACTCTAGGGTTTCCTGAAAAGGGGGGGTGGGAGGAATTTCCTTTCTAGGCCTTCATATTGCTCTTAGTTTTCCCACATTAAAGGTTTTTTTTGTAAACAGCACTGATGATAGTATAAATAAGCATTAAAGCAACAACTCAATAACACACATGAGAGTTGTTTGGTGGTTTCCAACATTTCTCTGTTTTACTGATGAAAAGCAAAGTGATGATTTAAAGTTTTTACAGCTGGTATACTTCACTTTCAAGGTGGTGCAAGTAGGTTTGTGACTTCTTACAGTCTTCCCTAAATTCAGATGTTAAAGCCAATTGAAATAGTTATATTAATTTCTTAATTTCTTCCCTCTCATTGGATACCGGCAAAGCCATTGTGTTTCCCTCCCAATGCAGATGAAGTATCAAAGAGGGAATTTAAGTTGGTTAGTCTTTTATCTTCTTTGAAATAGTCTCCTAACTCTCCTCTTCTAATATCAGGGTGATACCACTCACTCCTCTTCTCCACATTTCCAGTAGATATACATGGACCCTGGATAGGGTCCATCTCCTCCCCCTCTCCTTCTTCCTCTTAGGATGGCTGGAAGTCATCCTTTCTTTGGATCACTGATGATCACCGATTCCTCTTGCATGAAGGAAACCTCTCCCATTATATTGAAGAGCAAAATTAAATAAGATGAACTGAGTGAGTCCCAAGTGATTGGGAACTGCAAACTTAAATAAATAAATGTAAAGTTAAAGAGTGTACTGGCAGGGTGGAAGAAAACTCCCATCCAATTTAAATTCTCCATGGAGGCACCAGTTCAATTAATATGGTAACATAGTAACATAGTAATGACAGCTGAAAAAGACCAAAATGGTCCATCTAGTCTACCCAGCAAGCTTCCCAAGGTAGTAGTTGCCGCTCCGTGCAGGTTACCCCCATGTTTCTCTTAAGGGTAGTAACTGCCACTCTGTGCAGGTTACCCTCCTGTTTCTCTTAAGGGTAGTAACTGCCGCTCCGTGCAGGTTACCCCCATGTTTCTCTTAAGGGTAGTAACTGCCACTCCGTGCAGGTTACCACCATGTTTCTCTTAAGTGTAATAACTGCTGCTCTGTGCAGGTTACCCCCATGTTTCTCGTAAGTGTAGTAACTGCCACTCCGTGCAGGCTACCCCCATGTTTCTCTTAAGTGTAATAACTGCTGCTCCGTGCAGTTTACCCCCATGTTTCTCTTAAGTGTAGTAACTGCTGCTCTGTGCATGTTACCCCCATGTTTCTCTTAAGTGTAGTAACTGCTGCTCCGTGCAGTTTACCCCCATGTTTCTCTTAAGGGTAGTAACTGCTGCTCCGTGCTGGTTAAGCTTTTTTATTTATTCCCTTCCTCTAGCCTTTTAGGGATCCACAGTGTTTATCCCATGCCCCTTTGAAATCTTTCACAGTTTTAGTCTTCACCACTTTCTCCGGAAGGGCATTCCAGGCATCCACCACTCTCTCAGTGAAAAAAATATTGCCTGACATTGGTTCTAAGTCTTCCTCCCTGCAGTTTCAAATCGTGACCTCTAGTCCTACTAAATTGTTTCCATTGGAAAAGGTTTGTTGCTGACCATGGATCATTAAAACCTTTCAAGTATCTGAAGGTCTGTATCATATCATCCCTGCTCCTCCTCTCCTCCAGGGTATACATATTCAGGTTCTTCAGCCTCTCCAGTGGACCAGTGGACAACCAAGACATGATGTCTCTGTAAAAGCAAAAGGGAAATCTACACAGCAAAATGATGACAAGGCTCTCCTCACACTAATGCTATATTCCTCTGACTAAATCCCAGTGAGAGATTAAAAGGATCCCTGCACATGCTTTTAAATTGGTCAAAATGGGAATAGAACAATGCACAGTCCTTTCTAGCACACTGGTATAATATCTGAAAATGCTACCATAGCCATTGCCAATTTCTGCTGTACAACAACATGGTGTCAGACAAGCTGAGGCCGAGGTCATTTTATTGTATGGCAAAAATTCAGAATACCACAGGCCACATTTTCAAAATCAGCACTGGTAGGGCAGAAGTGATTGAAGCTTATGTCTGCCATGTTTTCAACTAATTTAAATGCACAAATGGAGTAGGAGGTGGGGTGGGCGGCACTGGAAGGATGATTTCTTTACAAAGGTTGTTTGGGCATGAGATCCAGAGACACCATATTGGTTTTTGGTGCCTCACCTGTTACTCCCTGCCTCATCTTGGCCTCAATTCCTGTCCATAATTTTGCCTTAGCTTTATTGCTAGCCCTATTGTAGTGGCCTTCCATGTCCTTGTTTGTATCCTTGTCTGTGCTTTCTATGTTTGCTTGTTTGGCCTTAGTCTTGGCCTATGGGGTCTTGTTTGTCTTGTCCTTGTCTTGGCTTGTGCTCTGTTTAGACTTATTCTTGTCTTGTTTATTTGTTTATCTGTCCTTTTGGTGCACTCCCTGCTCCTTGCTTTTGTGGGCACCTTTCTGTACTCTACGGCCAGCTCTGCCTCATTGGGTGCTATCCTGTACCCTTACCTCCAGTGCACTGCCAGCTTAAGTCCTGCCAACCACCAGAACCTGTAGGATCAACCCAAGAGGGGAGATGGCTGGTACAGGGAGAAGACCCTGCACTGCCTGTTCCTGCTTTAGCCAGTTCTCCTGCTCCAGTCCAGGGGGTTAACCTATAACTGGCCAGTGTGGCCTGACAACTTGAAATTCATCTTGCTGCTGCTTGAAATTTGGGGTTTCCTGTGAAATTTGCTTTCCATTTGAAACTTTTGTCACAATCAGAACAAGACAATTGTTTATCATCAGTGCGGCTTTCCTAGTCATTTGTGAGGTTTGCTTTATTTAAAAAGCTTTTACTGTATTCTGTAGCCAAACACAATCTCTTCCCTTTGTTGATATTCTGGTGTTGCATTAGTTCTCTCTTCCTACTGAAAACTTTCCCATATTCGAATATGTAAAAGGTCTCTCCTATGCATGTTTTCTCTTGAGCCTGAATTTCTTTCTGACTGAGGGTTTTGCTATAGCCTTTACATGTATATTGTTTCTCCTCAGTATAATATTTCTGTTATGGTTTCAGAGTTACAGGACCCCTTTGTTCTTCCTCTGTATATGATATTACTGGCACTTTGCTTATGTACAGTAGGAATCTCAGCTAAATTTCCTGCTGAATTTATTTGCTTCTTTTCAGAGATGCATTTATTCCTGCAAATTTTTCTCCAGTCAGAACTGGAATAAGTATTCCCTTCCAGTGTCACAGAACGTCCAGTTATGTATCCCTATATTATTGTTTCTGGGATCATCTTCTGAAGCTAGGGGGCTGCCTAATGGCTAAAGGATGGAGATGAAGCAAAATAAACTTGCTAGCCAGATTGGATGGACCACTTGGGTTTTTTTCTGCCATCATTTACTGAGCTACTGTGTATTAGAACTGGAAAAGAGATAGGGTGGGAGGAGAAACATATAGATAGATAGATAGATAAATAGATAGATTGTATATAGAAATACATATAGATATATAGATTATATATATATATATATATATATATATATATATATATATATATATATATATATATATAATATTTTATATTTTAGTTTGGGGACAAAACACCCAAGTATAATCAAGAAACAAGTAGGATGGAAGAATTAGGCTGGGATCCAAGCAGCAAACAACAGAAAGGCATCAAAACCTCTCAAGATGTAGCATCAGAGGCATGACAGCTAATCATACTGACAGCAAGACCCCCAAATTGGTATAACTGGGGCATGGCAGCTAATCATACTGGCAGCAAGACCCCCAAAGTGGTATATATGGGGCATGGCAGCTAGGCAGAGCAGCAGCAAGATCCCCAAAGATGTATATCTGGGGCATGGCAGCTAGGCAGAGCAGCAGCAAGACCCCCAAAGTGGTATATCTGGGGCATGGCAGCTAGGCAGAGCAGCAGCAAGACCCCCAAAGTGGTATATCTGGGGCATGGCAGCTAGGCAGAGCAGCAGCAAGATCCCCAAAAGTGGTATATCTGGGGCATGGTAGCTAGGCAGAGCAGCAGCAAGACCCCCAAAAGTGATATATCTGGGGCATGGTGGTTAAAGAGAGGGCAGCAAGACCCCAAGGAGTAGCCTAAGGGGAATATCAGCAAGGCAGAGTATCAGCAAGACCCCCCAAGTGTGGCATGAGAGGAATGGTAATTAGGCAGAGTGTAATCAAGAGTCCTAAGTGCAACATGAGGGTATTGCAACAAGGCAGATTGGCATCAAGATCCCTAATATGTAGAGTCTGGGGTATGGTAATAAGATCCCCAAGGTGCATCGTCCTGTCAACTTCCCTGTTCTTCCACCTCTGCTCTATACAGCTACTACCTCACTCAGGAATTTCTTGGTTGCTATACTTATGGCACTTTTCAATTGCCACAGACTTAAATGGGAAACAAATGAATGAAACTAAACTTTTTTATTTTATTCATAGGCACCTTCTAGGCATTCACAAATGCAACAGTAATGGTCTCATTTGTTGCATTTTAGCCATTCATTTTAAACAAATGCGTATTCCTAGTCTGCAGGGATAATTCATAAAAGACTATTTTGAACGATAATGCTTCTTCACTCTCAATTTTTATTAAATCCTATCCAGACTCTTTTAAAAGAGAGCTAACAAATTCAGCAAACGTGTGACACTATGTGCAAGTAGCAGAAACCTTTTTTTTTCTTATCTTCACTGAAAACTACAACAAAGTAACTTCAGCAAGGAACTTCAATATCCAGGAAAAAAGCTGTCTCTCGTGTTTGTACTTTGATGGCAAGACATATTGTGCAAAACTGGAAGATTTGTTTTCCTCAGGTAGGAAGATACGAGGTCTCAGCTATCACTTGTAAGAGGCTGGATAATTATCCTTTGTACCAAAATTAAAGGGAAGCATGCCCAGAGATCACAGTACCTCAGACAGATTCACTGTGTAATGAAAGTTTTATCCATCAATTAGACAGTACAATAGCAAGCCAAGGATAACAAGCATGCCTACACATGTCACTTCAGGGGACTATTTAAAAATAGAAGAGTACTGGAAGAGAGAAGAAACATAATCAATACAATGATTAATGGCAGCAATTTCACACAAACATCTGGGCAATTAAGCATGCTCTCTAAAAGATGTTTCTTCCAGTGACTTGTGAAGGGATGAAAGAGTTCCAAACCATACTTCACTTCAACATATTAAATAGTGCAGACCTAAGAACTAATTTTGCTTGAGAGCTTTCTTACTTTCAAATAACTATATTTTCAAATAAACCTTTTTTCTACGATGATTGAGAGCACCTACATAAAGATTCTAGCTGCTCCATTTATAATAGTGTAATGTTTTGCTCCACCCATCAATTCAACTGCTGCTTACCTTTGCAGAATAATCAGTTTTCTGAAGACAAGAAGTTCACTTGAGCCCCAAACATGAGTGAAATCATTCTCAAAGTGCAGTGGCATAGCTAGACAATTTGGCGCCCAGGGCAAGAGACTTCTTCAGCGCCCCCTCCCTCCATCAATGCTCAAGCTGCTGTCTCCTTTCTCGATTACCGGCTGCTTCAATTGCTCGGGGGCTGATGCTGCAACCGCCGCTGCTACTTTATCATGCAGCACGGCTCTTTCTCCTTCCCGCGCACCGCGTATCACTTCCTGTTCCAGGTCACGGGGGGGGGGGGGGGTGGCGCGGGAAGAATAAAAGGCCATGGGTGCCCACTGCTTCTTTTAGCACTGCTGCCGTTCTCACTGGACTTGAACGTGCTGATAGCCCGGAAGCAACGGCAGCAGGGAAGGAAGAGCAGTGGGAGAGACCGGGAGCACGCAACACACCAGCCGGTGCTTGGCGACACACTAGAGTGTGGAGACACACCGGTTAAGAATCGCTGTCCTAGGGCGTTTCCCTCACGCGTTTTGGCACCCCCTTAGACCCGGCGCCCGGAGCGGCCGCCCACCCCGCCCACCCCGCCCACCCCTCGCTACGCCACTGTCAAAGTGCCAACATGAAATATGGTTTCCAGAGTTCTTTTAGGAAATTCCTAGATCTATAATGAGCATGCATGGCAGTTCCTGCATACCTATGCTCACCTAGCATGCCTCAGTTCATTGTTTGGCAGGGTGGACACCAGATGTATTTTTCTGAATGGCCACATTTTTTCACTTTTCTGTGACACATTTTTTCTTTTCTAGTCTGTGTAACAGGGCAAACATGCCTCTCATGAATTTGGGGCAGCTGACAACCAGAGGGAATTTCTTAATAACCCAGCTAAACAAGGGGGATTTGCTTTGCTCATTGGATTTGCAGGAATCATGCACACATATAGAGCTACATCCCAGTCAAAAGGACGTTCTCAGATTTATGGTAAGGGAACACTACCACCAATACTACATTTGCAGCTTGGCCTGCCATCAGCCCATGAATATTCACAAAGTGTCTCATTAAAGATGCAGCATTGTTATGCAAACTGGGGGTTCTCCAGATTGTTGCATCAGAGGTGTACCCTTGGGCCGAGGTGGGGTTGACACAACCTGTAGGTAAGGACCTACGGGTCCCCACCATCAGCAGGTGGAGTGGGATGAAGCTAGAGGCTGCTGGAGCTTCACCTAAACCAGCCCTCGTTCCCCTTGGGATGAGCCTTTGGGTGCTGGGGACAGCAGAACTTAGCTGGGCCTCGAGGTTAGTGAGTAACGAGAAGTGGTTCAGCCGAGAGACAGCAGCCGGTAGACTGGATTCGGTACAGGAACTCAGGCACCAAAGGAACAACAAGGAACAACAAGTAATTGGAGGTGTTCAAGCAATGGAAGGCTTAAGCCTTGTAAGTCCACGTCCAGAGGATAGGCAAGAGGAGGTGTCACTGACAGGCTAGGATCAGAGCCAGTGGCAAGTGGAAGTCGTGGCAAGCAGTGAAGAACTCTGGACACAGAAAGGTCTATAGCGTAGTCGATCAAGGCAGTGGTCAGGGCATTGAGAAGGCAGGCATAGTCAATCAAGTCGAGGGTCAGGGCATGAAGAAGGCAAGTGTAGTCAAGCGTAGCTGAGGTCCAGGGTTGGAGATAAGCTGAAGAGTAGTCAGGCGTAGCAGAGGTCCAGGGTTGGAGACAGGCTGAAGGGTAGTTAAACAAAGCAGAGTCAAAATCCAAAGAATCAGTCCAACATATAGTTGAGACAGGAACAGAGAAGACAGGAACCGGGAACCACAGGAATCAGGAACATGAAGTAGAGAGGATTCTCTATCAGCAATGAGTACTCGGAGTACAGGGAGACCTGTTGCAAAGGCAATGCTATGGAGCGAGGCCTGAGCTTTTATACGCTGAAGAGTCTGAAGTCAGCATCCAGGGCTGTGGCCAGGTTCCTGCCATGGGCCCTTTAAAAGAACTAGTGATGCATGCACGCGCACCTAGGGAGGGGTGCGGCACTGATAGTAGCATCTCTCTGTGGGCCACGCGGAGAGGCCCGATGAGCAAGGACATCTTGGCTGGCAACACTGGGGACCATGGCAGAGCTGGAGGCAATGGAGGCGACCCGAGGTCGGAGCTGGCGGCTCACCACTGCCAGTAAAGAGGAACCAGGAGCTGGAGTCTGCATGAGAAAGTAAGAGGGCCGCGCCGCTGATCTGCCCCGGACGGCACGCATAGCAGTACCCCACCCTTTATACCCCCTCTTGGAGGTCGGGGTTTGCCTGGATGGGCGTGATGGTAATTTGAGAGGAGGGTCTTATCCAAGATGTTTCGAGCTGGCTCCCACGAATTCTCTTCGGGTCCATATCCCTCCCAGGAGAGGAGGTACTCCCACCGGCGGCCCCTACAGTGGACATTTAGGACTTCATGGACTTTGTACATCGTATTGGTTTCTATCACTAAATGAGGTGGCTCAGGGGCTTTCCAGGCAGGCCAGGATAAGATCACGGGCTTTAAGAGAGATACATGGAATATATTATGTATTCCCAGCTAGGAGGCAGCCAAAGCTGGTATGTAACAGGTCAGATGCATCAGGTAACAGTGAAAGGACCGATGTATCCAGGAGAAAATCTCTGAGATGGAATTCGAAGTCAGATGTATCGAGTTCTCAGCCAAACCTTCTGGCCAGGGAGGAATTCAGGAGGGGAACAACGTTGACTGTCAGCAGTTCTCTTGGCCCAGGAGGTGGCCTGATGCAAGCGGAGATTTTTCTGTTCCCATAGCGTTTTAAGGGCATCCACAGTAGCTTGTGCCACAGGGGACGACACTGATAGAGTTATGGGTAATGGTGGTCATGGTTGTTTCCCATAGATGACTGAAAATGGAGACGTTCCAAGTAGCAGTGGTGATGCCAAGGGCAAGAGCTCTGACCAATTATCTTGTCAGTCATTGATATAAGCGCGCAAAAAGGACTTAAAAGAGCAGTTCATCCGCTCAGCTTTCCCATTGGCTTGAGGGTGATAGGCGGTTGTGAGACTGATGTTTATGCCAAACTTCCGACAGAAGGAGTGCCAGTACCTGGCAACAAACTGAGGACCTTGATCTGAAACAATGTCCATGGGTAAGCTGTGTAGTCTGAAGATATGATGGAAAAATAATCATGCTAGTTATGGAGCAGATGGTAGGCCCAGTAGAGGTACAAAATGGGACATTTTTGAGAAATGGTCTATGGCGACCCAGATTATGGTATGACCCTTACAAGGTGGCAGATCCATGATGAAATCCATAGACAAGTGAGTCCACGGTTCTTCGGATGCTGGAAGTGGTTGTAAAAGACCCAGACCGGGGTTTTTCCTGTGGACATATGTTAAAGGATTAACATGCTTTCACGTCAGAGACCAAAGTAGGTCACCAGAAGAACCGCTGGAGCAGTGCCACAGTTCATGCTCATCCTGGGTGATCAGCAAATTTAGAATCATGCACCCAGCGGAGAACTCTTTCCCCGGAGCCGACGGGGCACGACCGTCTTTCCAGCAGGAACTGGATGAGTGGCAGACAAACAAATACAAGCCGGATTGATTATATGAGTCAGCTCTTCCGGAGTATCTTCGGGCTCGAAGGATCGTGATAAGGCATCTGCCTGGAGGTTCTTGTCAGCTGGGCGATAGCGAAGTTTGAAATCAAATCTGGAAAAGAACAAGGTCCATCGAGCTTGACGGGCATTGAGATGTTGTGCTTGACTCAAATGTTCCAGATTCTCATGATTGGTGAACATAATGAATTTAAGAAAAAACTGAAAACCTATCTGTTTACTAAAGCATTCAATAACCAGTAATCCAATTTGTTGAAACATATATCAGATTTGATATACCTACTGTATTTAATTTGATTGTTTTGTCCCTATTTTATGAACGTAATGTTGTAAATCACCTAAACGGGCAGATACCTGCCTTAATCGTGCGGAATATAAGAATTTCAAATAAATAAATAAATAAATAAGTAAGTAAATAACATAGTAAATGTGTGTTGTGTGCCCTCTAGCCACGTGCACCACTCTTCGAGAGCCAATTTTATGGTGAGCAGCTCACGATCCCTGATACTGTAATTTTGCTCTGCAGATGAAAATTTACGGGAGTAAAAGGAACAAGGATCTATGGTACCAGAGGTGGTACGTTGATTCAGGACAGCCCCAGCCCTAATGGCAGAGGCGTCAACTTCGACTAAGAATGGGCAAGTTGGGTCAGGATGGTGTAGACAGTACCCTTTCTGGAAGGCTTACTTCAGGCGATGAAAAGCGGCAATGGCCTCGGGCAATCAATTTCGTGTGTCTTGGCCTTTATGGATCAAGGCGGTCAATGGAGCATCCAGGGTAGAATAATGTGGAATGAAGTGACGATAGTAGTTGAGGAATCCTAAGGAGAGCTGGAGCGCTTTGTGGCCCACTGGCTGTGGCCAGTCCCAGATTCCCTTTAATTTGGCTGGATCCATAGAGAAACCTTGCCAAGGAAAGGTAAACTGCATCTCTCAAATAGGCATTTGTCAACTCTTCCTGGAAGACGGAGGGCTGCAAAGTGAATTGCATGTAGGATTGGTTAATGAACTCTCTGCAGAGTCTGGAGTCACCGCTGAAGTGTGGGGGCACTGGAAGTGCCAACAAGGCTCGAGGCATCGATGGAGGTGGCTGTGGATGAGGAGGAGCCGGAAGAGGAACTGGATTATTTGTAAGGGCATGAAGCCGGGCATGTAGACGATCCATGGAGGAGGCCAGTGCCTCAAGGAACTGCTGCTGTTCTTGAACCTTGGAGGCCAGGCCTGGAATGGCCTGGAAGACACGGGGATCCACCAAGTCCATGGCCTTTGCAACCTGTTGCGTCGGAGGTGGACCCTTGGGCTGAGGTGGGGTTGACGCAACCTATAGGTAAGAATCTACGGATCCCCACCACCAGCAGGTGGAGTGGGCTGAAGCTAGAGGCCGCTGAGCATCATCTTTACTGCCCTCATTCCCCTCGGGTTTAGCCTTTGGGTATCGGGGCCGGCAGGACTTAGGTGGGCCTAGAGGTTAGTGAGTATCGAGAAGAGGTTTAGCCCAGAGACAGCAGCTGGTAGATGGCATAGTCCTACCCTGGACTGGATTCGGTACAGGAACTCAGACGCCAAAGGAACAACAAGTAACTGGAGGCACTCAAGCAGAGGAAGGCTTAAGTCTTGTAAGTCCATATCCAGAGGATAGGCAAGAGGAGACATCACTGACAAGCTAGGATCAGAGCCGGCGGCAAGTGGAAGTCATAGTAAGTAGTGAAGAACTCTGGACACAGAAAGGTCTAGAGCATAGTCAATCAAGGCAGTGGTCAGGGCACGGAGAAGGCAGGCGTAGTCAATCAAGGTGATGGTAAGGGCATGGAGAAGGCAGGTGTAGTCAATCAAGGCAAGGGTCAGAGCATGAAGAAGGCAAGCGTAGTCAAGCGTAGCTGAGGTCTGGGGTTGCAGATGAGCTGAAGAGTAGTCAGGCATAGCAGAGGTCCGGGGTTGGAGATAGGCTGAAGAGTAGTCAGGCGTAGCAGAGGTCCGGGGTTGGAGATAGGCTGAAGAGTAGTCAGGCGTAGCAGAGGTGCGGGGTTAGAGATAGGCTGACTCATTGGATTTCAAATCTGCTTTGTTTGACTAACCTTCAGCCTATCTCCAACCCTGCACCTCTGCTACACCTGACTACTCTTCAGCCTATCGAGTAGTCAGGTGTAGCAGAGGTGCAGGGTTGGAGATAGGCTGAAGGTTAGTCAAACAAAGCAGAGTTGAAATCCAATGAGTCAGTCCAACACATAGATGAGACAGGAACGGAGAAAACAGGAACCGGGAACCACAGGAATCAGGAACACGAAGTAGAGAGGATTCTCTGTCAGCAACGAGTACTCAGAATATGAGGAGACCTGTTGCAAGGGCAACGCTATGGAGCAAGGCCTGAGCTTTTATATGCTGAAGAGTCTGACATCAGCATCTGGGGCTGTGGCAGGATTCCTGCCACGGGCCCTTTAAAAGAACTAGTGATGCATGCACGTGCTTAGGGAGGGGCACGGCGCCAATGGCGGTGTCTCTCCGTCGGCCACACAGAGAGGCCCGATGAGCAAGGACATCTTGGTTGACAACACTGGTGACCATGGCAGAGCCAGAGGCACCGGCGGCGACCCGAGGTCGGAGCTGGCGTCACACTGCCGCCAGCGAAGAGGAACCAGGAGCTGGGATCCACATGAGAAGGTGAGAGGGCCACGCTGTGGGTCTGCTGTGGGCGGCATGCATAACACAGATAGAGTATTATATTCTTTATATGCTTAGTAGTATTCAAAGGAGGTTATGGAATCTAAAAGAAACTATGGAAACTAAAAGAAACCGAATTCAAAAGTACTGATTTGCAATGCAAGGGGTATTTTGGAGTATTCTCTTTCTGTAAATCAGGAATTGGAGCAAGCATCCTATTGTGTGGCCTTGGCTGAATTTTTTCACAATAAGATTGCTACTATTAGGAATAATTTAAAGAAATCTATGCTGGAAGTTAGGAAATAAGAAGAGGAATTTGTGTCTCTGGGAGTAGCGGGGGTATTCCTTTGTCAAGCATCTCTTTTATGGTAAAGATGAAATAAGAAATGATTAGATCAAGGTGGGTTCTTCATCTTCTTCATCTGATCTATGCCTAACTTGGCCTCTAAAATGTTCTAGCAAATCAATGTGAAACCCTCCCACACACAAGAGACGGAGGTTTGAGCATACTATTATTTAAGTGACCTATAGGGAAAAAAAGGGGAGGGCAATGCAGCTGTGTAACATGAGCCACAAGCCAGGAAACACAGAATGAAACTGAAAAGGTTGTCAGTCCCCTTAGTGTGAAGGTACTTAACTGACCAGATATTCAGGTAGGGGATTTACATGTCACAGTCCCCTGGACTTCTGCTGGAAAATTTGTAGGAAATATCACTAAAAAATTGGAGGATTCAAACTCCTAAATTATAGAACCATGACTGGGAAAGGGATTTATGAGAGAAATGTACTGGAGAACAGTCCTAGGAAGCAAACTAGCCAACAAGGATATTCAGACACATGGGTACCAAGTTTCCAGACAACAGGGGGATTGGCCAGGCAGGAGAGATGGGCATGCCTATGGTCTTATCCTGCCTGGTTTTTTGCCTTTTGGTGAGAAGTGAGCCATACAGAGTCAGACAACAGATAAAGCAAAAGCCAGGCTGAGAAAAAGTGATTAATACAGGCTGGCCATGAGCTTAGAGGAGCTAAATTCACTAAAAGCTGAAACTGAAGAGGGCCAGAACCACTGAATGCTAAAACAGCCATGAGCCTAGTAGAGCTGTAAAACCCAAGCCAGAAAAACCTTCCTACCGAGGGAGGAGAACCGAAGGACAGCAGCAGGCTGAGAGGTGGAGTGGTCCCCTGCTTAAGCAAGGGGACCCCAGTGGCAGTCTGGGAGGTGGAGTCATGTCCCCCTAGTGGGTGTGGACCCCAGTGGTAGCCGGGAGATGGAGTCATGTCCCCCAGGAGTGTATGTACCCCAGCCACATTCCAGGAGGCAGTCAGGTCCCCCAGGAGGGTGTGGACCCCAATGGCAGTCCATGAGGTGGAGTCAGATCTCCCAGGAGTGCATGGACCCCAGTTACAGATCAGGAGGTGGAAGGAGACAGTTTGGATACAACAGACTCCCCCAGGCCAATATTGCCCACTAGACCAGTTGCATCTTTTCACATGGGTGAGACTTAGGATAAAGGGGGGAGGATAATAATAATACTTGAGTAAGCGGGAATGCAAGAGGTCTCTTCTATTCTATAAGTTGGTATACTGTGAGGGCCAACAACCCCAAATTGCCAAATATCAAATGTTCTTGCTACCATGTATAAATGTATATAGTTGTATAGACTGAAACTACTAACTCAAGTAGATAAGTGTTCTGCTTGACATCCTATTAGCAATGTACATAGTCATGTAGAAATGTATATACTTGTATAGTCTAATAAACCTATATATATTTGTACATACTGCCAGCCTTGTTCACAGTCCCATTTGTTTCCTGGGGTGAAGGGAGGAAATCCCATCCACTAACACCTTCTTCTCCAGGTGGAGGCACCAAGCGCCAAGAACATGATTACCAATGGAGCCTGCCCAAGGGGGGCTCCCGCCAGGTCAGTCCTAGACCCAGGAATGCCCTGCGAGGTTAGAGGTCAAGGAGGCATTACAAATGGTATAATGGCTTAGAAAGATTCTACATTCCTGTTTGACAGTAATGGGTAGATATTAAAAGGGCTGCACATGTACCCATAAATGTACGTATCTCACTACATGCAAAGATATGTGCTATTTTATAAAGTACTCTTCATGCGCATATGTCTACAACTTTCCACACATACCTTACATGGGGGTGGGGGTGGGGGGGGGGGAAGGGAGAGAGAGAGAGGGAGACTCTTTATAAGGCTCAGCCTGACACTCAATACATGGACCATTGTAAGTGGGCACTTTGATTTGGGGTGAGATTTTGGGAGGTGGGTTGGGGTTAGGGGGAATGTTGTTACAGACATATTCAGAGGTATTCATTGCAAAATTGACATCATTAAATAATTTTATACCTTATAAGCAATGAAAAAGAATAGATTTGTACAATGCAGGTAGCAGTGACTACAGTGTACAAATTAACTCCTCTGTTTTACGGGGTCTTACACATTTGCCTGGCATGTTGATACCCTTAATGTATGAATAATTTTTGTTGATTTTTCACCATTACCAACCATTATTTGACTGTTCCTATTTGGGTGTGATATATCTTGATTGAAGACAATGCACTGCAGGTTAATTGTTGGAATTTGTTGCCAGAGGATGTGGTTAGAGCAGTTAGTGTAGCTCGGTTTAAAAAAGGTTTGGATAAGTTCTTGGAGGAGAAGTGCATTATCTGCTTTTAATCAAGTTGACTTAGAAAATAGTCACTGCTATTACTAGCATCAGTAGTGCGGGATATACTTAGTTTTTGGGTACTTCCCAGGTACTTGTAGCTTGGATTGGCCACTGTTGGAGTCAGGATGCTGTGCTTGATGGACCCTTGGTCTGACCCAGTATGGCAATTTCTTATGTTCTTACTAGTAGGAGGTATTGACAGCAGAAAGAGGCCAAATGGCCCATCTAATCTGCCCAGCAATTTGCTTATGATAGTAACTGCTGCTTTGTGTAATTTACCTCCATTCAGAAATATTATACATCCCATTCTTTAAGTCTTTAGGGATTCTCTGTGTTTGTCCCATGCTCTTTTGAATTCATTAACTGTTCTTGTCTTCACCACCTCTTCTGGAAGGGCTTTCAAGTCATCCACTACCCTCTCTGTGATGAAATATTTCCTGATATTGGTTCTTAGTTGTCCCCCCTAGAGTTTCAAATCATGACCCCTAGTTTTATTATTTCCTTTCCAGCAAAAACAGTTTGAAGTTTGTGCATCATTGATACTGTTAGATAGCTGAAGGTCTGTATCAAATCTCCCCTGCACCTGCTCTCCTCCAGGGTATAAATATTTAGATCCTTCTGCCTGTTCTTGTAGGTCTTCCGAAACAGACTGCACATCATAAATTACCCCCAAATCTAAAATGAGTCTGACACCTCAAATGGAAGTCCTCGAGCTCTGCTAATCATGGCTCTAGCTATGGCTTTCCTTCCTGTTAACATAATTTCTATGTATGCAGTGAAGGAATTGAAAAGAAGTCAGCAGGTCTTAGCCTGGAATATGTTGGGCCTTATGACCTCACAGTACAGGTAATTCCCAAGACACAACTTCACAAGAGACATATTGAATGGTTCTTAAAATCCCAATGAGTTAAGACACTCAAGCACTTTAGGAATACATCAAATTCACTTTAGGAATACATCAAATTCAATCATATTTGATTATTATACCCGCAAATGCATCAAACCTGGGGTTAGAAGACAACCTAGATGGATATCCGAACCAGAGTTCCTTCCTACTCCCCATGTCCCAGATAAGTAGACCATATATCAAATTTATTAAGATAAAGGGCAATCCATTATGTTCTAAAGGTTTTCAATAACCGGTAGGATTACCAATTGCCTTGGCTCAAAAAGAAAATCAGGTAGCTAAGCTTTACCTGAATAAGCAGGGAACATCATAACTCTGGGTTATCTCAATAGGTGCAATAATAATAAGAACCTTGTATGTGAGACACCAGATGGACTTTTAGAAGTCATTTCTGAATGACAGCATAGTGAACAAGATTTTCTATTGGTAGGGAACTCTCAAGACAGATTTGTTTGCAACATCACAAAACAGAAATGTGCCAGCATTTTGTAGCAGAAGATAATGTGAAAGTCGAATGGAAACGGATACCTTTTCTCTTCATTAGGGAAGAGGATTTCTGTATGTGTATCCTCCAATACTGCTAGTCACAAAACCTTTATAAAAACTTAGAAGATTCCACAGGATTATGAGTCCACTAGCCATTTCTTGGCTAAGACAGATTTGGTCCCCTGTCCTTTGGATTTTATCTATCAGGTAACCCATCAAGTTGGACATTTTTACAAATCTAATATCACAGAATTAGGGAATATTTCTTCATCCAAGTCTCTGATCACTCGCTCTCATGACTTGAACATTGAGATGGCCGTAATCTGTTCCATTAAAATTATCCATTGTACCTGAAGACTGGAAGATGGCCAATGAAATCCCAATATTTAAAAAGGGTTTCAGAGGTGATCTGGGAGACTATGGACCGCCGACCGGTGAGCCTGACTTCAGTGCCAGGAAAAATTATGGAAACTATTATAAAGAATAAAATCACAGAATAAATAAATAGCGACACAGCCAGAATGGATTTACCCAAGGGAAGTCATGCCTCACAAATCTGCTATATTTTTTTGAAGGGTGAATAAACAAAACATGTGGATAAAGGTGAACCAGTAGATGTAGTGTATTTGGAGTTTCAGAAGGTGTTTGACAAAGTCTTTCTTGTGAGGCTTCTAAGAAAACTAAAAAGTCATGGGATAGGAGGCAATGTCCTTTTGTTGATTGCAAATTGTTTAAAAGACAGGAAACAAAGAGTAAATTAAATGTTCTGTTTTCAAAATGGAATAAGGTAAACAATGATCTGTAGTTAGACTAGTGCTTTTTAATATATTTATAAGTGATCCAAATGGCAGATGAAATATAAATGGACAAGAGCAAGATGATGCATAGGGAAAAATAACCCATGTTGTACTTACATGATATTAGGTTCCATATTAGGAGTTATACACAGGAAAAATACTTGGGTGTCATAGTTGATATTACATTGAAATTAGCATCTCAGTGTGCTGTGCCAGTCAAAAAAGCTAATAGATTGTTAGTAATTATTAGGAAGGGAATGGTAAATAAAACAGTGGATGTTATAATGCCTATGTATCGCTCTATGGTGAGACTGCACCTTCAATAATTTGTGCAATTCTGGTTGCAGCATCTCAAAAAAGATATAGTTGCACTGGAGAAAGTACAGAGAAGGGTGACCTAAAAGATAAAGGGGATGGAACAGCTCCCCTATGTGGACACGCTAAAGAGGTTAGGTCTGTTCAGCTTGGGTAATAAGATTGAGGTACAAAAAATCATGAAAGGACTTGAATGGGTAAATATGAATTGGTTATTTATTCTTCCAGATAATACAAGGACTAGGGGGAACTGCATGAAGTTAGCAAGTAGCACATTTAAAACAAATCAGATAAAACTCTCTCTCACTCAACACACAATTAAGTTCTGGAATTCATTGCCAGAGAGTTTGGTTAAGGCAGTTAGTGTAGCTGTATTTTAAAAAAAGGTTTGGATTCGTTCCTGGAGGAGAATTCTATAAACTGCTATAAATCAGTTACTGGCATTAGTAGCATGGGATCTATTTAATGTTTGGGTATTTGCCAGTTTCTTGTGACTTGGATTGGCCAATGTTGAAAACAGGATGCTGGGCTTGATGAACCCTTGGTCTGATCCAGTATGGCATATCTTATGTTCATTCTTATTTAGTTTTTCAAACATTTTTGGCTTTTAGAAAGCAATATTCATTCTGTTTCATTCTCCTATTCCAATTTTAACCAATAATTTAATTTCCTGAATCTTCCTGAGCTAATTTACTCACCATCAACCACTGTGAAAATACTCCTAATTTCATAGGCAATTAACGATGTGTTAGTACTTCAATGGGTGTTTTTATTTTCATGCAATCCATGCCTAATTTCCACATTTTGGTAATTGTACATGTTGAAATGGAATATATGTGTGTGTGTGTGTGTGTGTGTGTGTGTGTGTATGTATGTGTATGTGAGTATGATATTTACAAACCTCAAACTAAGAGATTTATAAACTAACCAGAATTAATCTAGAATAATAATGTAAATTAACTGCCAGTTTAATGCTGGCATTATATTAAGCTTGAATCCCCAAAGTTTGAAATTAATGATTGGCAGAATGTAGCAGCATTGCCATGGTCATAATAAACACCACAACAATACTTAACCTTTCTATTATACACTAAACAAAAAACAACTCATAAGAGGATCTACTGAATGTGTTCATATGTGCGGGAACATTTAACCTAATGAAAACTAGGGGTGTGCATTTGTTTGCAGTATATTGGCAATCCGCAACGTATAGGGCTATATTTGTTGTATTCATGGGGAAGCGAAACATATCACGATTCCCCACGAATACAACAAATCTTCACCGAATTATTCGGCCGTCTAAAGGAGCAAATTTAAACAAACCCCCCACCCTCCTGACCCCCAAGACTTACCAAAACTCCCTGGTGGTCCAGCAGAGGGTCCAGGAGCCATCTACTGCACTCATGCCGTCGGCTGCCAGTATTCAAAATGGTGCCGATAGCCCCTGTGACATAGTAAGGGCAAAGGCTATTGCCGCCATTTTGATTACTGGCAGTCAACGGCCTGAGTGCAGGAGATCGCTCCCAGACCCCCGCTGGACCACCAGGGACTTTTGGCAAGTCTTGTGGGGGTCAGGAGTGTCCCCCAAGACTTGCCAAAAGTCCCTGTGGTCCAGCGGGTTCCGGGAGTGATCTTCTGCACTCGGGCCATCGGCTGCCAGTAATCAAAATGGCGCCGATAGCCTTTGCCCTTACTATGTCACAGGGGCTACCGGTGCCATTGGTCAGCCCCTGTGACATGGTAGGAGCACAAGATGGTGCCGGCCGTCCATTGCTTCTACCATGTGACAGGGGCCAACCAATGGCACCGGTAGCCCCTGTGACATAGTAAGGTCAAAGGCTATTGGTGCCATTTTGAATACCAGCAGCCGACGGCGTGAGTGCAGTAGATGGCTCCCGGACACCCCACTGGACCACCAGGGAGTTTTGGTAAGTCTTGGGGGGGTCAGGAGGGTGGGGGGTTGTAGTTAATTAAATTTTAGATGGGAAACGGATAAGAATGAATGCATGAAGAGATCGGGGGCCCCCCTTGCCGAATGCAACGTATCTGCCCCAACCCCCCGATGAATATGAATACCAAATGCAACGTATGCGGTCTCTCTGCACATCCCTAATGAAAATCACTGTTAGGTTTTCTTTTATGTTAGTACATACCGTTTTTAATTTTAATATTAATCTTTTATTTTTAACTTCTATTTTTTCATTTTCTTTTTTCTTTGTAAAATCTCACGTAAATTTACGTGCACTAACAAAAGAAAACCTATCAGTGGTTTTCATTAGGTTAAATGTTACCGCACATATGACCACATTCAGTAGGTCCTCTTAGGGTCACAATAAAGAAATGACAACCATTTTAACACAGGCTGCACTCTGCATATTAGGTTTTCTCACTTAAGAAGCCCAAAGTGAAAGGGCACCTTGAAACAGGAGAACATCTCCCACCTTCCTACCTACAAAATCGATCAGGATTCCCAGCCCCCAAGCATATAGATGTTCCCTGGAACTTCCTTCCCTCCTTTCCCCCATGTATTTTTTCCATTACATAATGAAATTGATCTTTCTGGGACCTTCCGAAACCCACCCACCCTAGAGTGAAGAAGAGATATTGGGGCCTCAGGAACTCCAACCCTGTAATGAAGTTGGGTACTCTGGGCTGTCTGAAACTTCCCATCCTATAATAATGTCATCCTTTCTCTGGCTGCTGAAACTCCTACCCCAGAATGAAGAATATTTGTTAGGTCCTTCAGAACTCACCCACACTAGAATTTATTTATTTTTATTTATTTAAAAGCTCTTCTGTACCTTCGTTAAGTTAGATAACCGTCACAACGGTTTACAGCAAGGCACGATAATGAATAAAGTAAGTGGTATAGATTACAATTAATCATGTGCCATCATAGTGCGGTAACAATTCACTTCAATAAACAATGTGTGTACATTAAGTTTGTCTGTAGGGAGCAAATTAGACGGAAAGAATTTAAATTTAATGTGCATTTGTAGGTTACAAATAACAATTTCTAGTTTGGTGCATCCTAATCAATCAACTGTTTTTTTCCTTCTCTTTATCTTTATAAAAAGCTTGTTTAAATAGCCAGGTTTTCAGATTGGATTTGAATATTTTCAAGTTTCTCTGCAGCCTTATTTCGAGTGGCATGGTGTTCCATAGCACGGGGCCAACTAGTGATAATTCTCTCTCCCTAACTTGCATGAGGCATGCTGTTTTGACAGAGGGAACAGTTAGTAGAGCCTTATTAGCAGGTTTCTTTGTGGGACATGTACACGCAGAGGCATTGAATCCTCTGGAATCCTAACCCTCACCCTGTAATGAATCCCAGAACCTCTACCCTGGTCCCATAACAAAGCTCTGCATTGGCCTTTGGATCTCCCACCCAGTAACAGAGAAGAACTTGGGTTTTCTGGATCCTGAAGCTCTCCTGTCCCAAAATATGGATTAGCCTTTTCAGTGCATAAAACCACCCATACATGCTGACACAATTCTATTTATAAACATAATACAAAATATTAGTGTTTCACATTTTTTCAAATCCTGCATAAAAATGTAGCTAGTGAACTTTAGCATCCCAAACATGTGATTTTATACATTTTGATCTTCAGTGCAAATAAGTGTAAAATCATGCATTGGAGAATGATTCAATACTGGGTTTTTTTTTTCTCCATATGGGCTTCCCTACCTTAGTCAATCAGGCCCTTTGGTCTTCATATAGGGGCAGATTTTAAGAGCCCTGCTCGCCTAAATCCGCCTAAATCGAGCAGGGCCCTGCGTGCCGGTGCGCCTATT
This sequence comes from Rhinatrema bivittatum, assembly GCF_901001135.1. Lineage (NCBI taxonomy): Eukaryota > Metazoa > Chordata > Amphibia > Gymnophiona > Rhinatrematidae > Rhinatrema > Rhinatrema bivittatum. Next base: position 693,956,627 of record NC_042616.1, read on the forward strand.
TTACATAGGCCTACCGGCACGTGCAGAGCCCCGGGACTCGCGTAAGTCCCGGGGTTTTCAGAGGGGGGCATGTCGGGGGCGGGCCCGATCCGCGCGGCGTTTTCGGGGCGTGTCGGGAGCGGGCCCGGGGGCGTGGTTACGGCCTGGGGCAGTCCGGGGGCGTGGCCGTGCCCTCCGGACCCGCCCCCATGTCGCGTCCCGGTGCGCTAGTGGCCCGCTGGCGCGCGGGGATTTACGTCTCCCTCCAGGAGGCGTAAATCCCCCGACAAAGGTAAGGGTGGGGTTTAGACAGGGCCGGGCGGGTGGGTTAGGTAGGGGAAGGGAGGGGAAGGTGAGGGGAGGGCAAAAGAAAGTTCCCTCTGAGGCCGCTCCGATTTCGGAGCGGCCTCGGAGGGAACGGAGGTAGGCTGCGCGGCTCGGCACGCGCCGGCTATATGGAATCGATAGCCTTGCACGCGCCAATCCCGGATTTTAGCGGCTACGCGCATATCTACTAAAATCCAGCGTACTTTTGTTTGCGCCTGATGTGCCAACAAAAGTACGCCAAATCGCGCTATTTGAAAATCTACCCCATAATTTAGAAGGACAAGAATTTGACACTTTCAAACAAGAACAATATCTAGCTGTAATCATCTCAGATGACATGAACTTATCCATTCCATATAATAAAACCACAGGAAAGTTAATAGTATACTTAAATGTTTAAGTAAAGGCATTGTGAAAAGGAAATACAAAATAGCATTGTCCTGGTATAAGTCTCTAGTGAGACTCCACCTTAAGTAGTGTTTAGTACTGGAGACATACCTTTCTAAGGATATTTAAAAACATATATTTGGATTTCTAACTCAGCACTCCAAATAATGCTTCAGGTAGCTTTTAGCATTATTAGTATTCTGGTAAAATAAGCCCCTACCCCTTATAGCTTACAATCAATGTGGTTACCTGAGGCAGATAAGGCGATTTGCCCAAGGTCACAAGGACAATCCGTGGGGAAAGTAGGATTTGAACCCTCATTTCTACAGTTCTTAGCCCATTTTTCTAATAACTAGGCCATTCCATTTAGAGAATAAATGGTTAGAGAAAGGTTTCTGAAATGATACAGGACTTGCAACACAAACCATACAAAGAAAGACTTAAGCCATGCAAAATATATTGATTGGAGTGTGAGAGAGTTTACAGGAAATGCCCTCAAACCGTCTTAAAGGATGGGCCACAGCTATCTACCCTGGTCCTTCTTAAGGATCAGCCCCATAAGGGATTCTGGGTGTAGGGAGGCTCCCCTCACCATACTATAAGGACCCAAGGCCCAGAAGGGTTAGAGAGGCCCAAGGGAACAGGCAGGAAGCCAGAGTACCGCCAGATGTCTTATGTTTGATGCTTTTGGAACTGCAAGAAAGGACTGCTTAGGTAAGCAGTCTTTGGAAGCTGTTTATTTTTTCTGTTTTGTAAATAAAATTGTATATACGGAAACAGCCAAAGTCTGCCTCTTTTATCCCACGGACTGTTTCCCAAGCCATGACCGCCCAAGTTAACACATAGAGGAAAGAAGAGAAGGGGGGTGGGTATGACAGAAATATTCAAATACTTGATAGCATTCAAGGTAAAATTTTCCATAGAAAAGAAATTTGAAGGACAAAGGTTCAAGTAATGAAGATGGAAGGAAGCAAATTCAAAGGAAACATAGGAATATAAGTCTTTAAAGAATGGTGAAAGCCTGGAATTAACTTACCAGATGAAGTGGTATAAACCAGTACTATGTCAGCACTGAAGCGTGCTTGGGACAGATATATAGCATAGTAGGGTCAGGGCTTGGAGGTTGCATATTTCAAACAAGCCACTTTTCACTTACTTGAGAACAGAAACAAGGGAAGAGGTGAGATGGAGAAAAGAAAGGGCAGGTGAATCAAGATTAACCTACGTAATCTATGGGCCATGGAGTACCTGGATTGGAAAAAGTAGGCCACTGTGTCTTAGGCACCAATTAGGACAATGCCAGCAGGTTAGTGGTGGCCAGATACCATCCGGCAAGTCCTGGTATCATGTACTGGCCAGGTACTTTCCACTGGCCATCTGATTAGACACGGAATAATAGGGCAGAGCCAATGTGGATTTAACAAAGGGATACCTTGCCTTACAAATCTATTAGATTTTATTGATAGGGTTAAAAAACAGTATGACCTCGAAATATTTTGTTAGAGTGGGTATTTATTTATTTATTTAAAAATTTTTCTATACCGGCGTTCGGTTGTATTCCATCACAACGGTTAGAGTGGGTACTCAGTATTATAGAAACATAGAAATATAGAAAATGACAGCAGAAAAGGAGCAAACAGTCCATCTGGTCTGCCCAGCAAACTTATGGTAGCATCTGCTGTGCCATACAGGTCACCTCCTTACTTAGTTTCCCAAACTATCATAGTCAGGGCCCTTGTAGGTTGCTGTCTGAGTCCAATTCCCTTGCTTTTTTCTTTCTATTTTCTTAATATTCTCCTCTGTTATAAAGTGAATTGATACAATTTTTCCTTTGTGATTTATTGATTGTTCTGGTTATTTTATTTCTTATTATTGTATAACTTGTTTGATATTTATTTGATTGAAAACCTAATAAAATTATTTTTTTTTAAAAAAAGCATGTTGACAAGGGTGAGTTGGTTAATATGGTATCTAGATTTTCAGAAGGCATTTGGCAATGTCCCTCATGAGAACTCTTCAGGAAAAAATATCATGGGATAAGAGGCAATGTCCTGTTGTGGATAGGTGACTGGATAAAGCATATGAATCAGAGAATAGGATTGAATGACCATGTCTCTCAATGGAGAAAGGTAGATAGTAGATTGCCCCAGTGATCTGTACTGGGACCAATGCTTTTCAATCTACCTTTTAAATGGGCCATGACCGACAGCCCGCAAATGCGCAGTAGAGCTGCGCTCTACTGCGCATGTGCGTGCAAGGACATCGGTCTTAGCCAGCGTAAAAAAAAAAAAAAAAACATGGCGGCGTCGGGTGGCAGCGGCGGCGGCGATGGCGGCGTCGGGTGGCAGCGGCGGTGGCGATGGCGGCGTCGGGTGGCAGCGGCGGCGGCGATGGCGGCGTCGGGTGGCAGTGGCGGCCAGTAGCGAGGGAGGGAGGAGAGAGAGAGAGGGAGGGAGGGAGGAGAGAGAGAGAGAGAGAGGGAGGGAGGGAGGGACTGAGTGAGAGGGAGGGAAGGAGGGACTGAGTGAGAGGGAGGGAGAGGGACTGAGTGGGAGGGAGGGACTGAGTGGGAGGGGGGAAGGAGGGACTGAGTGAGAGGGAGGGAGGGATTGAGTGAGGGGGAGTGAGGGGAGAGGGAGAATGAGGGAGAGGTGAGAGACAGGGATGTGAGTAAGTGGAAGGGTAAGAAGTTGTGGAGCAGAGAAAAAGGGAGTGGAGGAGGGCTGAGGGAGAGGGGATGGGATTGAGACAGGGTGGGGAGTGACGGAGGGAAGGGGAGGGAGGTGAGAGTGAGGGGAAGGAGCCAGTGGGAGACAGAGAGTGAGTAAGACTGAGGGGTGGGAAGGGGGTGAGTGACTGAGGGGAAGGGGGAATGAGGGAGAAAAAGTGTAGGAGGGTGCTGTTTTCGAAAATGGACCGAAAACAAAAATGTAATGTAGCCCGTTGTGATGGGCTTAACGGCTTGTACATTTATAAATCATTTGGAAAAAGGAGTGAAGAATGAGGTGCTCAAATTTACAGATGTCACAAAATGTTCCAAGTTTTTAGATTATTACCCAAGAGGACTTGCAAGAGGACTTGTGAGACTGAGGGCTTGGGCCCTATCTAAACGAAAGTTGAAATGTAAAGTGGACAAGTGGACAAGTGCAAAGTGATGCATAGAAGGAAGTATAATTCAAACTATAGATATACAATGCTGAGTTCTATATTACCACCCAGAAAAAAGATACTGGAATCATAATAGACAATACTTTGAAATTGTTGTTCGAGAGTGTGGAGGCAGTCAAAATAGCAAATAGAATGTTAAGTGCTATCCGGAACAGAATAGAAAATAATCCACTGTATCGATTCATGGAATGTCTGCACTTTGAATATTGTGTGCACGTCTGGTTGTCCCATCTCAAAAAGATGTAAGGGAGCTAGAAAAGGTACAGAGAAGGGTAACCAAAATGATAAAGTGAATAGAATGCCTCCCCAATGAGGAAAACTTAAACTGGTTAGGGCTCTTCAGCCTGGAAAGATGGCTGAGGCGAGAAATGATAGAGGTCTATAAAATTTTTAATAGGTTGGAATGGGTAAATTGAGAACAGTTACCCTTTCAAATATTAGGTCTAGAGGACTCTGAATGAAGCTAATTGGTAGCATTTTTAATACAAATCAGAGAAAGTATTTTTTCACTCAGTGCATAATTAAACTGTGGAATTTATTACCAGTGGATGTGTGAAAGCAGTTAGAATAGTTGAATTTAAAGAGGATTTAAGCAAGCTCCTGGAGGAAAAATTTAAAACCATTATTTGCTATTATTAGACTTGGGAAAGCCACTGCTTATCCATGGTAATGAGCAAGAAGACTTGGAACTATGCTGTTGGAACATATTGGGTTCTTGTGTCCTGGACTGGATACTCGGGAAATCAAATCCAAATCAAATCAAGCAGACTAACTTCAGTTTGTGGAAATGACTACAAATGTCCAGGGCCCCAAAACTTAACAAAAATTTGTGTTTGCATTTGTTTTCATTTCCAATTAAAGTCTAAGGGACAAGAAAAACTAGTCTTTTTTTCTTCTCTAGACAGTTAGCAACCAGTGCTGCCACACTTAACCCTAGACTGACCAAAGCCATGGAAGAAAAGAGAAGGAATAAGCCAGAAACCAGGATCAATCAAGGTTATGTATTTTTTTAGCTAGCTGGCACCTGCATGGATTGATGGTGACTTCCTCCTTATTTTTCAAACTGAATGTTGGCTCAGAACTGACAGGCAGCACCATTTTAAACTCATTTATCTATAGGTGGGAAGAGAGAAGTGGTTGGATTTTGAGGTCTTAGAGCTGATGAAAAATAGAGAAAAAGGTGAGGTAATGTAATGATAATGGCTGCTAGGTGGCTCCCTAGCCAGCAGGGTCCTCACTGGGCCATGATCTGACCCGCTCTCTCCTCCGCCTTGATGCAGCAATGTCAGCCATATAAATCCCTCCCTCAGAGCTTATTCACCGTTTCATCATTGAGTCGCTCCTGCTCCTTGCTGTGGCCATCGTAGTGCCTTGTTCTTGCTTGTTTAGGCCTCCCAGTGGCCTTCCTTGCCTCAGCCTTGTTCTTTTTCTGTGTTAGGCCTTCCAATGGCCCTTTTGCCAGTTTGCGTCTTTGTTTCCATGTCTCCTGTGGGCCTTTCAGTGGTCCTTCTGTCTGTTTTCTGTCCTTGTTTGTCCAGTTCTGTCTTGCTTTTTCCTGCCCCTCTTTTGCCTTGCACCCTGTTCCAGTTTTGCCTTGTCCTGCCTTGTTCCAGTTCCTGTCTCCTGGTAAACCACCAGTGAAGTCCTGCCGGCCACCAGAACCTGCAGACTCAACCCAAGGAGGAGGTGGCTGGTCAGGCATAAGACCCTGCCCTGCTCTGCTTTTGACCCTTGTGCTGTTCCAGCCTGGGAATTACCTTGAACAGGCATGCAGAGCCGTGACAGGTAGGCTGTAGCTCTGCAGTATTTCTTCTTGTCAGTCACACACTTTGTTATTATGTATCTAAATTTTTATCTTTTCTGCAGTAAATTATAAAATTGCAAAAGGAGAAATACAACTCTGTGGGAGCTCTCTGCAGTGGTTTCAAGTTAGTATACTGACACAGAGATATTTAAACTAAAGAAGTGCACTGCAATCACTCATGCGCAGGAAAACACAGCAAAGAAGCCAAGGATGAATTTTTGCTTCTCTGAATCATTTGTTGGAGTGGGAAAGTTTGTAAATTAGGTGCATTTTTTCAGTGGGCAGCCCAGCTAAGGTGTTGGTTTGCCCACGACAATGTGAGTTCTCATGTAGACCTTGGATGGCCTCTGCTGCATGCTCTTTTGGCCTTGCTAGTTGAACATCATAGGGTCCCTGTTCCCATTGGAGCATTCAAGTTGGACAATCCGTGCTGGATTGGAAGTTCCAATGGGGAACTTTGTTTTGAATTGGCACCTGGTGGAGGGATATAAATTTAGGAGCTCCTGGATGTGGGTTTGCTTTTTGCCGTTCCCTTCTCTCTCTCCCCTCCTTTTGTCTTTCAGGTTACTTTCCACTCTCCCTCTGTTTTTAGGATTTATTCATCTTGTTGTCACAGCTACTTTAATGTGGGTGGTTTATCTGAGCAGATTTTGGTACTGGGTTCATAGATTGGTTTGGAGGACTGATCACTCATTTAGCAAGTTAAGCGAGGTGTGACTGAGTTCAGTCTCAGCTGTGTGGATGCCTTTCTGGAAAGTGGTGGGTATTTTGCACAGCAGTTCTCTATCAATTTTGCTACTTTCTTGAGTCTAACAATATCCTTAATCATTATCACTTTGATTTAAGCCCCGGACTTGGCGACAAGCTCGCAGGAAGAGCTGACTGTAAGTGTTACCAATGCGGTTGTTTTAGCACTGGACAATCGATTTAAAGAGTTGGCCTCGCAATTTAAAGAGGTTAAAGATGCCCTGACTGAACTTAATCCGCGACTAGACCACATGGAAGGCCACGTTTCTAAGCTGGAGGATGACAATATCAGTCTCCTGAAAAAAGTGGAAACCTTAGAAAAACTTACTGGCGCACAAATGGAAAACATTGACGATTTAGAAAATAGGGCACGACGTAATAATATTCGGCTCGCAGGGTTCCCAGAAACCACAGGAGAAAAAAACCTGAAAGCCTTTTTGGAAAAATGGCTTCTGGAGGCCCATGAGCTGCAGGACTTAACCGAGCCCTTCCGCGTCGAACGTGCACATCGACTGGGAAGGAAAATAGATGGGGATCACCAACCACAAATGATTACTGCTAAAATCATGAACTGGGCACATAAGCAGAAAATTATACAAATTTACAAAGGAAAGCAGAATATCATAATGCAGAGATACGTATCTATCAGGATTTTTCGGCACAGCTGGTTCAGAAACACAAGTTGTTCAGCCCGCTTTGCACGGAACTGTACAAAAGGTCTATCCGCTTTCAGCTTGCTTACCCAGCCACTCTGAGAATTCAACATGAGGGGAAGGAACACCTTTTATTGGAAGTGGAACCCACGAAGCTCTTTGTGGCAGGCTTGAACAATGTCTGAGCACGTATTTCTCTGTACCATTGTTGGTAAATGCATTTGGTTCATTAGTTAACTGTTTAAAAGGGCAAATTCCTACTTCTGGGCTCTGCTGAGTAGAAATCCCATGAATACAGGGCTCACCGACCTCTACCCTAAGATGGCTAACTCACTGCTTTTGTTTAAAAGAGCGCTAGTTGAGATATATGCCGGAATTCTGTGATAGGGGCGCATTAAATATTCATTTTATTTGTGGGTTTGCTTCTTCTCCCGGTACAGCGCTCTTATTCATAACCATCTACAGCAGTGGCAGGAATGTCCACCTATACGACCCTCGTCTACATAAATATAGATGGTTTACAGCATAAACATTTCAGAAATGCTTACATTACATTCAGGCCGATACAGTAAAGCGTGGCCGCGGTTACCCTGTTTTTAACCCGCTTTGTACGCACATTTTGGATGCGTATGTCTAACCCGCGATTCAGTATCCTGTTTTACGCGTCCTTACCGCTTACTGAAATCGACGCGTATCCCTTTCCGCCCGCCGCATGTATATGATATGTTAATGATCGGATTAGCTATTCCCTCCGATACAGTAACATGCGCCCAGATTATCGCCTTTTTAACCAGCTATTTTGCCGCATCTTTAACCTGAAAATTTACCGCCTACCCTGACCCTGGCGTTAGTGTGGTAAACTTAGCCACCCACTCCCAAACCAACCCAATCCACAGAAAAAAATGCTTCTCGCACAAGGGGGAAAAAAAGTAACCCAACCTGGCACCACCTCAGAGTACTTCGGTTCCATAGGGAAGAACGTACACCATTTCCAGGGGCTCTTCTGGCCTTCTCGTGGGTCTGGGCTCCTTGTTGCCGCTGACTTGCAGTGAGCACGAGCTCCTGTATCAGGCCTTATCCCTACATACCCTACGCCGTGACCTCAGACGTCCAGCCGGGTGCTCAGGTCAAGACGTGCGTTCATGCACCTTCGCGCTGCCTTGAGCGCCCGCCTGGACGTCCAAGTTGGGCGCTCAAGGCAGCGGGAAGGTGCATGAATGCATGCTGTGACCTGAGCGCCCGGCTGGACGTCCGAGGTCACGGTGTGCGTTCATGCACCTTCCCGCTGCCTTGAGTGCCCGACTTGGACGTCCATGCGTCCAAGCGGCAGCAAGCCCAGCAGCAACCGGTACAGCGGCATCGGCATGGGCTTCGACCAGCGGCACGTCAGCCCTCACTCCAGCTACTCAGACTCAAGCTATGGGGCCCCAGGTGACCCTGAGGCTGACGGCGCCGGCCCACCTCAGGCCAGTCCACGCTCCAGCCTGTGCGGTCAGTCCCTGGAACTGGAGAAGGAGCTGGTGCTGCACATGAAGAAAGAGTATTTTGGTGAGTAAGTAGTGTGTGGTACTTGCTTCAATGCCGACAGACGTTCATGGGCCTTCCCCCTGCCTTGAGCGCCCAGGCTGGATGTCCAAGCTGCGACCTCGGATGTCCGGCTTTGACATTCAGCCGGGCGCTCAAGGCAGTGGGTCTGTAGGAGAACCATCCACTTTCCTGGTGGAATGACATTTCAAATGACATTTCAAATGACATTTGAAATGACAGGTACCAGCGCACCCAGGATACTGTATAGGCGCTGTATACCGCTATATACAGTAAAATGGATTGTGCACGCCTATCGCTTCATGTACGCGCTTTGGACGCCGCTTGCAATTGCGTCTCATTTGAATACTGTATCGAGCGGTATGTGAACCAAATTGTGCGCGCGGCAAACGAGGCACTGCCGCACTCTTTCTTACGCATCCTTACTGTATCGGCCTGATAGAGATGCCATTCCTGATCAACAAACAGACTGAGTACACATTTCCTTTTACCATCATTGGTATTTGAACTTCATCATTTCATCCTTGATTAATCCAAGGAGCTCCTGCTGCTGCTACATGCTCTTGGAGCTTGTTATCAGCTGTGAATTAAGTCACAACGCCAGGGTGTGGATCGGCAATAAATTCTTATTGTTTGTGGATTTACTTCTCATCTTGATCCGGATTTCTCGCTCCTAGACCTCTAAGACGCCCCTCCTTTTCTCTCCTTTTTCCCCTGCTCCTTTCCGCCCCGTTCACCCGCTCCCCCCCCACCCTCCCCTCGCCCTTCAGGTCCCTACTTAAACCCCCTCTCTTAACTCTCTCCCCCCATTGTATTATTATTGTACATAAGCTATATTTGCATTTAATTATGTTTTTGCCTTGAATTTACTTGTACAGCATAACCTTGGTTTCCCTTATCCCTCTACCCCCCCCCCCCCCCTTCCCAGTTCTTTTAATATTTTCATTGTAAAGCCCTTACCCCCCTCCCCCCCCCTGCTCCCCCCCTCCCTCTAGTTATTTTATTCAGTTTCTATGTAAAGCCCTGTTGGCCACTTTTTGTTCTATGGAAACCGATGTGATGTTTTCTAAACGAATGTCGGTATACAAAAACTTTAAATAAATAAATAAATAAATGAATGAATGAATGAATAAGATGGGTGGCAAATTTGATCAGCTCAAGACTCACAATTTCTTAATTCCAGAGGTCTTCATCTTTAAGGAGTTAGGAATATCTGCCCTCAATATAGACTGTGTTATAAGGTTAACAATTAGTAAAAATTAGTTGCACCAAAGAGGTGTCAGAACACCACAATTGTTAAATGTTGCTAGTGAAGGAGAGTGGGGTCACAACACATCATTAACGTGCCCCTACTATCCCTTTGCTTTATAAGGAGATAGGATGCTGATAAGGTTTTTGGGGCGGGGAGGGAGGGAGAGTAAAGTAATTGGGAGGGTCTTCTCTCTTTGTTGTATACTGTTTGTGCTACAGTGTGTCTAGAAAGTGCAAATCATGTGGTACTGTATTTAAGAGTTACAAACTGAATTGCAAGTGGTCTTTGGTAGAGAACAATGGGTTTGGACTATAGGTTTAGGCTGGGAAAGCTGCAGTCAAAAATTAATGGTCACCTTTGAGTGGGAAATTATAAATACTGGTATCACTTAAAATAGCATGAGTCTGGCCAGTTTAAATGTCAACGGTCTAGGTAGTCCCATAAAACGAACCAAGGTGTATCAATTTCTCAAACAATCAAAGGTGCACATAGCATGTCTGCACTCTGCAGGAAACCCATCTTACTGTGGACGAGAGTAAAAAACTGTAGAAAGAATGGGTAGGGGCCAACTTCTTTTCACCTGCTGTAGGAAAGAAAGCTGGGGGTAGCAATCCTTATTAGAGATGTGAATCGTGTCCTCGATCGTCTTAACGATAGATTTTGGCTGGGAGGGGGAGGGAATCGTATTGTTGCCGTTTGGGGGGGTAAAATATCGTGATATATTGTTAAAATCGTTAAAACCCGCTAAAACCCACCCCCGACCCTTTAAATTAAATCCCCCACCCTCCCGAACCCCCCCCAAATGACTTAAATTACCTGGTGGTCCAGCGGCGGTCCGGAACGGCAGCGGTCCGGAACGGGCTCCTGCTACTGAATCTTGTTGTCTTCGGCCGGCGCCATTTTCCAAAATGGCGCCGAAAAATGGCGGCGGCCATAGACCAACAGGATTCGACGGCAGGAGGTCCTTCCGGACCCCCGCTGGACTTTTGGCAAGTCTTGTGGGGGTCAGGAGGCCCCCCCCAAGCTGGCCAAAAGTTCCTGGAGGTCCAGCGGGGGTCAGGGAGCGATTTCCCGCCGTGAATCGTTTTCCGTACGGAAAATGGCGCCAGCAGGAGATCGACTGCAGGAGGTCGTTCAGCAAGGGTTCCGGCGCCTCGCTGAACGACCTCCTGCAGTCGATCTCCTGCCGGCGCCATTTTCCGTAAGGAAAACGATTCGCGGCGGGAAATCGCTCCCTGACCCCCGCTGGACCTCCAGGAACTTTTGGCCAGCTTGGGTGGGGGCCTCCTGACCCCCACAAGACTTGCCAAAAGTCCAGCGGGGGTCCGGAAGGACCTCCTGCCGTCGAATCCTGTTGGTCTATGGCCGCCGCCATTTTTCGGCGCCATTTTGGAAAATGGCGCCGGCCGAAGACAACAAGATTCAGTAGCAGGAGCCCGTTCCGGACCGCTGCCGTTCCGGACCCCCAGGTAATTTAAGTCATTTGGGGGGGGTTCGGGAGGGTGGGGGATTTAATTTAAAGGGTCGGGGATGGGTTTTAGCGGGTTTTAGTGTGCCGGCTCACGATTCTAACGATTTATAACGATAAATCGTTAGAATCTCTATTGTATTGTGTTCCATAACGGTTTAAGACGATATTAAAATTATCGGACGATAATTTTAATCGTCCTAAAACGATTCACATCCCTAATCCTTATACATAAAAGTGTTTCCTTTCAATTGACTTCTGAACTTAAAGACCCAGAAGGCAGATATATCATCATCATAGGCAAATTAAATGGTAAAGAGGTCAATATAGGTAATATTTATGGACCCAACACCCCAAACCCAGGTTTTTTTACTAGCATAACCAATTTGCTGTAACTCTTGGAAAAGGCTGGGTTTTTTTAGCAGGTGATTTTAACAGTGTCCATGACCCTTTACTAGACTGTTCTGCCCCCATCGTAAAAATAACACAGAAACCCCAGAGAACAGGTATCAGTCAGCTATGTCATGACCTCCATCTCCTAGATTTTTGGAGAGTTCTGCACAGCGATGAGCGTGACTATACCCATGTATCAAAGGCTCATGGCACTTTGTCAAGGATTGATTATATCCTAGTTTCTACATCCATTTTTCATTTAATTAACTCAGCTGACATAGGGCAAGTAGGTGTTTCTGACCATTCTCTCATATGGTCTGATCTTAACCTGGATGACAAACTGCCATCTAGAGATGTGAATCGGAACCAGAATCGGATCCGATTTCAGTTCCGATTCACATCTCTACAATCACAGTCTTGGTGGAAATTCCCTGCTTACCTAAAGAATGATATAAAATTTCAAAATTATATTCATGACAAATGGGAACAATTTCAGGAATTGAATGGGCAACATAAAGATAATCCGGGTTGTTCTGGGATACTGGGAAGGTCATACTATGGGGGGATCATCTCCTATCTGAGGAGAAGAATAAGCTCTTACATGCAGAGATTATTAAATTAGATAGTGAATTAAAAGTTGCCAAGCAGGACATGATATGCTCTCCTACAACTTCAAACTCTGCTAAATATCATGCAGTCCTGAGCTCTTTTCAATCTTACTTACACCAGAAAACCCTAAAAACTTACCTATTCAAAGAACATACTTACTTTAAATATGGAAATAAATCTGGAAAGCCTTTGGCAAATTTGGTAAGTTATGTCAAAGCAAAACGTATATTGAACAATTAAAGACTCCTCAGGGGACATAGGCAGTCCATGGGGCAGAGATCTGTGACGTGCTTAAGACTTTTTATGAGAATTTATATACAGAGAACAGACCAGGGGAGGAAAAAAGAAGATTCTTTCTTTGAAAAAGTTAGTGTCCCCAAAATTACACTGGTGCAACTAGGTACTTAAATTCTCCCATTTCCAAGGCTGAAATTCTAATGGCTATCAAGTCGAGTAAGTCCAATAAAACACCTGGACCAGATGAGTTCTCTTATGATTATTATAAAATATTGGGTGACAAAGTTACTGAGGTGCTCAGTTCCTTTTATCAGGAGGTGCTAGATACAAAGCAGTTTCCCCCAAATTTCAATAAAGCCTATATAACTATTTTCCCCAAACCCGGCAAAGACCATACTCAACCAGTTTCCTAGGCCCACATCTCTCCTAAATTGCGATCTCAAATTATTAGCAATTATCTTAGCCACAAGACTTAGCTCGGTTCTGCCAGGGCTTAACTCAAGTAACCAAGTGGGTTTTGTTAAGGGGAGATCTGCTACTTCTCATATCACCAAGCTTATTACAGCAATTGTTCACTGTCAAACTAACAAAATCCCGGCTATGGCAGTGAGCTTTGACTCAGAAAAAGCTTTTGATTGGTTCTCTTGGGATTACCTCTTCTCGGTACTGGGCAGATAGGGTCTGCATGGCAATCTCCTCACATACATTTCCCTCCTTTATAATACTCCAACTTTGCATATATTGGCTAATGGCCATGCATCACAAGCTTTCATCCCACAAAAGGGAGTTCGACAAGGTTGTCCTCTATCGCCTTTATTATATATTATGGTCATAGATCCCCTTCTAAGAATTATTTCCGAAGACAATAACATTTCTGATCTTGCCAGCTCTGGATCCCCTTTTAAGGTAGTGGCTTTCATAGATGACATTGTAATATATCTCACTGACCTGAAACACTCACATCCAAAAGTGCTGGCTTATCAAGTGAGTTTTTGGGACTTAAAATTAATGAGGATAAGTCTGAAGCATTGGCGGTCTTTGGAGATCTTCACAGACTGGGGCTCAGAGTTCCCCCTTAGATGGGCTACCGGGAAAATTAAATATTTGGGGGTGCTGGTACCTAGTTCCATAGATTCTATATACCATACCAATGTGAATCCCATGCTTCACAAAATGAAAAAATGATTTGATCATTTTCTAGCCCTACCCATATCCCTAACTGGGAAGATATACTTATTAAAGATGGTAGAGCTCCCCAAATGGTTATATCTTTTGCAAATGCTCCCAATTTGGCTAACAGGGCGAGATTTATGCTCCATTAATAGAATGCTTCAGAATACTTTGGATTTTGGGATTATAATCTGGTCTGCATGCTGAGTAGGGATATGAATCAGGCTTCAGACGATTGAAAATATCGTTGATATTTTCAAAACCGTCAGAAATCTGGGGCTCCCCCTCAAAACGATAGGAAAACCCCATGATATTGATCGTGGGGATTCTCTTATCATTTTGGGGGAGGGCGGGAAAAACGGCACACAAAAATAACCCCTAAACCCACCCCAACCCTTTAAAACTAACCACTTAGCTTCCCCCACCCTCCCGACATCCCCATAAACTTTTTACAGGTACCTGGTGGTCCAGTGGGGGTCCCTGGAGCGATCTCCCGCTCCTGGGAGCTATCTCCCGCTCCGGGCCATCCTCCCGGTCCCGGGCCGTCAGCTGCCACTAATCAAAATGGCACCGATGGCCCTTTGCGCCTGCTGGACCACCAGGGGCTTTTGGCAAGTCTTGGGGGACCCTCCTGACCCCCACAAGACTTGCCAAATGTCCAGCGGGGGTCCGGGAGTGACCTCCTGCACTCTGACCGTCGGCTGCTAGTATTCAAAACCTGCATAAATTTCCTACGGCTAAGCCGCTGTTGTTAGAAACCCTATTTTGTTCCAGGCTTTCCTTGAAATTTTCCTGTTCTATGTTTTCTACTTTATTGAAGTCACACACTGATACAACTGCCTACACAGATATCCTGAATAAATGGACTAAATATCCTGCCATTTCCCTGACTTTGGTAAAGGTGAAACATTATTTTCAGAAAAGTGGACATATTATGGAGAATGACAATTTGAAGGAGATGCAATTTAAATTTATCTGGAAAATCTATTTTACTAATGTGGCAGCCTTCAGGGCAGGGATTTGTTCATCCCCTCTTTGTCTGAAATGCGGCATAGACATTGGAGATTACATGCATTGTTTTTGGGACAGTCCTAAAATTAAGAGATTTTGGCTGAACATAACTACTTACTGTTGTCAGATTTGTGAATGTCATTTGCCCATAGACCCTATATTATGGCTGTTTGGGGTACACTACATTAATGCTCCCATGTTGACCAAATACCAAAAGACTTTCCTGGATAAAGCTTGGTTCATGGCTAAACAGTCTATATTAACTGTATGGATCTGTAAAGAATCACTACGTTTTAACCACTGGAGCGGAAAAATGTTATAGTTAGTTACCTTCAAATACATGACAGCCATGGCACTAAGTATTCCGAAACAAACACTCACAGACAGGGTTTGGTCTGGTTTTATTCAATGACAACCTGCTGACGTAGTCAAGCACTTGTACTTACCGAATATAAACAAGACCTCCACTGATCAGCAGATGTAAATTAATTCACCTGAACTATCCTTGCTACAATCAGTTCCACTCAATTATGAAACAACTACCATGTACACATTTAGGTTCCCTTCAGGCAGGTATCCACATGGACATGACCCATTGTGCAAATACTATCGTGTCCAGCATCCAAGAGGTCTAGTACCCGTATGTCCCATTATACTTGATTCGTAAGCATTGGGGGGGAGGCGGGGGGAGTGAAAGGGATAGGGAGGGACTCGGGATGAAAAGCTGATCCAAATTCTAATTTGTTAGTAGACCCATTGACAAGTGACCAACCTGTACCTTAGAGCTAGCTTAGATCAAGGGTCAAATGTTTATTACATGTGGCAATTACATGCTTCTTTTGCAGTCATAATGTTTTCTTGTGCTTATGTTGCCTCAGTAGATTATACTGTATGGTCATCACTGTTTTTTATCTTGATGTAATACACTGCTTTATCTGACCTTGACATTTGTTGCTATTGTAAAAATTCCAAGATAGTATACCTGTATGTACAAATTTGTATTACTGCAAAATGAATAAAAAAAAAAAAAGAAAAAGAAAAATGGACCTTAACTGAATCATTTCTCACCTTTTGTCTTACAACCATACAAAAATGGCTTTATTGTAACAATTAGGGGTAGATTTTAAAAAGGAGCGCTCGGGCATACCTGTGCACACACTACCCGGTGCGCACACATGAATGCCCGATTTTATTGCATGCATGCGTAGGCACGCCCATGTTATAAATCCGGGGTCGGTGCTCGCAAAGGGGTGCACAATGCGTGTGTCGAGCCCGCTCCAAGCCGTACTGCCTTCCCCCGTTCCCAAAATCGGAGCGGCCTCGGAGGAAACTTTCCTACCCTCCCCACCTCACCTTCCCCTCCCTTCCCCTACCTCCCCCGCCCTTTCCCCCTACCTTTGAAGCTTCTTTTTTTTGTTTTAAAACTTACTTCAGCCCTGGGGCTGAAGTAAGTTGCACGTGCCGGCCAACTGCTGGCGTGCGATCCCTGGCCCAGCAGCCATGCGGAGGCCTCTGGCCATGCCCCTGCCCTGCCCCCTCCCCCTCCCCGCACCTTTTGTAAAGCTCCAGGACTTACACGTGTCTCGGGGCTTTACACTCATCACCGGGCCTTTTTAAAATAGGCCCAGCGTGCGTAAATCCAAAGGATTTACGCGTGAAACCTTTTGAAAATCCGGCCCTTAGTGCTTCAACAACTGAAATTATTTTTCTATCATATTTTCCTGTTAAAAACACATCTACTAGTTTTTCATTTGATACCCACACTATTACCATTTCTCAAACTGTCCATAATTTAGGAGTCACCATCAATCTCCCTCTCTCTTTTTGTGACCATATTAGAACTATCACCCAATCATCATTTCATAAACTATGTTTACTCTGTTATCTTAAACCCTTTCTTCAGTGCTTGAATTTCATTCTGTTCTTCAATCAATCCAATTCTCTGGTATAGATCACTGTAACTCCCTCCTAACAGGTCTCCCAATATACGTCACTTGTCCTTTACAGACTATACAAAATTCAGCAGCAAGACTTTTAACCATCATGATCCTATTACTCCTGTTCTTGAATCATTACACTGGCTCCCAATTTCAACTCATATACAAAAGAAACTTTTCATGATTATACACTCAACTATTCACAATATCCATTCTCCCTGGATCTCCTCTGTTCTCAAAATCCACACCCCTTCCCGGTCTTTAGATCAGCAAGCCTAACATTGCTCTATGTTCCTCCCCCAAAATTGACATATCTTGATGAAACTAAAGAGACTGGAGTGCCATCTTTTCAGCAGGTCCTCTCCTATGGAACAGCTTCCCAACAGCTCAATACAGTAAAGTGCGGCCGCAG
This sequence comes from Rhinatrema bivittatum, assembly GCF_901001135.1. Classification (NCBI taxonomy): domain Eukaryota; kingdom Metazoa; phylum Chordata; class Amphibia; order Gymnophiona; family Rhinatrematidae; genus Rhinatrema; species Rhinatrema bivittatum. The sequence continues at coordinate 693,973,726 of NC_042616.1, forward strand.
TTACCCTGCTCCTAATCGGCTTTCTACTCACTTTTCGGCCGCGTTAGTCCAACCCGCAATACACTATCCCCTTTAATCCATCCTTACCACCTCTTTAAATCCCCGGGTAACCCCTTCCACACGCGGCATGTATATCAGATGTAAACGATCAAATTAGCTATTCCCTCCCATACAGTAACACGCGCCCCGACTATCGCTTTTTTACCCTGCCATTTTGCCCCGCGTTTAACCTGCTAACTTACCGTCTACCCCTACCCCTGTGTTAGAGGCAAGGGTTAAGGGTAAATGGCAAACTTTCCCTCAAAAGAAAACCTAAAAACCTTTAAACCATTAAATATATGAAAGGGCAGCTTTTAATCTCTTATTTACTGTCCATGTCTATTTTATTATTGTCGGCTAGCCCCCCCCCCCCCTTTTTTTTTTTTTTACATGATTCTAGTCCCCACAAGCTGGGGCTAGAGGGCGAGATCCAATGGTAGCAAGCCCAGGATCCATGTGACGCAGGGGGGAGCATGAAGGGCAGTTCCTTGAACCAATAAGGCACTTAAGAAGACTCAAGTTAGATTGAGAGAGCATGCAAACCCTTCCCAATGAGAGAAGCAGGAGGGAGGGAGTTTCTTTTAAAGGCAAAGCTCCCCTTAAAGGCAGGGCTCACAGGCTTTTATCATGGGTTACAAATAAGGACTGCACTAGACATAGTTAAACTGCAATGTATATACAGATGCACACATGTACCCACTGCTGGGGACAGAACACTCCCCGTCTGGTATCGCAAGATACCACTATATCAGATCTTATATCATTATGCAACAATGCAAAGTCCATTGTAACTGGGTCTTTCGACGTTCGAGGGAGTTCCCAATCATCTCGGTCATCCAGGCGATAGGCGATGTTTTCTTCGCGGGGTTTCACCAAGCTGAAACGGAAGACAGACAACACAAAGAGAGAAAGAGTCTTTGGTGTGGACAACGGTCCACGAAGTTCAAGTTTCTTCATGTGGCATGAGGAGTGCAACCTCATTGGTGGGCCTGTAGAAGATCTTGGATCACCACTTGTTTCGATGCTGGAGAGTCAGCAGGTACTCTTTCTTCTGACGGATCCAAAGGGAGTTGGCAAGCTGTTGGACTTGTTTCCTTCACCGCCTGTAAAGCTCCCCGCCGTCAAGTTTCCGCCTGGTGCAGGAATGTTCATAGTCTTTTGCATTGAAGGCATGACAGATGCAGTGTTCAACTCTTTATGGGTTCCTACGAAGATGGTTCCACAGTCGGAGTGGGTCTGGGTGGCTGAACCCAGAGTTGAGCATATACATGGAACCTTTAGACAGTCAAACTTGGCACAGCTTCGCATAGAAAAAGATCTAGGTGTCATAGTGGGTAATACATTGAAATTGTCAGCTCAGTGTGCTGCGGCAGTCAAAAATGCAAACAGAATGTTAGGAATTATTAGGAAGGGAATGGTGAATAAAATGGAAAATGTCATAATACCTCTATATCACTCTATGGTGAAACTGTACCTTGAGTACTGTGTACAATTTTGGTCGCTACATCTCAAAAAAGATTTAGTTATGATGGAGAAGGTACAGAGAAGGGCGATCAAAATGATAAAGGGGATGAAACAGCTCCCCTATGAGGAAAGACTAAAGAGGTTAGGGCTGCTCAACTTGGAGAAGAGATGGCTGAGGGGGGATATGATAGAGGTCTTTTAAATCACGAAAGGTCTAGAATGGGTAAATGTGAATCGGTTCTTTACTCTTTTGGATAATAAATGCGCTAGTGAGCACTCCATGAAGTTAGCAAGTAGCACATTTAAAACTAATTGGAGAAAATTCTTTTTCACTCAATGCACAATTAAGCTCTGGAATTTGTTGCCAGAGGATGTGGTTAGTAAAGTTAGTGTAGCTGGGTTTAAAAAAGGTTTGGATAAGTTCTTGGGGAAGTCCACTGACTGCTATTAATCAAGTTGACCTAGAAAATAGCCACTGCTATTACTGGCATCAGTAGCATGGGATCTACTTAGTGTTTGGGTACTTGCCAGGTACTTGTAGCCTGGATTAGCCACTGTTGGAAACAGGATGCTGGGCTTGATGGACCCTTGGTCTGGCAATTTATGTTCTTATGTTGGGTTAACTCATTAGCTTGTATTGTGCCTAAGAAAATCAAGAAAAAAATTTGGAGGTGGGAATTTATACACATATATTCCCTGTTGATCGGAGACAAGGGCAGTGGCCAGGGTGAAGCAAAGAATAAGGAGGCTGGAGGTGAGGTAAAAGAAAAGAGACCTAAAATCTTAAAGAATATCCATAATTGGGTGGCAGCGTTTCACATTGTCATGAGTGCGATAGTGGAGCACGAACCAGGGCAGGCACCTTATTTAATATGTTATTTACACACCATTATAAAAGCATACAAGTGGGAGGGGGGAGGGGTCTGGGCTTGGCTGAATTACAATGCCAAGTTTCGGAGAAGCATGGCAGAGGAGAGCCTGCTCTTGGAGATACCAGGTGTTGGACATTTAGTTTGACGAGATGATTATACACAGTTTATTGGTATCTGACAAGCCAGGTTTCAGTGTGGGTGGTTCCTAGGATAGATCACCCGGTGGAGGGAGGCAATTCAATGCTGATCACTGGATGTGGGCACACTGCAAATTCAAACATCTGTGCTCCTCTTGAGGCAATGTGCACCCGGAAACCCAATGCCAGCTTGCAAGGCATTGTAGACAGCAGCCCCCCTACCCCTGCATGTAGCACTGAGGGTTTTAGCACCCACACCAGTCAAACACTGAAGCCATAAGTCTGTGGTTAGAATGCTACCCATTGTGAAGTAAGGCAGCAGAGCTCACGACGAGTTTCACTGCTGGTTTTCCTATCCCCTGCCATTCTGACTTCCCAGCAGAATTGCACCCCATGCGCAATGTGAAATCCTTATCTACCCATGAAGCTGAGGCAGAACAAAAGATCTCATCAGACATCACCCTAGGGAGGTTCTAGGCCCTTTTCCAGTGTCTCCCTTTCCAAATATGGTGCTATCTCCTCTGGGGATGGTTCTGAAAAAAGAACCCGGGAAGTTCAGGCTCATTCACAATTTGTCCTACCCACCAGGAAACTCTGTGAATTATCTGATTGACATTCAATTGTGCACAGTTTCCTATGCCTCCCTCAATTCAGCCATATTATCAGAGAGGTGGGGAACTGTGCCTACTGGCCGAAGGCTGTCATAGAATCCACATTTCGCCTGCTGCCAGTCTACCCTGGTTCATTTCACCTCTTAGACTTTCAATTCCAAGATCATTTTTACTTTGACTGGTGCATCCCAATGGGCTGGTTGATCTCATGCGCATACTTTGAGCTGTTCAGCTCCTTTCTGCATTGGGTGGTTGAGCAGCATTCAGGATCCACATGTGTTGTACACTACCTGGATGATTTCCTCTTCATGGGTAAGCATGCGTAGCAATGCAGGCACATATTGGCCACATTCCAAGGTGTTGCGTAGAATTTGGCATCCCGCTGGCAAAATAAAAAACTAAAGGGCATTTTAGGTTAATAATTTTCTTAGGTATAGAACTGGATGTGCTGGCACAGATATCTAGGCTACCAAGGGACAAGGTCCAAAAAATATGCGAAGGTATTTGAGACTTGTGCAGTGCTAGGAAGGCAACATTGAGTCAGTTTCAGTCCCTCATTAGGCTACATAGATTCGCCTCCTGGGTAATCTCGATGGGGAGGGCTTTTGTGCACAGGTTAGCCTTAGTCACAGCTGGAGTGGCAAGAAAACATCATCACATCAGGAGTACGAAGGCAGTCAGGCAACACATGAGGATATGGACATTTTCCTCAGAGATTTTTGGCTTTTTGGCAGAACACGCCTAGAGGTAGTAATGAGTTGAAACTCTTCACGGATCCATCTGGGGGCATGGGATTCAACATACACTTTAGGGGTGCCTGGTATACTGAACTATGGATGGCTGGGTGGCAAGAGTACAGGATCACTAGAGACAACATTCTTAGAGCTCTTTCCTATGGTGGTGACTCTGAAGCTGTGAGGAAGATTGTTATCTAGGACCAGCATCATTTTTAGATCAGATAATATGTCCATTGAAGTAATTCATAGTTTATCTACAAGAACTATAGGAGCAAACACATTCATTAGACATTTAGTGTTCACCTGCCTGCATTTTAATATTATATGCCACACAGCGCAGATCCCAGGTTCTAGGAATAATATAGCTGATTATCTTTCCTGCTTTGTGGGCATCTTTCAGGTGCTTCATTCCAGAGGCAGATTGTTTCCCCACCCCTGTACCCAAGGAGATTTGGCAGCTTGGCCCTCCAATGTTTGGAAGCTGATCCTGGGTTCCTTATTGGAGAACACAAGGAAGAGCTATTGGCTAGCATTGTCTGATTTTCAATTTTTTCTTTCAGATGAGGGCAGGTTGGAGGTCCTGCCATACTGCTACACACTTTGATGTGATACATTTTGCATGGCAAAGACCTTGGTGGCAACCCACTTGGCTGGCTTATCATTCTTTTCAAGGGCTCTGGGCTCTCCCAGCCTCTCTACTCTATTTCCCATCAAAAGGCTCATGATGGGCTGGGCCAGAGAGAAGAGCAAATCCTGGGATATGAGATGACCCATTACACACAGCTCCTTGACTTGAGAAATTGGGCGGCGTTTGTTTCAAAAGTTTCAAGGCCTGCCTTTTTCACTGTTCATTTTCTATTGCATTTAATGCAGCTCTTGTTGCGCCCGTCGCTGCTCGACGCCCTCACTCTGCCCTCTTTACCGTTGTGGCGATTCCCTCTGGGTCTGATGGATGGTTAGCTGCCGCGGCGTCTTCTTGTTGTTTACCTCCGGCATTGTTTACTACTCCCTCTACAGGAGCCGATTCATAACAGATTGCTAACTCCTCCCTTCTTCAGGAGCTAAGCATAACAAATTGCTAACTCCAGTGGATCCGGCTTTAAATTAGAGAAACAGTACTCCTGGGAATCCAGCTTAAGGTATGAGATGTCAGTAACCCCATGGACCCAGCACACCTCTCTGCCTTGCAGACTATACTGGGCCTGGCTCAACGCATCTCAGAACAGCAAGAAACCTTGGAGAAACTTACTGCAGCATTCCATCAGCTTCACACACAGAAGATACAAGGCACAGCTTATACCCAAAAGGTCAGTTACAGGAGGTAACTTTAAAGATTGCTGTTGAAAAATGGCCACCGACGAGTGAGCAGCGAAAGACCGAGGTCCATGGTGGACTAATTTCTTTTCGCTTTATAATTCCTATTATAGATTTTTAATCTTCAGTGTGTGGTATCATGCCACACACAAAACGTAAAGCGAAAATTAAAGAAAATACCTCTACTCCGAATCAACTTAATCGCCAACCACGGATCGAGGAAGCTTTTGCTGGCCTGATGCAGTTACAGGCGGAGGGAAGGGCCACTGGAGGAGCCAACAGAGAGCAGCCGTTGAGCCTACTGACCACAGAAACATCTTTGAGCCCCGGTGCACCTAAAACCCCTGAGGCGCCGCTAAAGAATCTGGAACCTGATGTGAACATCTCGGCTCTGTTGGGTGGAAAAACAACTTTCCAGGTGGAGAAATCCCAGAGAGGAGGGGAAGAGCTCCCTGTCTCCTCGGTGAGTTTAGATTTTTCTAACTCTGGGGACCCACTGGTTGAAGTGCCGCAGGAAGCCTGTGAAGGTAACAGTTCTCTTAAGCCTGGAATGAGAAAAGATAAGGGGATACGTGTAATTTGTGAATCCTCAAACTCCATAACTTCCAGTGTGACTTTGGAACATATTTTAAATGCTATTTCTGCCATGGAAAAATCAATAACCTCTCTGACTGCTATGGTTAAAGAGAGCATTGAGCAGAGCCATGCTTTAGAAAAAAGAATGGAAAAAAATGAATCATTAGTTTCTGGCCTGGAAAACAGAGTCTCTGAAATGGAAAAAATCCAAATAAATCTGATTAAATCAGAGAATATTCAAATGACTAAGATGGAAAACTTGGAAAATCTTATAAAGAGGAATAACATAAGAATTTTAAATTTTCCTAAGATGTGTTTGTTGTCCCACCGTGAATTACTGAGATGTTATTTCATCAATATATTGAAATTTGCGGAACAGGACATACCAAAGATAAAAAGAATATACTATATTCCTCAGCCAGATAAAATGAAAGACCAGATTAACCAGAACCATGAAATGGAAGATTCCTTTGATTTGACAAATATACTGGAAAAATCTTTTGAGCTGGAAGTGAAGGAGAGAGCTACTCTTTTTGTTCAACTAGATTCGTCAGTTGAAAGAGACTTAATCTTGAAGTTGTTTTTTCGGAACCAAGCTCAAAAATTTTATGGCTATCTGGTTAAAATTTTCCCCGATGTTACTAAATTAACACAGTTAAGAAGGAAAAAATTCTTGGAAATGCGGGGGGAAGTTTTGGCAAGAGGGGCAAAGTTTTTGCTTCAATTTCCATGTCATTGTTTAATTTCATATAAAGATTCTAGGCATAAATTTAAAGAACCAGACCAACTACGTATGTACCTTAATTCTCACTCCAGTTAGCTTCAGGGGAAATAGGAATATATGCATAGGTAACTCAGAAGCATTTGTTGTATAATAATGTGAAACATTTCCTTTGAATCTGCTCTTATTTTCTATCATTGTTTCCCCCATTTCCTATAAGGTGGGCTAATAGAGGGGAAGTTAATTATTTTTCATAAATCATCTTTTTTCCTGTTTAAACCTAATTTCTTTTCTCCCCTACTATTGTGAATGCCACAACTCTGAACAGCATGTTCTGTAAAAATGTTTGAAAATTCAATAAATAGATAATAAAAAAAAAAAAAGATTACTGTTCCACTGGCTGCTCCTATTCGCTTCTCCGGAGAACTCCAGAAGACTCGGGGCTTTTTGAACCAGTGCAGCTTGCATTTCACCTTACAGCCTTTATTGTTTCTCACGGGCCTCTCTAAGACCACCTACATCCTGTCATACTTGGATGGGAGAGCCTTGTTGTGGGCATCTACCTTGTGGGAATGCAAGGACCCTATTTTGCAGGACATAGAAGGATTTATGGACTTGTTTAAAATCCATTTTTGATGACCCTGCTCGAATGTCTGTTGCCGGGTTTGCTTTAGTGGCTTGAAGCAAGGCAACAGATCATTGGCTGAATTTGCCATAGAATTCAAGACTCTTGCAGCGGAACTTCGCTGGGACCCCAGATGTCTCAAGACTCTCTTCTGCAGAGGACTGGATACCCGCTTGAAAGACAAGCTGGCCACTCGCCAGACACCTGACTCGATGGAAGAATTGATAGCCTTAGCTACTCAGATGGATTGTCGGCTCCAAGACTAGGTGAAGGAACTCCGGCCTAAGATGTTAACTGGGTTGAAATAGGCCAGTACCCCTGCACCTCGGATGGGTCCAGCAATTCCTGCTATTGATACAGATGAACCGATGCAATTTGGTCATGGTCATTTGACCTCAAAGGAAAGAAGATTTTGGAAGAAATGCGGCCTGTGCATGTACAGTGGTCAGCCCGGCCATGATGTCTCTACATGCCCCATTCGTCCGGGAAATGGATGGGCCTAAGTCCCGCAGGAGGACTGTTCTTGGTCCATACTGCGTTATCTCCTCCGCTCTCTCGTTCAAAGTAAAGCATAACAGATTGCTAACTCCTCCCTTTTTGAGGAGTTGAGCATAACAGATTGCTAACTCCTCCCTTCTTCAGGAGCTGAGCATAACAGCGCTCCAGGTGAGTGAGTGGGGTGTAGCTTGTTTACAGCTGAATGATGAATTATTTGGGTGTGACAAGTTAGTTCTTATCATCCGGAGATCCAAAATGGATCAGAGCACTAATTGTTCTAAGATAGTTTTGCAGAGATGGGATGGAAAGTACTTGCTTGATTAATTGCACAGGGCTTTACTCGAAACAGCACCCGCCCCTTGGTGGATAGCAATTCATACATACCGATGGCAGTTCGTTGACCTGATTCCAATTCAGGAAGGTACTCAGGCTGGCCCTGTGGGCGATTGGAGCTTCCGTGGATGGTTATGATACACATTTCTTCCAGACTGGTACAGTCACCTTGGCTGCAGAGCTTGGCTTGCACCCAGCAGCAATAATGTCCATAGAAAGATGGAGATCAAAGAGGTTCAAGTTATATGTGAGACCAAAAGAATATTTCTTGCCTCAATAATCATAATTAATGATTTCTCTGCTCCAGGTCCGACTGCCTAAATGAGCTTCCTCGATAATAGGGCACTCATATGTGCAATGAGCACATAAGAGAGCCAGTGGCTGTCCATTAAGCAAGCACCTAGGTATTGCACTGCACCCCCTGGCAATGATTTGGAAGGGCATACTGGGGATGAGGTGGGTCCAGCTGATGCCATATAGTCTGCATATGAACAAGGTTTTCTCACCCCTCCCCACCTTGCAATGATTATCCATTTAGGGGACAATAATTTGGCAACAATGTGCAGCATGTAGCTGATTCAAAAAAATTCATAGAGAGCTTATTGAGATTTCCAGATGGTTTTCGCAGTCAGTCATCATATGGTCCTGCATCACCCCCAGATTGGTTTAGAGAGGGGAACGGTAACATCATGCAGTGGAAAGGATCAAGAGAAAAATCAATAGGTGGATGTGAAAATTCATGTCCACAATTCAGGGGCTACATATTCGATACAAGTTGTTAGATGAGAGCCTGGGGTTGTTTCAGCCAGAAGGGGCGCATTTGTCAGACATAGGTTGGGATATCTTCAATAATGATTTACAGGATGTGTTGGAAGCACTGCTCAACAGATTTGGCCGCAGCGAGTAACATGGGGGTTCCCCTAGGAAATGGGATGCATTACCAGAGGACAGTGGCATTGTAACCAGCAAATTTAACAGGGACCCCCAAACATCCCATTCACTCTATCTTAGTCAAGGGCAGCTACCCATGGTGAAGGGCACGGGGGGTAAATATTTCACAGGGCCAGAGGCCCCCTAGACTGAGATCTGGAGCCCTGGCACTTCGACGGTGGCCATGGGAGAAGAAAAGGGGGTAGGGCATGAGAAATGCTCAGCTGAGGTCAGGTGACTTCTATGGTCAAGACCTCCGCCTACCTGCAAACCCTTTCAACACATATGGCTTCTATGGCTGGGTTTGTCAAGGTTGCCACCAGCTTGTTGGCTTATTGGATTGGGTCCTGGTCACCTCTGGAGAAAAGTAAGGCAGGATGTTCTATGTATTAGTTCTATTACAAGTGGATGACTAATTAGCTTAATGCATTGCTATGATGCTGCAGCCATAATCTGTCCATAAAACATTGTTTGAACTTTATCTTGTGTGATGGTCTTAATTTCAAGGGAAGGTGAGTGGGTAGGTTGGGTGTGAGGAGGAAGGGAGGTGGTTGGGGTAGGAGGCAAGGGCAAAGGCCTAACCCCTGCCCATATTGAGACCCTGTTATGGAAGTCTCAGGGAGCAGGGCACAATAGGGGCGGGAGAGGCCGGAGGGAATTCCTACAAATAGTGCAGGTAGGTAGGAAAGGGTTAAAGGTAGAAGAGGGGACAGGATGAGGAGCAGGGGATTGGGAAGGAGGGGGGGCTCAGGATTGGTGGAGGTGGGAGTTCAAATGAGTAGCCAGCAGGCTGGAGCTCCCCCTTTTTCCCCTCGGCACAGCGTGTCCTGCAGTTTTCCCCCCATCCCCCTTTATTTTCTTAATTTTTCTAGAGAAAGTAGGGCCTTAGTTAAGGACCTTTCGCAGCACAAGTTTGTTTACCAGCAAATTTAACAGGGTCCCCCCCCCCCCCCCAAACCTCCCATTCACTCTATATTAGTCAAGGGCAGCTGCCCATGGGGAAGGGCATGGGTTTTTTTTTTTTCCATACAGCATCTCAAACATCTGCACAGTCCAGACAAAATCGTGACAGTTGGCAATCCTGGCTGCCTGCTTCCACAGTTAGCTGTATTCCTAAGGTGCAGAAGCAGAGAGGCACTGGCACACATAGTGGAGGGGCAAGGAGTGGATCAGCCAAAGACAGCACTGCACTCCTCCATGATGGTTCATGAGCAATATCTACAGTGGGTCCTGCAAAAAAAAAAAGAACTGATTTAGAGGAATCATGTCAGGGCTTCTCAGAATGAGAGCTAGATAGACAGAAAGCAGTACTGCTGAGTAAAGAGTAACTCCCAGGAAGAGGAGGTAGTGGAGGACTTGAGCGATGCCCCTGGCCTTTGGTCGCTCAGTCTGCCCTCAACCCTAGTCCCAGCAACATCACCCAAGCCCGCAGAGGAGAGGAAGTTCCTGTAAGAAATCCAGTGGGGGGGACATTTCAGATCAAAGCAAGACCCACTTTTTCAGAATGTATTCAATCTTGTAAGTGCATCAGTAGAGGAAAAGTACTAGAAAGTATAGGACATATTACAAACACTGGAATGCTGCATCACAGGAAAAGAGAACAACCATGAGCATGGACTTCAAGGCAGGGTGTTAGTCCGGGTGTTAGTACTAGTCTGGGGGCCCCATCCGCCAGTCAAGAAGCAATAGTAGCAGCAGTAGCAGGAAAGTGCTAGAAGAGAGAAAGTCAGTGCCTGAAGCTGACACTCTCCAGCCTCTTCCTCCAATGAGGTGACCTGCAAACAGCCCTCAACTCCATGACAGCAGATAGGGTGTGTCACTACCTCACTGTCCCATAGAAGGCAAATAGTATAAAGGGCATTCAACAGTGCATTGGAGATGGTAGAGACTGAATGCAGTGTTTAAGCAGTTGCTGCAGATATTAGCTCCCAATTACAAAATGCTCTCCTGGGCTGCATTCAGCAGGCATGTTATCCCCGGCCTGTATATTCAGTGCTGCATGCATGCAATCCCCGGCCTGTATATTCAGTGCTGCATGCATGCAGGCACAGCTGGCAAGATGAAGAGGGGAATCAATCATTCATTTCAACCATGCTAAATGTCTATCTTGCCCTAACAGCATACTGGTGGCAACTGCCTGAGTCAGGGACAGCTTTAGCAGGGGTGGAGCAGCAGAGTACAGTTGGGCCATGCTGCAGACCCCAGTGATGGACAAGTACTTTACCATGGTGAATATCCTAGCAGCCTGATGGAAGGCTGGCACCTAGAAAGTAGTAGCAAATATGAAACAGGCAGTGGAAGATGGGGCCTATAAGAGGACATGCTGCATTGCAAACTTGCTGTGCCTGGCAGTGGAGGATCCCCTGGAGTCCAAGGAGCATCAGGGCAGCTTAGTCCTAAAAGAAGTGTTTGAGAGCTGCAGGAAAATAGCGTGTGTTTGCATTGGAGCCTAAAGGGTGGGAAATAGTTGCATAAGAAGCCGGAAGCAGTGAGGGAGTGTGTGCACAGGCTGACTCAGGATTTAGAGTCCAGGTGGAATTCCACCTCCCTAATGCTGCAGATGTTAGTGGAGAAACAGACAGCTCATTTTACCTTTTTAGTGTATTGGGACGTCTTCAGTTCTCTGTTCTTGGAGCCCTTTATCCCTCCATCGGAACCTTGGGATATTTCTGCCACTACTTTGCTCCTCTCACGGTGCCTTGGAGTGTGGCTGCCTCTGCCTGGGCTCCTTTGCACTGTCATGGATGCCTTGGGCTACTCATGCAACATTTGCTACTTCTTAGACACAGTCTTCGCGTCGTGGATTCCAAGACTTCCCCCTTCTGATGATGTCTATCCAAAAGGTTCTTTAGCATTCCTTAGAAAACACTGATTTTGGAGCCCAAAATGGGATGCATTGCTTCCCCCATTGTCTTTAATGGGAAACAAACAAATGAAAATAAACAATTTTTATTAAATTGAAACAAACAAAATGAATTATGGAGGGCATAGAAAATGAATGAAGGAACCAAAATGTTTTTTTTTCCCTCTATACACATCCCAGTTGGCCACTGTCAGAGATAGGATGCAGGGCTAGATGGACCTTTTCATCTGACCCAGAATGTCTTATCTTTTTTAAGGACACAGCCAGCAATGTCAGGATGTGGAAAACCATGCTAGGGCCTAAAATAGTGGACCGTTATAAAGATATGAGTGCAATGTGGCTGATGTATAAACCTAAGGATAATGTAGGATGAATAACATCTGGACTCCCTACTCAAATCAAGCAGAAACACCTGGATCCAAAAGAATAAAAAGGCCTTCCCACCCACTCTTTTCTTCCTCTTTTAACTCTCTTCTTTTTCCTTTCCTCCTTTTCTTTTTTTTATCTTAAGTGCAAGTTTGATAAAACTTACTGAATCAGCCTATTCGGTTAGTTTGCAAATCGGTTTATTTTGTGTTGCTCCTAACTAAAACTCAATAAAAATGAACATTTGTCAAAAAGCACATTAAAAGAAAAAGCCCTACAGGCTCTGCTATCAACAGCTGCAGACACCAACAAGTTCTGCAGCCCCAGTCTGACATCGGAAGAGGAAAACAGATGAAAAACAACTGCTGGATACATAACAGCATTTAACCGACAAGTCCTTCTGCGAAACTTACTTATTGTAGATCCTCTTTGCCCTTCATTAGAAACACACACACACAGCCTGAGTTACAGACACACATGCACATGCACATACACATCTAATACAAGATGGATCACAGACAGATGCATGCACAGGTGCTTGGTGAAACCTAGACACACACAAGCAGCTTTGCTTACACATGCAGCCTGAATTAGACATAAACATGCAGCCGCCATCACAGCAGGATGCAGTGACAATCACATGCGCATTTTCACGCATATTTGCAGTCTTGGTTAAACACACATACACGTCCTTATTCCAGCCCTAGATACTCAGCTTTCTGAGTACAGAGAACCTTCCCTGGCCCTCGCTTCCATAACGGGCTCTGAATGAGTTAACCCAAAAATTGAATATTTCTACTCCTGACAATATTCTGCTTCAACCAAAACTTATTCTGCCTTGAGAAGTCTGATGCTGCTTCAAGCAAAAGTGAACAGCAAAATTAAGCCAAACCTTTTATGCAGAAGTTGAAATAGCAAACCATCCGTTCTTGCCTCTGACTTTCCCCTCTGTTCCCAGTGATTCCTGCCAACCCTGAATGTTTCTGCCCCATTGAAAGGTGGTACATTTAATCTTTTCCAACCTGAGATTTCAATTGGATGATGCCACAGATAGCTGTTTGCAGCTGGTAATAACATAAGGAAATGTCATCATTGAGTTTTCAATGCACATTTTTAATGCCCCGATTCATATATATATATTTTTTTTATTCCTGATGCAGTAAGCTAATGAAATGCAAATACATTGGGAGTTTTAAAAATTGCCTTGAGAGTAAAGTCTGCATTGGGAACAGGTGCAATGCACATTTTAATTTAGAAAGGAGAGGGGGCAACCTTGATAGCCATAAGTGACAGCAGCCACTCCCACTTAGCCAGATAAATACTGATTTAACCAGCTATCTGGTATCTGCTGCTGCTATTTACTTGGGTAGGTCAATATATATCCATAGACATTTAAAAGCTTTTTAAAAGACATTTTTCCCCCTTTTTTTTTTTTTTTAGAAGTTTTAAGTGTCAGCAATAAAAAAGATGCAATGGCTAGACACAGTCTCTCTGCATAGGTGACTATTGCTTAATGCCCTTATTTTCATAGGTTTCCATGCCAGGGCACTAAGCAGTGTTCCGGTTTGGAAATGCACATTTTTTTACACACAAAACTCCTTGCTGCATTGGCAGTACATTTTTCGCTTTTAAGTCTGTACAGAAAGGCAGGTTCAGCTGAACACATCTTTCTGTATCAGCCTGTTAGTGGGCAAGTTTGAAAGCCAATTGCTGTGGGCAAAATGCTTTTGACTCACACAGATTTACTTTTTGGATACCACCCAACCTCAATACAGGTAAATGTGTACTTTTTAGGAGGGCAGCAAGATTTTTAAATTTGTGCATGTTATTTTCCTTTAAATGTTTCCCTATATATAAAGCCTATACAAATATCACAGCTACTTTGTATCCACAGCAAGAATCAAAGCAAAACAGCGGGCATAAGTTTTCTTTGATTATTGGTGCAAACCCCGCAGGTAAAGAATTCCTACTGTATTTGCGCCAATGCGGAAGGTTTTACTATTGCTTCCTTTATGACTGAACATTGACCAGCTCTTTAATAGTGTTGTAAGCTTTTCTTTTTCAACTTTAATATGCAGCATTTCTCTTTCTCAAAAGGAGAATTTGTAAATCTCTCCAAAAATGCATTTTTTTAGACATCTACTCTTTATATTGTCCTCTTCCTGCTTTTTAGGGTCATTTATCAAAATGTGTTATGACAATAAATATCACAAGTTCTGTTTCAGTCAACTATTTATACTGCTATAGGAGGGCCAGCTAGTAACTCCAGGAGAGGCTTTGGTAGTGGTCTAGGGTTTTGGAGCCAGTTTTACATGCAGAGTATGAACAGCTCAGTATACCTCGGTGAAGATTTGTCGTGACTTGGAGTGAGAAAAGTCACACAAAGATGAGATTTCTACAATGTTCTCTCAGCCTAACTTGATGGACTCTCTACCAGGGTACTATCAAGCTAGGGCAAGAGAACATTAAGATAATTAGGGATGTGCAATTGTTTTTCCTGAATTAGGCAATTTCAACGAAATCCCCTAATTCGGAATGGTTCGGGAGAACTGAAAAATGATTGAATTTTTTTCAGAAATTTCATGAAAAATTCATTTTTGGGTTAGTGCTCACTAACCCAAAAATCAAGGCCCCCCCCCAAAAAAAAACCCCGAACTGCAGGAAAAATGAAATTCCCGCAGGGGGGGGGGGGGGCGAAACAAAGCCCGAGACGAAATCCTAACCCGAAGCACATCTCTAGAAATAATCTCATTTTAGTCTGATTTTCCTCACTCCATATCATGTCAAATCTTCACTGAGATCTGTTTGTATATCTCACTCAGCATTTAAAAATGCTCCCAAAACCCTAGACCACCACCAAAACCTCACCTCGAGTTACTAGTTGGCCCACCTATAGTGATATAAATAGTTGACTACTATGAAACCCTTACAAAGTGTTGCTCTCTCTTTCTCTCTCCCCACCCCCCTCCATCATGTCACAATAAATTACCTCCCGACCCCCTCAAAACCTTTTGAAATTACCTGGTGGTCCGGGGGGGGGGGTCCCAGGAGCAATCTCCCGCTCTCGGGCTGTCGGCTACCACTAATAAAAATGGCACCGATGGCCCTTTGCCCTTACCATGTGACAGGGTATCCGTGCCATTGGCCGGCCCCTGTCACATGGTAGGAGCACTGGATGGCCCGCATCATTTTTAAAGATGGCACCGGCTGTCCATTACTCCTACCATGTGACAGGGGCCGGTGCCATTTTTATTAGTGGCAGCCGACGGCCCGAGAGCGAGAGATCGCTCTCGGGACCCCCCTGGACCACCAGGTAATTTTAAAAAGTTTTGGGGGGTTCGGGAGGGTGGGGGAAGCTAAGGGAGCTGTTTTAAAGGGTCTTGGTGGTTTTTTTGTTTATTGGCTCAGGCGCAGCCGATAAAAAAAACCCCCGATCGGGCCGCACAAAAAAAAATTCATGATCTGAATTGTAACCGGAATCGGAACCAATTCCAGTTCCGATTCAAATCTCTAGTGAAAACTATTGCATTTTGATAAATCCAGGTCTTTGTTAGAAGTATGTGTAAGAAGCAAATAAAGAGTAATTTTCAAAGGTATTTCTGTGACTAAGCAAAGAAAAAAGAGGCAAATGACCACAAAATATTGCCAAAAGTTGAACCCAGTGGTAAAGGAACTAATAGTAAAAAATCAATAATCAAATAATGATAAATATAACAAATTGAAAGTAAATATGAAAATAACAATATAAAAACTTTTAACAAACAAGTTAAAATACAACAGCATGATATACAATGAAATTTATCATTAAAATATAAATACACAACCCAACATGGCTGTGTTCCACAACAATGCCTGCATTGTGACACTACAAATATAATATCGAGTCCAAATAGCTGGTACATCTCAACATTTATAAAACCAGAGCATGTGGAAGGTAGTGCATGAACATCTAGCATAATTTAACTGTAAATCTGGAACTGGCCTTCAGAAAATTAATATGCAAAGAGTTGTAGTCCCAAGCAAGCTAGCAGGATCAATCAGGCACTGCTTTAAGGCTAGCCTGCAGGTCCAAATAGCTGGTACATCTCAAAATTCATAAAACCGGAGCATGTGGATGGTAATGCATGAACAACTAGCATAATTCAACTATAAATCTGGAATTGACCATCAGAAAATTGATATGCAAAGTGTTGTGCTCCCAAGCAACCTAGCAGGATCAATCAGGCACTGCTTCAAGGCTAGCTTGCAGGTCTCCTCTACATTAAAAACATGATGCTTCTATGCTAATATACTGGTGAGCAGTACCAGAATCAACATTCTATTAAAATATTGTGTAGCATTTTCTGATGATCAATACCAGATTTACAGCTGAATTTCATTAGCTGTTCAAGCACTACCATCCACATGCTCTGGTTTTATGACTTTGCGGTATACCAGCTATTCGGACCCCATGTTATTTTTATGGTTTCAGTGTAATTTATCCCGATGCAGGCATTATTGCCAAAACATGGCCATATCAAGTTGTGTATTTTAATGATATATTTCATATTTTATTTTAACTTGTATATTAAACATTTTTATATTGTCATATTTCTTTTAAAAAATGTATTATGTAGCATTTATTATTAATTGATGAATTATTATTCATCATTTATGGGGGTAAAACAGAGTTTTACCTGTGAAAATGACTGTCTACAATATTGTACTTTCAGGTAAATAAATATGGATATGGCCTCGTCGTTCAAGTAGCAATATAGATGTGATAAGTAGAAATAGTGGTAGTAGTAGGTTTGAGCACAAGTGTTCCTGAGGTTGGGGTTAGGGAGGGGTTTGGATTTACATAAATATTTTGGGATTTTCAAAAGTATTTATGCCCTGTGCCCTGAACTTTGGAGAGTGCAGGATATAAATACTTTTAAATAAACAAAATCAATACATTTCCCCCAAAATTTCCTCTCAAATATTGTCAGGTGTAACTGACTATGGGTACATTTTTAGGATAATTTTCAAAGTGGCTATATGCCGAATATGTCCATTTAGGAAATCATATTTTTTGCCATCTAAGACCTAGATTTATCAAAATGCTATAAATATAGCAAAAATAGTGCCCATGATAAAAAAGGAGGAGTGCTTAGTGTAATTTCCCTGCTCCCGCATCACATAGGTAATTTCTTCAACACATGATACAATTATCGCACCCATGCTATTTTTCACATTGCATATAGATTTATCCACCGCAGGCAAATTACCGAAAAGATTTGTATCAAAATCTACCCCATCTCCCAAACCTAACCCATTACTCTATTGCATTTGACGTTAGGAGCCACTCATTACCATTAACTCTGCCCAAACTCCTTCCACTGACATAGCAAATGTGGCATTTGCATTCTAATATGCATTGCGCTATTCATTGCCCATGTTACGGCATTATCGTGGTCGTTAGGGCCTCAATGCTAGCATTAAGGCCCTAACGCAAAATGGTAAATGACCCACTAATTTAGGTAAGCTATGTGAAAATTACTCCCAAGGGCCAGATTTTCAAAAGGGCATAAATAGGCTTTTGAAAATTGCCTGGAGTGGAGGGTGAGGGAGGGGAGTTGCATGCATAAAAGCACATATGCAAATCACTTATACATGTATTTGGAAGTGCATAGGAAAGAGGCATTCCAGGGAGCAGATTAGGGATAGGGAAATAGTTTACATGCATACTTTTGTTTTTCAGAAGTATACACATAAATGTACATGAATACATTTATACCTGCTCTGCAGGGTTTCCAAGCACAGCCCTAATTTTAAAAGTGGACTTATTTATTTAGATTTTTGTATTCTGCTTTTCAGCACTCCATAACCGATTACATTCAGACACTGTAGATATTTCCCTATCCCCCAAGGGCTTATAATCTAAGTCTGTACCTGAGGCAATGGAGAACAAAGTAATTTGCCAAAGGTTACAAGGAGCAACAGTGGAACGCAAAACCTGGTCTCCTGCTTCATAGCCCACTGCTCTAACAACTAGGCTACTCCTCAACTCCACTTATGTGTGTATAAGACCCTTTTGAAAATTTGGACTAAAGTTTGTGAGCAATTTCTACTTGCAGACATGCTGTTATAAAATGCTGTTATAAAATTGGGCTCTAATTATATAACAAACTTAGGGGGTCATTTTCAAACGCTTATCATGTGTGATAGCATGCTGGGGGTGGAGTTGGGGTGGTGAGGAGGCGGACTCGGCAGTGTCTTCGCTGGCGGCAAAAAGGTAAGCAACGTTATTGTCGCCAGTAACACGCCTAATAGCACCACCTTTCACGGTGGCGCAATTGGGTGCGAAAGCCGGCAGCGAAAACACCACGGTGGTGCGAAGGCTGCCAGCTTTCACAGGCCCCCCCCCCCCCCCCCCGCACCCCGTTTTCGCTGGATTCACCATTCTGCGATAGAATGGTGAATCCAGGCCTTAGAGGCTGAGGTACTAAAGTTAAATTCCACTTGCAAATAAGATGGCATTCAAAATTGGCAAATAACACATGATATCATGTTTTCTTATTTTACCAGTGTTATTTTGTGCATGGGAATGCAAACATTAAACTTATTACTAATGAGTGGAGAAATCATGCACATCTGCACATTAGTGATTTTCACATAATTTTTGCAAATTCAAACATGCAACAGCACATTTTTAGTAAAAGTTTACATATCTGGGAGGTGTAGCTAACTTTTCTTTTTTTTTTTTTTTTTTTGCAATTTCACACAAACTTTAACACAACTCCTTCCATCCCATTGAATGTAATTTGTATAGTATGCAAATAGCCTGCCATTGCAATAAAAAAATATTTCATGCTACTGGACTCTTCTAGCAGAGCCTTCCATCCCATGGCATAGAAAGCCAACCAAATAAAGTGAAGACAAAAATGCTGAAATGAAAATGTCTATGTAGTATTTTGTTGCTATAATTCTTTATCCAAGTAGGACTTTGTTTATTGTGGAAGAAACATTTTATATAACACCTTCCACTGACAAGTTATTAGTATAGACTGTACTGTATAAAGGTGAATTTTAAAAATAATTGTTAAACTACACCACAAGGAGTAAATCCGCATTATGTGTAAAGGAATCATATTTTTGTTCTCTTATTTATTGACATATTTTTGTTTTTGATTACAACACAAAAAAACGATGGTAAGTACATAAGATGCAATAGTATCAAAAAGCCATTGTATCCCTTCCCTTAGTTAAGACACTTACAGCAGACAAGAACTGCCCCACCCAAATCCCCTGCCTCATATGAAAAAAATAAATAGAAGTCAATAAATATAAAACAAATCACTGCACAGTCATTAACTCTTTGATTGCTATGGCATGAATCATAGTGGTGATTCCAAATTGTGAGATTTGCCAAGCTTAAAATTGTTCACAGCAGTCAAAGAATGTTTTTTTTTTTTTGTTGTTTTTGTAAACATAAGTACTTTGTTGGTAATGTTCAATTGTATTAAATAATCTGCAGCAAATGGGATAAATATCATGTTTCATGACCTCCTTGACCTTTAATGATACAGCTTTAAAAGGATTTGTAAGCTGCTACACAGATTAAATCCATTCATTTGACAATGCAGTATGAAAACTTGATTACTAATCAAAAGCAACTTATTTAAAATGAAACCCTGTTCAATGTAAGGATCAATAAATCAATTAAAATCAATCAGTCTAAGCACCACAATATTTTGCCTGATTATATCTGACAGTCATAATACACTTAGCACCATTAAGTCAGCCTTGGATTTGCACACAAACAAGCTTTGTGTTTGTCAGTAGAAGCTATCTGAATGAATAACATATGCTTATAAAAAGGTTACTGTATAGAATCCTGTGTGACCCTAAAAGAAAAAAATAAATTCAACTAGGATGAACAAGTATATATCCCAGCTATTTTATTGATACTTACACACAGAACACTACAAATACGCCCCTTTTAAAATCTGTCTTCTTTTATATGTATTGTATATGCATTTTTCACATGAACAAAACTGACTAAAGAATCAACGTATTATGCATTCCTGTATCTAGAATATACTACATACCAAGTACGAGTCACTATACTTAACCTTCCTTGCCTTCCTGTATAATTACTAGAACCTTCAAATTCCAAAAATACAAATACTTTTTTGTAGGGATGTGCACAAAAAAGGTTTTTGGTTCGGTTTGTTCACTTATTTGAACTTTTTTCAATGCATTTTCCAGTTTGTTTCATTTAGTTCTCGTAGTTATTAGATATAAATGTTACTTTGCGAGCATAAAATTGAATTTTAAGGGCATAAAAAAGTATTCTCCTAAACTACCAAAACAAATGAAAACAAATGTGCATCCCTACTATTTTGTGCTGTCCTGCAACTAAGCAAAGGACACCATTCATCAGTTCTTCCACACAGGAAAAAAGTTCCACAACAATCAAACTTTCAGTAAATTTTGATATAGCAAAATAAATTTCCTAAAAACCCATCTCTGGCTGATACTGGAGCTCATTCAACTACTATCCTATTATAGAGTAATCTTCGCCAATATGTGTCTCCCCCTCATGTGCTACAGCATATTGGAACAACTGAGTCAGATATTTGTACCATTCCAAATATTTTCCTCTTTGCATATTGCTGTTTACTATTTTAAAAGCCAAACCTTTTTCATAGGTAAAGCTGATGGGAAAATTCCAGATGAAAAAGCTCTTGGTCCATTTTTAAGATAATAGCAAGCCTTTTCTTCTTTAGTTGCATGGAAATGTAAAATCATGCAAAGAAGGTTTCACAGTTGTCCACCCACTGTGCATCTTGTTGGACAGCAATAACGATCTCTTAATTATGAGCTTCACAAAAATATAACAAGAATGCTATTGCATAATGCATACTTAAGGACAAACTATCCAGAGAGCATGCAAAATCTGAATGCACCAAAATACATAAACTGTAGAATTTACTGTGCATCATGAGCCACCTATGCATGGATATTGGCACATTCTATTCAACCATCTACACTTTCAACATACTCAATGTTTATAATACCTCTTTTAAACATTTACAAATTGTTTTCAGCCTTGCCTAATGGCTACATTAACTATTATTGCCAATCTTTAGCTTCTGGCCAAGAAAAATTAACCCTCTGGTTGTATGCTAGTTAAAAAAAAAAGAAGTTTACCAATAAACAAACTGATGCATCCATTTGGTGCCCTATGGCCAGAAAAGTGCATATCGTCCACTTATCCCCATTTGATCAAACAGAGCAAATAAAATGAAGTTAGACTGCTATGACTACTAGCCATTAAAAAGGTGAGCCCGGAGTTTCAAGCCAGAGTGTAAAGTCTGTTTAGTTACTAACAAACTTCATTTTAAGAGACACCCATCTAGGAAGCTGAGATTCCCAAGTCAGATTCCAGGATGACGGAGAGCATTTTTGGCGTAAAAATATTATTTCCTACAGTTTTGGGATGGAAAACCTTTACACATACAAAATCAACCACGTGGAGAAGTACTGTGGAACAAAAAGCACTGTGAAAATCTCAAGTGTAGCATTTTCAGGCTAACACCTCGCAGTGCTTTTCAGTAGGCAAGAAAGCATATGCCTTTCTGTGAAAATGCCATAGAAACAATGAACAGACCATGATGGGAGATGAGTGGCAACATCCGGTTTTGGATCCAGTGTCCTGATTATGGAGGTGTGCTGACTGTCCTTTGTCTTTTTATCTTTTGCAGTTTATGTAATTACATGTTAGTGGTGTGCAGCCTGCCAAATTTTTATTGTCTGTAATTTCATTAATGTTTATTTTTGCTTTGATTTACTTGCCAAAACAAAATAAACATTAAAAAAAATAAGGAACATTAAAAAAAATAAACATTTAAAAAAAAAATGAAATGGGAGGACCCCCACTTACCCATGGGATTCCAAGTCAATAAATACATAAACTCGCCTCCTGCCATGAGACCGGCACCATACTGCACCAGTTGGCACCATTTTGTTGATCTACAATCTATGCTTGTATAGCCATACACCAATATGACACCTGCTGGCTCTGAGAATGGCAGTAATTTGAAGTTACTATGCCACTGGTCTCAGGGCCCACTGCCACTATTTTCCCCCTCAAAAAAATTGTGCAAGCAAATTGGCATGCAGGTTGCTGAACACATTTTTTTTTACTCTGCGTTTGCCTAAAATTTGCATCTGGCCCCTAATTTCTACTTTAAGATAACTTTTAAGCAGCTGCACGGGTGCACGTGTGCACACACTTGCCGGCTCGCACCCAGGCATGTGGCCCTTTTATAACATACGTGCGTATATGTGTGCATGGTATAACATAGGCTGAATGGATGTACATGTGCATGCAATTTTAAGTAGGCGCATGTCTATGGTGTAGATATTAAGAGATACGTGCACACGTCCATGTGCATGCACTACCCGGCATGCACACATGGACACGCAATTTTATAACATGCGTGCACAGGCATGCGCATGTTATAAAATCGGGGATCAGAGCACGCAAGGGGGTGCACAATTGTGCACCTTGCGCCAGCCGAGCCCTCGACGAGCCGCACTGCCTTCTCCCGTTCCCTCCCAGGCCGCTCTGAAATCAGAGCGGCCTGGGAGGGAAATTATCTACCCCCCTCACCCCACCTTCCCTTCCCCTACCTCCCCCACCCTTTTCCCCCCTAACTTACTTCAGTCCTGGGACTACCCACCCACATCCTGCCCCCGGACCGCCCCTTTAGTAAAGCCTCGGGACTTACACACATCCCGGGGCTTTACGTGCATCGCCGGGCCTTTTAAAAATGGGCCCGGCATGTGTAACACGGATTTACACGCATAACCCTTTGAAAACCCAGCCCTATATGTGCAAATGCCGCATCTACCATGTAAGTGGGGGAATTTTAGTAGACCGGTAAAGGATAGGATTTCCTACACACCCCCCCCCCCCCCCCCCCCCCCCCCCCCCCCCCTTGTTAAATGCTTCCCTTTATCCTGTTAGCCCCAACCTTTAAAACCCAGTTCACCACTTTACTTTTTTTTCTTTTCTGACTTACATGACATCTATAGCAGAAGTAAAGTTATGCCTCATGGGAATTTGGTGCGCACTTGTGCGAGCATTTACACACTAGTTTGAGAAATCCAGGAATGCCCATGCCCCAGCCAGACCATAGCCACACCCTGCCCCTTTTTTGCTAAAAATATTCTGTGAGCATAGCATGAGATACAAGTGTACATGAGCGCCTTTTACACACGCTGATCTGTGTGTACCTTCCGGTTTTGGCACATGCCAGGCTTTTAAAATTCACTTTTTAGTGTTGTAATCCAATATCATATTTCTAGTTATTCATTTTTGTTAGTTTTCACTATGTTTCAACTGTTAGACAATAAGAAGTAATGCTTTGCAGTGCTCTATTGTGCGTCACATATGCTCAGCACAAATCATATATATGTAATTAAGGAAAAAAGGCAGACTACTAATTTTCATTCTGTGTTCAATCTAAATATTAATTCAAGGCAGCCAAAGTATCCATTACCAAAAATGGATACAGATGCCTACATGATGTATACAGATGACTACATGATGTATTAGCAAAAAAAAGAGTAAAACATTGATTTAAATAGTACAATATTTCCTATGTATGAAAACATCAACACTGGTAAGAAATATTTCAAGTTTACTTTATATTTTATAATTTTGTAATTGGTAACAGTAGTTGCAGAAATAATTAGTTGTGTATTCCAGAATGTGTTGAAGTTTAACAGGATTCCATTTCTAGTCCACTTTTAGATTGGATATATGTACAATATATAAAAGTGTCCTATTGTAGATATACCATAAATGAGATATATTTTGCTGTTGCCATTTACTTCCTAGCAAAACAGCTCAGTGTTTTCTGTAAGCCTCAATGATTATTTTTTAGAGCCCAGCTTTCAAAACATTATGCGGTACACCATTTGTATGCTTAAGTGGGCCCACAGATATGTATGCTGGCATTTTATGAACTGTGAGGTTGGAGCCTCACAGTTTATAAAATATTGCACATTTCTTCCCTGAAAATACACATGCATGTTTCAGTACACATGTATATTTGTAATGCAGGAACATGCATACTTTATCTACCCATTTTATGAAATTGCACTCAAAGGTAAATTTAAAAAGCTTGGCAGGGATCAAAGCCGAGAGATATGTGCGTCTCTTGGGCTGGCTCACCGCACAGATTTAAAAAAGCACATGAGTACTCGCGTAGCTCCTGGTATGCGCACAAATCAAAAAAGATTTAAAAATGGGCGGGGCATGGGCGGGGCCCGGGCGGACCATGGGTATTTCGGGAAGGTCACTTGAAATGGGCATGCGAGTATTTAGGTGCACAAATGCGCAACAGGATCCCCTACCTCATAACTTTTCTCCTGCTATGGACAGTGTGTAAGTATTGAAACAAAAAAAAAAATGAGGCTCATCAGCAGAGTTTTAAGGGTTGGGGCTAAAACAGTAAAAAGGAAGCATATTAACTAGGGGGGTTAGATAGTCCTATCCTTTACCTGGGCAAACTGGAAGCAGACTGGGGAATCTGATCATTGCATCGAGGCATGTATCTAATAAAGTCCCCTCACTTAGTTGTACAGCCAGTATTTGTGCACATGCCCACATTATTATATAAAATTGCACACAATGTACGTGCATATATCCAGCTCGCGCTAATGGCCATGGCCATTTTATAACATACACTTGTATATGCATGCATGGTATAAAGTAGGCTAAACATGTGTACATGTGCAGCCAATTTTATATGGGTGTGCACATGTGCACGCAAATGCCACCTCTACCCTATAAAATAGGGCAATTATAAGAAGGCATGCTGACTCAATTACCACTTTCCCCAGTTTGTTCCCAGTCGCCCAGATAAAGTAAAGGACTCCTAACCCCCTTAGCTAAATAGCCTCCCTTTTACCCTGTTAGCCCCAACCCCGTTAACTATCCACATTTGTTTTGTTTTATGACTTATGTTCCTTCCATAGCAGAAGTAGTTAAATGGTAGGGGACCCTGGCACCTGCTTGTGGGAATGCCTGTGCTCCACCCAGATCACACCTATGCCCAGCTCTTTTTTTGCCCAAAATTTTATGGGCACATACCGGGAGAAACACGCATGCTTGCATGCTTTTTAAAATCCGCGTGCCGTGCACTGGCCCAACTTCTACATGTATCTCCCGGCTTTGGCACGCAGAGGGATTTTAAAATTTGCCTTTAAGCTGGTAACTTTTAAACAGGTGCATGGACACACACAGATTTGCTGGCTCATGGCCAGGGGCAGGGCTATTTTATAACATACTCGCATGTTATAAAAGAAGCTGATTGTGCACACATGCATGCACAATTGTAAGTTGGCGCATGCCTCTGCATGCAGATGCTGCTATTACTGTGCAAGTTGGGAGATTGTAATACACAAGCGCCTCAATGCTATTACAAGTTTTCCTACTTCATTCCTAGTTCGGCCAGGTAAGGGATAGGATTTCCAACTCCCCCAGTTTAATATTCTCCCATTTTTCCTGTTAGCCCCAACCCTTAAAACCCCACTGACATGCCTAGATTTTTTTATGTTATTTCTTATATGCCATCCACAACAGAAGTAAATTTACTTGGCTAGCGACCCCGGCACGCGCGTGTGCGCATAAGTACTTATGCGCTGGTTTCATTGTGAAAGCCAGGAACACCCAAGCCCCGCCCAGATCATGCCATGCCCTGCTGCTTTCTTGAAACTTTTTATTTGTGCATGTAGTGGGAGATATGTGTGTACTTGGGCAGCTTTTAAAATTCGTTCAGCATGCGCCATTCGTGTAACTCCTGGTTTTGGTGTGCTTTTAAAATTCACCTTTTATATTTTACGCATGTAATAATTATAATAATCCATGCAAATTAACCCAGCATTAAACATGGAGATAGGTATTTTATAAATTAGGTGTGTACTCTCCTTCTGAAAATATGTATTTGCACACGTACTTGGAATTACCAGTTCAATAATACTTCCATCGGTTCATCCAGACCTTCACCCATTCAATTAGACCCTTCAACATTTAAACCTTAAACTTCTCCAGTTCACCCAAGCCTTCTACCCAAAAACTGCAGACAAAAGGCAAGCGTGATTTCAGTTGCAAAAATCAAATAAAAGAAGTAAAATTGTGCAGTCTAAGTAGGTAAAACTTACGTGCATTTACCACTTATAAATAGCGACTTGTGCACATCCTTCTGAGCCCCACCACAGAATGCCCCTAGGTCACCTAATTTTTTTCCCTAATATTTATGCATGACACTGGAAGTACACGCATACAGTTGAGGTTTAAAAAATAGTATGTATATGCTAATTTTAAACAAGCAACTGCCACATAATTCCTTAAAGAAATGCAATCCCAACTGATCGACAACACTAATTTCCTTGATTTAATATTTGCAAGATAAAACTAAGTCAAAGGGCAAAGACAGAATGACATTCTTTGAGGAACTTCAGACACTGATCTTTTTTTTTTTTAATATAGTAGACAAAGTTTGATTCAGTAATGACAGTCAACAGATCAATAATTAAGTTCAAGGCAAGCTGTTCATTGTTTCAAACGTTAACCCCCATGCCTCCAAATCCTGGACTTCCTATAAAGCCAGGTATCTGACTCATTGGATATACTCAGTCTGACCATCTGTAATAAGTTCACAGCCTAGTGACTGTAAAGCCTTTTGCTGCAAGATGCAGCTCCTAAAATCAATAAAGAGGTCTGTCAGTTGCTGACTTTTCTCAAGGAAAAATATATTGATACAAACCTGCCCTGCAGGTCACATGAAAATGACAATACTGTTGTTAGCACGCATTAGACACAATAAAGAAATGCTTTGGTGACCCTTGGCCTTGACAGTGAATTAATACACTGCTAAATGCCAAAGATCTGACTAACCCTTTGAGAACTATGGTAAGCATGCAAACGACAATACACTGAAAGATATTCATGCAATTGTTGGGCTCATTTACCTTTGAAAACTAAACTCTAACTGCATGTACTGCATTCATGTGCCAAGGCAAACTGAATTATCATGCAATAGAGTACAAAGTAGAGAGGTTCAACAATTCCAAGAAAAAAACAAAAGCTATCGTATTTTACCTAGTGCTGAGAATTTTGAATTATGTTTTTCATTTGTAGGCATTCCTGCATGAAGTAAAGCAAAAACACCTTATGTGGAAATGGTGTCTATCTGACTATCTCTTTGTGACCTATTATCAGGAAACAAACTGCCTAACAGAACGAGCTGATGCTTTATAGCTTACACTCGGATATGAAGACTTGGATATTATGACTGAAAAATGTGTCAGAAATTATTTTATTTATTTAAAACATTTTTATTCCGCAAATCCAAATAAATTGTTCTTGGCGGAGCATAATAAAAACATAGAATACAAATCTACACAAAACAAAACATGACAAAACCTAACTCTGTTATTGCATTCTCTTTTGTTAAGTTTCGTTTCTTAGCATTCCGATTGCAATAGCACACATTAACCTGGTATTATGTGCACTCTACAAAGACGCCATTCCCACACATGTACTCTTAGCGAGAGTACATTTTCTATGCTTGCTATAACTGGAAATAGCTAACAAATATCAGCTTTCTTAGGTGCTCATTGTTGGGCTAATAATTTATAGAAAACAAATTTCACTTCAGCAGTTAGATGAATCACAGTTTTGAAAAGAGATCTGAAATCCTTTGGGCTTCTCTTCCTTTCTAATAAACCTGCACAAACCTATAATTTACTGACGAGTAAGTTGAGTGTCTTTCAGATTGAAAGTTGATACTATAGTTCTCAAAGGGTTACACCAATGTATAGTAATACTATTGTCAATTTTCTTCACAACATGATCATCCCTTTACAGATGCTCATTGCAATCCACTTCAGAGGCCTGCTGCTTCTTGGTATGTTTTCAGATGAGTGTTTCTGACAGACCTGCTAAAGGCTGGGGGGCAGGAAGCCTAGCACAGCTTGAACAACGATGAGGGAAAACAAGAAAAAAGTTCAGTTTTGAATGTATTAATAACTATAAATGTGTTAAAACATTGAGGACACAGCTCAGAGCAGTTGTATAAAACACAAAATGGATGTATTATTAAGGCTATTACTATATTGCAGATATTTTGGCCCCTTTTATTTTTTTTTGTTGGAAAATGGCTGTCCAAACAGTCTAAGGTCCTGTGTGTCATCCAGGTCTCCCACTTTACAAAATAATGCATAGGAGTTCATCCTCAGCAGACAGAAATCAATCCTCTTTGGAGACAAAGCTGTTTTGGGTCTTCACACGATCCTGAATGTTTTAGAATGGATTGTTTCTTTTTATTTGTTTATTTTATATTTTTATCTTAAAGCAAAAAAGAAAAATCTAAGAGAAACTTTTTTTTTTTTTTTTTTTTTTTTTTTAGAGAAAATAGCAGTATTATCATGGGAGATTCCTGTGTGTTTGCTTCGTCTTCTTCATAAAATGCTAAAAGTTAACTGGGCATTGAGCGTGCAGAGGAAAGGCCTAAAATCAAATAACAAAGAAAGACAAAGGACTGAAGAAACAGCAGATACTGTGTATCATGGAAGCTTCCCAGTTGAGTGAATCCCCACTCATGCGCAGGACAGGCAACCCCCCTGGGTTTAAAGAACGGCCCTGATTCAGGCTGACAGATGCCTGCTCCTAGCCAGGAAACAGCATAACAGCTCGCGTGCTGAATCTCAAGTTACCACAAACTGCTTGAAAAAAAAAATAAGAGCACCTACATCACACCCACTCTTGCATAGAGCGTTTGCAGTACAGTATGTGGCGAGGCGTTCCTTTCCTCTTGAATTGAAACACAGTGCAAACCAAGACAAGAAGACACAAGGCCAAGATGCAAGGAATGACAATAGCTATGGCTTTCACAGTGCTGGCTGTGTTGTCCAGTTTGATGATAATGTCTACATCGTCCTGAGGGCTGTGTCGGTCTTTGTCCCTATCCACTGATCCATCACACCCCATGAATTCCTTCAGAATGGATCTGGGATAACCAGGTTCGACCATGAGTTTCTGATTGTGAAATTTCCAGTATTCTTTTCCTTTGTAGAAGTAGGTGAAGCCTAGGAAATAAAATTTCAGTTATTTAAATAGTGAAAGTATTATTTTCCAGTATTTCCTATCACTATCACTTATTAAACAGTGATGAGAAATAAGACTGTAAGACATTTGAAATATACAAAAGATCACTCTGTAGATTTGACATGAAGAGGGTCATTTTGAAAGGGACTTCTGTGAATATAACAGTGTATTATGCACAGAAATGGCCTTTTAAAAAATTGCTTGCCCAATATGTGAGTGAACTTACACACATATAGCATGTTCACGCATAGGTTACGAGAACTGAGCAGAAAAACTCCTGGGGAGAAAACTGGGGAAGGGTTTAGACTTACATGCATACTTTTGGATTTAAACACTGGGATGGTAACTTTCAAACCACTGCGCATATGTTGCACATGCTCAGGTATGCGAACATTTTATAACATAACTGCGCATATGAGTGCATGCTGTAAAATATCCTGGCTGTGCACACATGTGGGCCAAATTTTAAATGGGTGTGCACACCTGTAGGCAAGTCCTGCTTCTACCATGTAAACTGGGGGATTTAAAAGGTGCGCACGCTGCCATTCCCAGTTTCACCAGTCCGTTCCCAGTTCGCCCAGTTAAGGTCCGCCAACCCCCCCTTGGTTTGATAGCCTTGATTCCCCCAGTTATCCCTAACTCTTAAAACCCCATCGATCTGCCTGGTTTTCTTAACATTTAAACTTAAACGGCATATATAACAAAAGTAAAGTTACGCAGCCTGGAGCCTTGGTGTGCACCGGCTCACGTCAGTATATATGCGCACATCTTGGCTTCACTCACTGAAATGCCCATGCCACACTCAGACCTAGCCCATGCCTTACCCATTTCTGAAAGCTTTTAAGACGTGTGTGTTGTGGAAGATACGCACGCATCTTGGTGGCTTTTAAAATCTACTCGGGACTCACGAGCCCGACTTCTTCATGCATCCCGTAATTAATGTGCACGTCGGACTTTTAAAATTCACCTGTAAACATGCAACTTTTCATGAAAAATGTGTGCTGACATTTTAGCTAGTATAACTTGCAAGTTTAATAATTTTCAAAGTAGCATTCAAAGCGGTAAGTATAATTATGAAAGCAGGCAAAATTTATGCCAAGGTTACAAAATTACCCCTGAAATTTGGAAATCAGGCACATCCAAGTGCAAGTCTCAGTTCTACACATCAAGAACTGGAGGTCCTCTGTAGATATATACCAAGTGATACATAATAAGACTTCAATAGACCAAATAAAACTACCGTTTTTAACATCTTGGAATCAGTCTCAAGTACAAGGCTAGATGTACAAAGGGCTTTTCGTACGTTGTGTCTACGGGGAAAATTCAGTCTTTCAGACCCATAATGGTGGATTTTAAAAGCCTTACGCGTGCCAAAACCGGGAGATAGATGCATGTTTCGGACACACACTGCGAGGAATTTTAAAAAGCCTGTGACAATGCGTGTATCTCCCATTACGCACACAATAAAAATTTCAGGGAAAAGGAGAGGAGTGTGGTTGTGGTCTGGGCAGGGAATAGGTGAACTGGGGCTGTAGCAAGATTTCTGCACATACCTATTTACGCGCATAAGTGAGTGCCTGGGTCCCCTACTATGTAACTTTACTTCTGCTATGAACAGCAAGTAAGTAATAAAAATATAAGCTACTTAGCGAGGTTTAGGTGGGCCTGGCCTAACTAGATAAAAGGTAGGCAAAGTAACAGGGGTTGTTAGGAAGCCTAATTGGTTAATTGGGTGAACTAGGAACAATCTGGGAAAATGGGCTCTAGCATCGGTGCACGTGTCTAGTAAAATCCCCCCACTTATATGAGCAAGGCGGCATTTGTGAGCACATGCCCACATCAGTATGAAATCATGCACCCATGTACACGTGAATAACTGATTTTGAAATATGCACGCATATACGTGCACATATATGTGTATGTTTTAAAATTGCCACGTCCATGTGCATACACCGTCACACGTGCACAAATGTGCGCCTGTGTGCAGCTCTTATAATTTACCTCACAGTGAATGTACATTTTTCAAGATGAATATACCACAGACAAAATCAATATATA
Organism: Rhinatrema bivittatum; assembly: GCF_901001135.1. Lineage (NCBI taxonomy): Eukaryota > Metazoa > Chordata > Amphibia > Gymnophiona > Rhinatrematidae > Rhinatrema > Rhinatrema bivittatum. The sequence goes on from NC_042616.1 coordinate 694,005,019, forward strand.
AGTAAAATTATTCTGTTTGAATATATAAGAACATAAGAATTGCCATACTGAGTCAGACCGAGGGTCCATCAGGCCCAGTATCCTGTTTTCAACAGTGGCCGATCCAGGATGCAAGTACTTGGAAGAATCCTAAATAGTAGATAAATTTCATGCTGCTAACGCTCAGGGATAAGTGGTGGCTGACCCCAAGTTTATTTAGTTAATAACAGTTTATGGATTTATCCTTCAGGAACTTATCCAAATCTTGTTTTTAAATCCAACAATGCTAACTGTCTTTACTATATTTTCTGGCAATGAATTCCAGAGCTTAATTGTGCACTCAGTGAAAAAGTATTTTCTGCAATTTGTTTTAAATATGCTACTTACTAACTTCATGGAGTACAATTTTTGAAAAAGTAAATAACTAATTCACAGTTACCTGTTCTGTTGCACTAAAGATTTTATTACTTCTATCATATCTCCCCCTCAGATGTCTCTTCTCCAAGCTGAACAGCCCTAATATGTTTAGCTTTTCTTCATAGAGGAGCCTTTCCATCCCTTTATCATTTTGGTCACTCCTATCTATATCTTTTCCAGTTCAACTATATCTCTTTTTGAGATGGGGTAACCAGAATTGCACACAGTACTCTAGGTATTGTCTCTCCATGGAGTGATACAGAGGTATTATGACATTCTCCATTTTTGTCTCCATTCCTTGTCTCATAAATCCCAATCTTCTGTTTGCTTCTTTGACTGCTGCTGCACAGTAAGGTGATGATTTCAAAGTATTTTCCATGATGACACCCAGATCCTTTTCCTAAGAGGTAACTCTTAATAGTGAATCTAACATCATGTAACTATGGTGTGTGTTGTTTTTCCCTATGTGCTTCACTTTGCATTTGTCCATATTTAATTTCATCTGCTACTTGGATGCAATCCACTTCTGTTTTAACAACTCGGAATACTTTTGTGTTCTCTGTAAATTTGACCAACTCACTTGTTCCCTTTTCCAGATCATTTATATATATATTAAAAAGCACTGTTCCCAGTAATGGTCTCTGAGGCACTCCACTGTTTACCTTTCTCCACTGAGAAAACTGACGATTTAATCCTACTCTGTTTCCTATCTTTAAACCAGTTTGCAATTCATATCACCTGATATAAACTCTTCGTCTTCCATGACTTTTTATTTTGCTGAGGAGCCTCTTATTAGGGATGTGTAGGAAAAAAAAATCATTTTCGTTTTCAGTTTGTTTTCAGGAGGTTTTTTTTCCACGAATGTCGGTTCATGGATTGTTTGATTTGTTTTCATTTGTGAGAAAAAATAAAAACAAAATAGCCAAGAAATGAAAATGGGGTCTCGTGGAGCCTCCTGCCTGACCGAAAAAATGCCGGTGCCGAGATCCTCCCCAGCCCTCACTTAGCCAGTCTGGTGAAGATCTTGCGGCTTCAGCTTAGTCCCAGGCTGAAGGCTTGGCCATGCGTTGGTTGAGGGTGCGGTAGATTCCATAAATTCAACCTACTCAAGGCCGAGGCTTCAGCCTGACCTGGAGGCCAGGTCCCAATGCCAGGGCCTTGGCTCGGACCTAACCCAGATGCTAGGTCCCAATGCCGGAGTCTCGGCCTAGGCCGGGGCCTGAACCCAGGCCCGACGCTATGACGTGGCCTAGAGGCCGGGTCATGACCCCACCCAGAAGCCAGGTCCTGACACCAGGAGGCTGGGTCCCGATGCCAGGGCCTTGGTCCAAAACCAGGCTCGATACTGTGACCCGACCCGGAGGCCAGGTCCTGACGCCAGGTGCCCAGACCCAGGCCTGATGCTGGGCCCTCAAACAGGAGGCTGGATCCTGATGCCTGGGCCTTGGTCAAAAACCAGGCTCGATGCTGTAACCTGACCCGGAGGCCAGGTCCTAATGCCAGGCACCCGGACCCAGGCCTGATGCCGGGCCCTCATCCAGGAGGCACCATTTTGCCATACATCAAAATTAGTGAAATTAATTAAATTATTAAATTAAATGAATACATTGCCATACATCAAAATGGCACCATCTGCTTGGGTGCATGTGCCAGAGTTAGTTAACTCCAGCACGACCCCAGCGGACGGCAAAATTATCTTGCAAGAACCGAAGAAAGAAGAGGATGAAGAAGTGATTCCAAGGCCTCAACCTGATCATGAGTCAAGGTGTCGGGACCTGGCCTCTGGGTTGGGTTGCGGCATTAGGCCGGAGTCCAGGTCGAAGTCCCATGTCAGGACCCAGACTGGGCTGAACTGCAACGTCGGGTCTGGGTCCAGATCCTGGCATATGCCGAGGCCTCGGTACGAGACCTAGCTTTCGGGTTGGGTTTTTGGCATCGGGCCTGGGTCAGGGCCTGGGTCCTGACATCAGGACCTGGCCTTTGTCAGATACCCGAAGAATACGATAATTTTTCATTTTTGTTGTTTCAATTTTGCGGATCTCAGCTGAGGCCCCAGCATTGGGCCATGCCTCCACCAAGACCCCTGTGTCACGTTCGAGCCTAATCCACGGCTCCTGCTTTGGGCCTTGGCCTATGCCATAGGCGAGGCACTGGCTTCGGGACTAGATCTAGGCCCAAATCATTAGTTTAAAATTAAACTAACTAATAAGATTTGTTTAATTCAGGGGGCCCCTGATTCATTTCGGATGCCTTCAAATGAAAACAATTAGTCTTATTTGTCGCGTTATTTAGTTTTGTTTTAAACAAATAAACATCCCTATCTCTTATGGAGAACTTTGTTAAATGCCTTCTGAAAGTCAAAATACACAATATCCACTGGCTCACCATTATCCACATGTTTATTAACCCTTTAAAAAATGTTGCAAATTAGTAAGGCCAGACTTCTTTTGCGTAAATCCATGCTGCTATGCCCCATTAAACCATGTCTTTCTATATGCTCTGTGATTTTGTTCTTCAGAACAGTTTCTACAATTTTTATAGGCACTTACCAGTCTATAGTTACCTGGCTTACTCCTGGAGCTCTTTTTAAAAGATCTGCATCACATTGGCCACCTTCCAGTTTTCAGATACAATAAATTATTTGTATTCATAGGTTACAACTTACTAGTAATTGATCTGCAATCTCATTTTTTTATTATTTCAGAATTCTGGAGTGAAAACTATCTGGTCCAAGTAATTTGCTATTCATTAGTTTGCCAATTTGACCTATTGTATTATCCAAGTTCAGTGTAATTTGTTTCAGGTTTTCCAAATCATCACCATTAAATTCCTTTTCCAGAATGGGTATCCCCCCAATATCATCTTCAATAAACAATGAAGCAAAGAATTAATTTAATTTTTCCACTATAGCCTTGTCTTTACTAAGTGTCCCTTCAGCCCCATCTAACGGTCCAACTGACTCCTTCACATGCTTCCTGCTTCCGATATATTTAAAAAGGTTTTTATTATGAGTTTTTATCTCTATGACAACTTCTTTACAAATTCTCTTTTTGCTTGCCTTATTAAGTTTTACATCTAACTCGCCAATGCTTTCACTTTTTACTATTTTCTTGAGTTGGATCCTTTTTCCAGTTTTTAAAAGAAGTTCTTTTGGCTAAAATAGCCTTTTTTACCTCATCTCATTTAAACTTCCGTCTACCTTTTCCAATGCTTGGAATACATCTGGTCTGGGCTTCCAATAAGATTTTTAAACAATATCCACAGCTGATATAAACTCTTAATCTTTGTATATGCACTTTTTAGTCTTCTTCAAAATATTTTCCTTATTTTATCAGTCCCCCTTTTGAATGTTAAATGTTTGAACAGTAGATTTATTTAATGTCCTCCCTCCAATTATTAAGTCACATTTTATTGCATTATGATCACTGTTGGCAAGCAGCCTCACTACCATTACCTCTCTTACCAAATCATGCATTCCAGTGAGAAGTAGGTCTAAAATGACTCTCCCTCTCATTGGTTCTCAGACCACCTGCTCCATGAAGCAGTCATTTATTTCTCTAGAAAATCTACCTCCCTAGCATGTACTGATATGACATTTACCTAGTCAGTATTCAGGAAATTGAAATGTCCTATTACTACTGTGCTGCTAAATTTGTTAGCTTCTCTAATTTCTGTTAGCATTTCATCATCTATCAATTCATTTTGGTGAGGTAGATGGTACCGTACCCCCACCACTTTATTCTTCCCAGTTAAACAAAGACAACCCTCTTTGGCTCGAAGAACTGCCACGTTTACGATCCTCTAACCACCCCACCAGAACCTCCCTTGCAGTCACCCTTCACACCCCATCCCTCAAAACTGCACACCTTACCCTCACTAGAGAAAGAGCCTTCTCCATTGCTGGCCCCTCCCTCTGGAACTCCCTTCCCACTGATCTCCGACTAGAACCATCCTTACGCAACTTTAAAAAAGGCATCAAGACATGGCTTTTCAAACAGGCCTACTCAGATACTAACCAAACCTAGACAAGGCCCACCCTTCTTCATAGAAATCGCCTTACAATATTTTTATGTATATAGATAGCCTAGTTACTTTAAGTACTCTCCCAATGATGTAAATATAGTAAGTTTCTATAGCTATTTTGGTTCCTCTCCACTTTCTCCTCTTTATTTCGTTTTAGTATTCTACTCTTAGTCCCTCTCATTCCCTGCCCTTCTTTTCTCCCCTTTTCTTGCCTGCTCCCCTCGCCCTATCCCCCGTTAAATGTAATTTTCATTTCTTTGAGTTAATTGTAAACCAGCGTAATGTGTTCTACGAATGTCGGTATATTAAAAGTTCATAAATAAATACACATTAAATTTCCACACATAAAAATTCTATTGTGCATTTTGTCACCTGAGGTGGCATGGATGTGAGCCCTTAGGCTATAGTGTGGTTGGCACATCCTAGCAAGTGAACCTACTAGGCCCACATCAATAGCAAATGGAACCACTCTTACTGGGACTGGTACAGCCCCATTCCCTTCAGGTTGAGCCCTTCGGATCCAAGGGCTAGCAGGACTTAGGTGAGTGTCCTATAAGTGTGACTGTCAGATGAACTCGTGTACTGGGCAGTGGTCAGGGAAGGCAGTGAGCAGAGGATGTTGAGTTCCAGGCTGAGGTCAGGACAGGCAGCATACAGGCGATGTCAAGTTCCAGGCTAAGTTTTGGGCAGGCAGCAATCAGGCAGTGTAAAAGATCCAGGCTAAGGTCAAAGCAAGTGGCAAACCAGAAGAGTAGTCAGTGTCCAAGGCCGAGGTCAGAACCAGGAGACAGTCAGAGGCAGGCAGATGAGACAAGGATAAGACACTGAGAAACCAGGACATGGAGAGACCAGCAGGGCAAGGCAATAACAAGGCAGGACTAGGTAACAGCAAGGCAGGGCAATGAAGAGGCAAGATAAAGCACAAAAAGGCATGGAGAGGCAGCAACATGCACTGCAAAACAGGAGGACCCGTTGCTTTAGGCGCTAGTTGGACGTATGGTTTGGGGGCTGACATCATCAAGGAGCGACCCTTCAGGTTTCCTTCCACAAGGCCACTAAAGGTCAGTGTGCCCCGGAGTAATATGGCAGCACCCCTATTGCTGTGGCATTTGGAAAATTGGAGGTAAGTATGGTTGCTCGCTGGGTTGTCCCATGGCCGGGCAAATATTACAGTAGTACCTTTATCCTCTCAGACTCTATGCCATCCCTAACATAAAGTGCAAGACCCTCAACAAGTTGATCTACCCTATCATTGCAATATAATTTGTACCCTGGTATAGCACTGTCCCATTGGTTATCCTCTTTCCATTAGGTCTCTGAGATGCCAAATATGTCTACCTCTTCATTCAGTGCTATACATTTTAAATCTCCCATTTTACTTTTAGACTAATGGCAATAGCATACAGAAATCTTGTTTTCTATTTGTATATACAACTTTCCTAGCAGTTGACAGGGATAATTTGGAATCTTTTAACTTTATCAATTTTTTTACGAATAGACACATGGGCTAATTTTACTTTTATTTGAACTTCTCTATTGGTTGCTCTAACTCTCCTGTTATTTTAGAATCTTTTGAAGATCCCTCTTTCTGAACCATACACTGATGAATGTTGTCAGCTTTTCCACATGTGCTAGTTTAAAAACTACAAGCCAGTGCAGAGACCTGGTGGAAGGAAGATGCATCCTAGGGTACTGAAGGAACTAAAAAATGAAATTTCTGATCTATTAGTTAAAATTTGTAACCTATCATTAAAATCATCCATTGTACCTGAAGACTGGAGGATGGCCAATGAAACCCCAATATTTAAAAAAGGCTCCAGGGGCGATCTGAGAAACTATAGTCCAGTGATCCTAACTTCAGTGCCTGGAAAAATAGTAGAAACTATTCTCAAGATCAAAATCGTAGAGCATATAGAAAGACATGATTTAATGGAACACAGTCAACATGGATTTACCCAAGGGAAATCTTGCCTAACAAATCTGCTTCATTTTTTTGAAGGGGTCAATAAACATGTGGATACAGGTGAACCGGTAGATGTAGTGTATTTGGATTTTCAGAAGGCGTTTGACAAAGTCCCTCATGAGAGGCTTCTACGAAAACTAAAAAGTCATGGGATAGGAGGCAATGTCCTTTTGTGGATTGCAAACTGGTTAAAAGACAGGAAACAGAGAGTAGGATTAAATGGTCAATTTTCTCAGTGGAAAATGGTAAACAGTGGAGTGCCCCAGGGATCTATACTTGGACCGATGCTTTTCAATATATATATAAATGATCTGGAAAAGAATATGACGAGTAGGGATGTGAATCATTTTTTGATGATTTAAAACAATCGTCAGATATATTTTAAATCGTCAAAAATTGTTAAGAGTCGCAATACAGTAGAAATTCCCCTGATTTATTGTGAAAAATCGTAAATCGGGGGAGGGCAGGGAAAACCGGCACACCAAAAAAAACCCTAAACCCACCCCGACCCTATAAAAGAATCCTTACCTTCCCCCACCCTCCCGAACCCCCCCAAAACTTTTTACGAGTACCTGGTGGTCCAGTGGGGGCGCGGGGACCGATCTCCTGCTCTCGGTCCATCGGCGCCATTTTGGCTGCCACTCAAAAATGGTGCCGATGGCCCGATAAAAAAAAACCCACCTGACCCTTTGAAAATGACCCCTTAGCTTCCCCCACCCTCCCAATCCCCCCAAAACATTTTAAAATTACCTGGTGGTCTAGTGGTGGTCCCGGGAGTGATCTCCCATTCTCAGGCCATTGGCTGCCACTCATAAAGATGGCGCTGATGTCCCTTTGCCCTTATCATATGACAGGGTATCTGTGCCATTGGCCGGCCCCTGTCACATGGTAGAAGCACTGGCTGGCCGGCACCATCTTTAAAGATGGCCACCGCCATATTTAGATGGCCGCCGCCATATTTAAAGATGGCCGCCACCATCGTAAAGATGGCCGGCGCCATCTTTAAAGATGGCGCCGGCCATCCAGAGCTCCTACCACGTGACAGGAGCCGGCCAATGGCACAGATACCCTGTCACATGGTAAGGGCAAAGGGCCATCAGCGCCATCATTATGAGTGGCAGCCGACGGCCCGAGAACGGGAGATCGCTCCCGGGACCACCACTAGAGCTCCAGGTAATTTTAAAATGTTTTGGGGGGGGGGGCTCGGGAGGATGGTGGAAGCTAAGGGGTTGTTTTTAAAGGGTCGGGTGGGTTTTTTTTTTTTTATCGGGCCATCGGCGCCATTTTTGAGTGGCAGCCAAAATGGCGCTGATGGACCGAGAGCAGGAGATTGGTTCTCGCGCCCCCACTGGAACACCAGGTAATCGTAAAATGTTTTGGGGGGGTTCGGGAGGGTGGGGGAAGGTAAGGGATTAATCTTAAAGGGTCGGGCCTCACTAAAAAAAAAAATAACGATGTGAATCGGAACCAATTCCGATTCACATCACCCATGATCAGATTTTTCCCCCCTCTAGCTGAACCCGATCGTCTTAACGATCGGGCACACGATTCACATCTCTAATGACGAGTGAGGTTATCAAATTTATGGATGATACAAAATTATTCAGAGTAGTTAAATCACAAGCAGACTGTGATACATTACAGGAGGACCTTGCAAGACTGGAAGATTGGGCATCCAAATGACAGATGAAATTTAATGTGGACAAGTGCAAGGTGTTGCATATAGGGAAAAATAACTCTTGCTGTAGTTACACGATGTTAAGTTCCATATTAGGAACTACCACTCAGGAAAAATATCTAGGCATCATAGTGGATAATACTTTAAAATTGTCGGCTCAGTGTGCTGCAGTAGTCAAAAAAGAAAACAGAATGTTAGGAATTATTAGGAAGGGAATGGTTAATAGAAAGGAAAATGTCAGAATGCCTCTATATCGCTCCATGGTGAGACCGCACCTTGAATACTGTGTAAAATTCTGTTCGCTGCATCTCAAAAAAATATAGTTGTGATGGAGAAGGTACAGAGAAGGGCAATCAAAATGATAAAGGGGATGGAACAGCTCCCCTATGAGGAAAGGCTGAAGAGGTTAGGGCTGTTTAGCTTGAAGAAGAGGTGGCTGAGGGGGGATATGATAGCGGTCTTTAAGATCATGAGAGGTCTTGAATGAGTAGATGTGAATCGGTTATTTACACTTTTGAATAATAGAAGGACTAGGGGGCATTCCATGAAGTTAGCAAGTAGCACATTTAAGACTAATCGGAGAAAATTCTTTTTTACTCAACACACAATAAAGCTCTGGAATTTGTTGCCAGAGGATGTGGTTAGTGCAGTTAGTGTAGCTGGGTTCAAAAAAGGTTTGGATAAGTTCTTGGAGGAGAAGTCCATTAACGGCTATTAATCAAGTTTACGAAGGGAATAGCCACTGCTATTAATTGCATCAGTAGCATGGGATCTTCTTAGTGTTTGGGTAATTGCCACGTTCTTGTGGCCTGGTTTGGCCTCTGTTGGAAACAGGATGTTGGGCTTGATGGACCCTTGGTCTGACCCAGCATGGCAATTTCTTATGTCCTTATGTTCTAAACCAATAGAAAAGTGGCTAGAGAAAGAACAAGAAGAATGGGAGAAAATTGGTGAGGGAGAACAATAGTGGGCAAAATGAAAAGAAGCATTTAAAAAGATAGAAAGCTGAAATCTAGAACCTCCAGAGTAGCATTCTCTGAAATGCTCCCTATTCCCCAGAGGCAGGCAGAACTCCGGAGTCTCAATGCATGGATGAGGCAATGGTATAGGGAAGAGGGATTCAGTTTTGTAAGGAACTGCAGAACCTTTTAGGGAAGGGGGAGTCTTTTCTAAAGGGATGGACTCCACCTTAACCAGGTTGGAACCCTGCTGCTCGTGCTAACCTTTAAAAAGGAGATAGAGCAGCTTTTAAATTAAATGAAAAGGGAAAGCTGACAATCATTCAGTAGCACACGGTTCAGAGGGAGGTATCTTTGAAGATACAAATGAAGCATTAGAGTTAGGGCTTCCCAACAGATAGGTTCCAATAATAAGAAAAGTAGTCCATGTGTCTATAAGTAAAGAATCACCTGAGCTAAAATATTCCAAATTATTGCTGTTAACTGAAAAGCAGAATGTTAATACAAACAAAAAACACACTTGTAAATGTTTGTATGCTAATGCCAAAAATCAAAGAAGATGAGAGAATTAGTGTGTATAGCAGTGAATGCTGACATAGTCTTAATTAGCATCTCAGAGTCATGGTGGAAAGAGGATAACCAATGGGATTGTGTTATACCAGGGTACAAATTATATCGCAATGACGGAGAGGAACATCTTGGTGGTGGAGTGGCGCTTTATGTCTGGGATGGCATAGAGTCCAACAGGATAAAGATCCTGTATGGGACTAAGGGGTCAATTTTAAGACATGCCCATGCATGTTCATGTGTGTGTGGTTCCCAGCGCACGCATGTGGACACACAGATTTTATAACATGTGCGCGGTGGTGTGCTCATGTTATAAAATACAATGGCCACATGCACATGCATGCTGAATTTTAAAATCCGTGCACACATGTGCGGATAGACTATGACTCACGCACACAGGAGGGGGAATGTTACAAAGCAATGCGCATCGATGCGGGTAGGGCTTTCCCAGTTCCCTCCCAGTCCACTCTAATTAAGGAGTAGACTGGGATGGACTGGGATGGAATTTCCCTATATCATTATCTAACCTTCCTATCTCTTCCCCTCTCCTCCACAAGCCCTTTTCCCTACCTATTAGGGTTTGTTTTTTTTTTCTACTTACTTTAACTTTGGAGTTGAAGTAACCTCTGTGTGCCAGCTGGCTGCCAGCGTGTGCTTCCCTGGGTCAGCAGCTAATGGCGCTGTCCAGGCCTGCCTCCCTGCCCTACCCCTCCCCACCCAGATCATGCCCCCAGGCCTGCCCTTTTGGAGAATCCCGGCACTTCTGTGCATACCAGGGTTTACGCACATGGCAATGCCCATTTTAAAATGTGACAAAAATATGAACAGATTTCTCACTTATAATGGACTATAGAAAGTATAATACTTATTTTTCCAGCAACCATCATATAGCACAGGGTCCGAGATATTCACCTGGTAACCCTTGAGAGCTAAAAGCTTCTTTGTGCTGTGAGTGTAATCATCGGTTGCTTTGGAAATGTATGAACATAAAGTCTCATATGAACAGGTAAAGTACTTATCTTGATGTTGACAGAGATGAAACTTCTCTGTAATGAATGCCGCTGAATGAGAGGATGTTCTATTTGTGCCGGGTTTTTTTACAGGTCCCTTTCAGGTCTTCCTTATGATTCCTCCTGTAGCTGCGCCACAGTAGGCATCTCACCTTTTTCTGGAGGCCGCTCTGAAGCCAGGGCCTCGCCTGAGTAATTGTCCGGATCCTGCTCCACGGCCTGGGAGGCCTTCGGTGTTCCAGGCCTACTCGAGACCTGCTCCACTGCAGCCTGGATGCTATGGTGTGGACCACACCCTTCTCCTAAGGGGCGGGCCTGCGGCTCCTCTCCACTCTTGTAAAGCCAGCGAGGGGGCGGACCATCTGGACTCCTCCCAGGGAGTTGCCTGCTTCTGGGCTATAAAAGCTTTGCTCCAGCACTCATGCCTTGCCTTGCATTGGAGTTTCTCCTCTCTGGATGTCTCCTCTTCCAGCGCTCCATCAGGACTCCGTATTTGCTTCAGCTTGGTGTCCGTGTCTTGCATGCTCTGATGTTTCATGATGTTCCCTGGTGTTTGTTCCTGACCCTGATGTTTTAACTTGCTTTTGACTGCCGGTGTGCAGTAACCTGCTTTAGACTGCCGTGTGCAGTATCGCTGTAGACTGCTGGTGTGCAGTACATTTCCCTGGACTGCTTTGTGCAGCATATTTCCTTTCCTGCACTGGTTCTGCTCCAGCGGATGTGGGACAGGGTGGTCCGTGACCAGACCAGTCGTACTGGCTGTGTAGGGCGCCCTGAGGGACAGTGCCAACGTCTGAACCTCCCTGCTTGTTTCAGAGTCTATGGCTACAGTACCTTGCTTTGGAGTCTACGTCTACAGTATCTTACTTTAGAGTCTACGTCTACAGTCTGTGGTTCCCGAGTCTTCGTCGTCTGTTTTTGAACCTTCGTCTGCCCATGACCTTGAGTCAGGCCTGCTGCCTCTTGCCATCTCAGTGGCAGGTCCGAAAGGGCCGGGAATGGAGGACTGTTCATCACCAACACTCCACATATTGGTTCCAGAGGCATGCAGGTCCGGCTGTGGGTCGGGCCCACGCTGCACCTACCCTTGGTGCGGGATCATGCCAGCGGCCCAAGGGCACACTTTCTCTAATGGGGACTGCTCTCCTAGCACCCTCCAGTAACACTTACGCTGTCAAAGTTCCTGCACTGACAGGAAGCAAATCTGCAGTGGCGCTGATCACACACAAAAACCTGGAATAAGCCGCATGTCGTAATGCTGTAAAAACACTGATATGGCATACTTATAAATTCATTCTCACAAACAAACTGGCTGGACCCCTGAAGAAGGAGATCACTCTGAAACCCTGCAGAGTCGGGCGATTCAACAGCGAGCATAAGGAAGACCTGAAAAAAAAACATGGCAGAAACACAACAGCCTCTCATTCAGCGGCATTCATTACAGAGAAGTTTCATCTCTGTCAACATCAAATTAAGTACTTTACCTGTTCATATGAGACTTTATGTTCATACATTTCCAAAGCAACCGATGATTACACTCACAGCACAAAGAAGCTTTTAGCACTCAAGGATTACCAGGTAAATATCTCGGACCCTGTGCTATATGATGGTTGCTGGAAAAATAAGTATTATGCTTTCCATAGTCCAATATAAGTGTTCATATTTTTGTAGCATTATTTTTCTCACAGATAGAGGATTTTCTTTATACCATTTTAAAATGTGTGCACCGCGCACAAGGCCCGGTCACGTACATAAACTCCGAAATTTATGAGCGTAGCCTTTTTAAAATATGAGCTTAAATGCACAATCAAATCTTTATAGGTAGAAATCCCTTGCTTGTTGGGGAAGTATATATTGATAGGTGTATATTACTGTCCACCTGGCCAAGATGATGAGACAGACAGTGAAATGCTAAGAGAAATTAGGGAAGCTAACCAAATTTGTAGTGCAGTAATAATGAGAGATTTCAATTACCCCAAAATTGACTGGGCAAATGAAACATCAGAACATGCTAGAGAAATAAAGTTCCTGGATGGAATAAATGACAGTTTTATGGAGCAATTGGTTCAGGAACCAACGACAGAGGGAGTAATTTTAGATCTAGTTCTCAGTTAAGCGCAGAATTTGGTGAGAGAGGTAATGGTGGTGGGGGCCACTTGGCATTAGTAATCATAATATGATCAAATTTGAATTAATGACTGGAAGGTGACAGCAAGTAAATACATGGCTCTAGCACTAAATTTTCAAAAGGGAAAGGTTGATAAAATGAGAAAAATATTTTAAAAACCCTGAAGATGCAGCTACAAAGGTAAAACGTTTGCAACATGTAAGATAAGGCCATCGTGGAAAGATTAAACAATTTCTTTGCTTCTGTGTTTAGTGAAGAGGATGGGGAGTTACCCAATGCGGAGATGGTTTTCAAGGGTAAATTTTTAGGTGAACTGAACCAAATAATGGTGAACCTGGAAGATGTGATAGGCCAGACTGACAAACTGAAGAGTAGTAAATCACCTGGACCAGATGGTATATACCCCAGGGTTCTGAAAGAACTAAAAAATGAAATTTCAAACCTATTTCAATTAATTTGTAACTTATCATTAAAACCATCTGCTGTACCTGAAGAATGGAAGATGGCCAATATAACTCTTATATTAAAAAAGACCTCCAGGGGGGATCCTGGAAACTATAGACCAGTGAGCTTGACTACAGTGCTGGGAAAAATCGTAGAAACTATTATAAAGAATAAAATCACAAAACTTTTAGATAGACATGGTTTAATAGGATACAGCCAACGTGATTTACCAAAGGGAAGTCTTGCCTCTCAAATCACCTACATTTTTTTGAAGGGGGTGAATAAACATGTGGACAAAGTTGAATCAGCAGATGTGATGTATTTGGATTTTCAGAAGGTGTTTGATAAAGTCCCACATGAGAGGTGTCTAAGACAACTAAAAAGTCATGGGAAAGGAGGTGATGTCCTTTTGTGGATTACAAGCTGGTTAAAAGACAAGAAACAGAGACTAGAGTAGGATTAAATGATCAGTTTTCACAATGGAAAAAGGTAAACAAAGGAGTGCTTCAGGGATCTGTAATTGGACTGTTGCTTTTTAATATGTTTATAAATGATCTGGATAGAGGTACGATGAGTGAGGTGATCAAATTTGCGGATGACACAAAATTATACAAAGTAGTTAAATCTCAAATGGATTGTGATAAATTGCAGGAGGACCTTGTCAGACTAGAAGATTGGGCTTCCAAATGGCAGATGAAATGTAACATGGACAAGTGCAAAGTGATGCATATAGGGAAAATAGCCCTTGCTGTAGTTATAAAATGTTAGGTTCTATCTTAGGAGTTACCACCCAGGAGAATGAGTGTCTTTGTGGATAATACATAGAAATCTTAAGCTCAGTGTGCTATGTTGATCAAAAAAGCAAACAGACTGTTAGGAATTATTAGGAAGGGAATGGCAAATAAAATGATGGATGTCATAATGCCACTGTAATACTGCATGTTGAGACCATATCTTGAATAATGTATGCAATTCTGGTCGCCACATCTCATAAAAGATATAGTTGTACTGGAGAAAGCACAGAGAAGGGCAACCAAAATGATGAAGGGGATGGAACGGCTCCCCTATCAGGAAAGTCTATGCCAAGAAGTGCAAAGTCATGCATATGGGGAGTGGAAATCCGAATGAACTGTACTCATTGGGGGGGGAAAGGCTGATGTGCACGGAGCAGGAGAGGGACCTTGGGGTGATAGTGTCTAATGATGTGAAGACAGCGAAACAATGCGACAAGGCGATAGCAAAAGCCAGAAGAATGCTGAGCTGCATAGAGAGAGGAATATCGAGTAAGAAAAGGGAAGTGATTATTCCCTTGTACAGGTCCTTGGTGAGGCCTCACCTGGAGTACTGTGTTCAGTTCTGGAGACCGTATCTACAAAAAGACAAAGACAAGATGGAAGCGGTACAGAGAAGGGCGACCAGGAAGGTGGAGGATCTTCATCGGATGACGTACGAGGAGAGATTGAAGAATCTAAATATGTACACCCTGGAGGAAAGGAGGAGCAGAGGTGATATGATACAGACTTTCAGATACTTGAAAGGTTTTAATGATCCAAAAACAACGACAAACCTCTTCCGTAGGAAAATAATCAGCAGAACCAGGGGTCACGATTTGAGGCTCCAGGGAGGAAGATTCAGAACATGAAGGCCAGTATAGAAATGTTTTAAATAAATAAATAAAATGTCAGGAAGTATTTCTTCACGGAGAGGGTGGTGGATGCCTGGAATGCCCTTCCGGAGGAAGTGGTGAAGACCAGAACTGTGAAAGACTTCAAAGGGGCGTGGGATAAACACTGCGGATCCATAAAGTCAAGAGGCCGCCAATGAAGAGTGGGTGACTCGCCAGAATGATGGCTATTGACACAATACCCTTATTAAATAAACATACACATGCTTACTGTGACTCCTACATCGCTCTAAGCTTCAACAGCAAGAGGTAATGGAAAAAAGGATTTGCACTCACAAAGAGGGGAGTAGCTGGCTTGTTACGGCGGTTACTACCCCAAACCAAATATGCCTGATACTTCACTTTCAATGCATATACAGCATAGCTCTCTGCTTCAATGACAGGGGAGAAGAATAACTGATACTTCACACATCCAGCAGAGCTCTCTGCTACAACGGCAAGGGAGAAGAAAAAGGGTTCACACTCAAAAAGCGGGGAGTAGCTGGCTTGTTACGGCGGTTACCCCAAACCAAATGTGCCTGATACTTCACTTTCCATGCATATCCAGCATGGTTCTCTGCTTCATCGGCATGGGAGAAAGACTGATACATCACGCATTTCCAGCATAGCTCTCTGCTTCAACGGCAGGGGAAAGAAAAAAAACCAAAAACAAAAACAAAAAACTGATGCCTCACGCATATCCTGCATAGCTTCAACGACAGGGGTGAAGAAATAAAGGATTTGCAATCACAAAGCGAGGAGTAGCTGGCTTGTTACGGCGGTTACTACCCCAAACCAAATGTGCCTGATACTTCACTTTCAATGCATATCCAGCGTGGCTCTCTGCTTCAATGGCAGGGGAGAAGAAAAAAAAACCAACAAGGGCTGTACAACATAGTCTGGGTAAAACAAATGAGCATGGGTGTAGCTTGCTTATCGCGGCGGTTACTGCCCCTACTACCCCTGACTAATCAGGCTAGATGTTTCACTTGGATGCAGCTCCATCACTGCTCTCTACATTGATGGTGGGGGTGGAGGGGGAATGGAACAAGGAGCTAGGAGAGGCAGATAAGAATGAGAGAAAAGATGTGTGAGGCTTGCTGGGCAGACTGGATGGGCCATTCGGTCTTCTTCTGCCGTCATTTCTATGTTTCTATGTTTCTAAGATGTTAGGGCCGTTCAGCTTGGAGAAGAGACGGTTGAGGGGGGATATGATAGAGGTCTACAAAATCATGAATGGACTTGATTGGGTCAATGTGAATTGGTTATTTACTCTTTCAGATAATAGAAGGACTAGGGGGCACTCCATGAAGTTAGCAAGTAGCTCATTTAAAACAAATTGAAGAAAATTGTTTTTTCTCAGGGTATAGTTATGGTCTGGAATTCATTGCCAGAGGATATGGTTACAGTAGTTTGTGTAATTGGGTTTAAAAAAAGGTTTGGATAAGTTACTAGAGGAAATATCCATAAACTGCTATTAAATAATAAACAATAGCAGCTTGAGATTTATTTAATGTTTGGGTACTTGCCAGATACTTGTGACTTAGATTGGCCACTGTTGGAAACAAGTTGCTGGGCTTGATGAACCCTTGGTCTGACCCAGTATGGCATATATTATGTTCTTAAAGGTATCAAATCTCTATTTTACAAAAGTAAACAAAATTAAGAGGAAAATGCTACTGATCTGGTTCTCAAAGGAGGTGGCTGAAAAAATAAAATCAAAAAGAACAATGTTCAAAAAGTATAAAAGATCGCAAAAAGAGGAACACAGGAAAGAATACCTGGTGAAACTGAGAGAGATGAAGAAATAAATCAAGAAAGCAAAAGTCAAATGGAAGAAAGGATTGCCAAAGAGTTAAAGTGAGGTGAGAAAACATTTTTCAGATATATTAGAGAAAGTAGAAGCCCGAACTGGTATAGTGAAATGGAAAGATGACAAGGAGCAATATCTAGAGATTCACAAAGAAATGACAGAAATATTAAACAAATACATCAAGAGTGTTCACTAAAGAAGACCCTGGAGAAGGACCATTGCTGGTTGACAAGCCCAGAGATTTATTTGGATTCTTTTATATACCGAAGTATAGCGTTTGCCTTCACTCCGGTTTACAGGATAACAACCTAATACATGAGAATGGGGTAGATGCAACTCCATTTACAGAAGAGAATGTATAGCTATGACTAGGAAAACTGAAAGTGAACAAAATCAAGGGCCAGATGAGGTATATCTCAGGACACGTATATAGCTCAGAGATGTGCTGGTGGGTCCACTGAAAGCCCTGTTCAATAGATTCCTGGAAATGAAGTGGTGCCTCAAGATTGGTAAAGAGCAGTTATGGTCCCAATTCACAAGAGTGGTTGCAGAGAGAAGGCTAGAATCTACAGGCCGGTTAGCCATACTTCGGTGATGGGAAATTTAATGGAGACTCAGCTGAAGGAAAGTATAATAAATTATCTACAATCCAGTGGGTTGCTGGACCCAAGGTTGCTGGACCCAAGGTTGCTGGACCCAAGGCTACTGCACGGAGCGGCAGTAGCCACAGAGGCATTCATGGAGCGGGATGCCAGTGGCCAGTGGTAGGTGTTCCACCTTCACGGAGCGGAAGGATGGAGGGCTGTCATCTCCCAATTAAATAAAAAACAAAACAAAAACAAAACAGGGATGGGATCCATCAGGTCTAGAGGACACATATAAAGAGCAGGTAGTAAAATACTGCACGGAGTGGCAGTAGCCACAGAGGCATTCACGGAGCAGGATGCCAGTGGCCAGTGGTAGGTGTCCATATAAAGAGCAGGTAGTAAAATACTGCACAGAGCGGCAGTAGCCACAGAGGCATTCACGGAGCGGGATGCCAGTGGCCAGTGGTAGGTGTCCACCTTCACGGAGCGGAAGGATGGAGGGCTGTCATCTCCCAATTAAATAAATAATAAAAAAAAACAGGGATGGGATCCATCAGTTCTAGAGGACGCATATAAAGAGCAGGTAGTAAAACACTGCATGGAGCGGCAGTAGCCACAGAGGCATTAACGGAGCGGGATGCCAGTGGCCGGTGGTAGGTGTCCACCTTCACAGAGTAGAAGGATGAAGGGCATCCATCTCCCAATTAAAGAAAAAAAGAAAAAAACAGGGATGGGTTCATGGGCTATAGGTATTACCAATTATTAGGCTTTTCAATATTTGATGATAGTTAATGTGACTTTCAAGGCATGCTTCACTTTCGGTGCATGTCCGGCATGTCTCCCTGCTTCAATGACAGGGGAAAAGAAAAACTGATACGTCACACATTTCCAGCATTGCCCTCTGCTTCATGGCAGAGAGCTATGCTGCCGCTTACCCAACTAATCAAACTTAATATTTCACTTGGAAGCAGCTCCATCACTGCTCTCTACATTAATAGTGGGGGTGAAAAGGGAATTAGAACATAAGGTTACTAAGAGCCAAGAGAAACAGTTAAGTATGAGAAAAAATAAGTGTAAGGCTTGCTGGACAGACTGGATGGACCGGTTGGTCTTCTTCTGCTGTCATTTCTATGTTTCTATGTTTCTATATTTCTATGTTTCTAACATGGATTCATCAAATGAAGGTCCTGTCAGACAAATCTGATTAATATTTTTGATTGGGTGACTAGAGAATTGGATCAAGGATTTCAGAAAAGCTTTTGATAAGGTCCCTGTATAGGAGGCTCATGAATAAAATGAGAAGCGTGGGGGTATGCGCCAAGGTAGTGGAGTGGATTACAATCTGGTTCACTGACAGGAGACAGTGTGTAATGGTAAATAGAACCTACGCTGAAGAGAAAACCGTGTTAAGTGGAGCACCACAAGGATCAGTTTTGAGACAGGTTATGTTTAATATCTTGTGAGCAACTTTGCAGAAGGGATAGAAGGTAAAGTTTGTCTATTTACAGATGATACTAAGATCTACAACAGAGTGGGCATGCATGAATGAGCAGGGAGAATGAAAAGTGATTTAAGAAAGCTTGAAGAGTGGTTGAAGATTTGGCATCCGGGATTCAATGTCAAAAAGTGCATCTGTGGTAGAAAAGAGTTGTATGTGATTGGACATAAAGACTAATGTGCATTGACTAGAAGAAGGGCCTTGGGGAAATAGTGTCTGGTGATCCGAAGGCAATATAGCAATGTGACAAAGTGATAGGTAAAGCCAGAAGAATGCTGGGCTGCATAGAGAGAGGAATAACCAGTAAGAAAAAGGAGGTGATAATGGCCTTATACAGGTCCTTGGTGAGGCCTCACCTGGAGTACTGTGTTCAGTTCTGGTGCCCATATCTCAATAAGGATAAAGTCAGAATGGAGGTGGTCCAGAGAAGGGCAATCAAAATGGTGTGGGGGTCTGTTTTTGAAGACTTATGAAGAGAGATTGAAGATCTAAATATGTATAGCCTGGAAGAATAGAGGTGCAGGGAAGATATCATACAGACCTTCAGGTACCTGATAAGTTTTAATGATGCACGAACTTCAAATCTTTTCCGTTGGAAAGGAAACTGTAGAACTAGGGGACATGAAATGAAACTCCAAGGGGGTTGGCTCAGAACCAGCATCAGGAATTATTTTTTCACATAGTGGATGGTAGATGCCTAGAATGCCCTTCTGGAAAAGGTGGTAAGGATAACAACAGTAAACAAATTCAAAAGGGCATGGGTTGAACACTGAGGATCACTAAAGGCTAGAGGTTGAAAATAAAGGGCACATGGCAGTAACCTGCAGAGAGTAGCAGGAAGGTATAGGGATAACTATCCTTAACCAATTAGCCTTCGGTATCCTGGATCATGGGCTGGTGAGGACCTCCCCACACTAGGGTGGGAGAGAAGGGGGCATTGGTAAAGGCAAGGTTCAGTTTATGTTACCTGTAATTGTTCTTGTTTGTTAATAAAGCTTCAGCTACTTATATTCCAAATCAATTTAATGGCATATGTCTATCTGTGAACTTATGTGTCTGAAACAGTCAGAATTGGTTGGAACATATAGGGGAGGGATGAGTTCCAGATGTCCCTGTTACCACCATGTTGCTTTCTGGTTTAGTACTATCATTTTATTCCACCATGAACAAAAAATTTGAAGGCTGTTATATTTTTTAAAGGACTAAAACCAAATTGTTCTAGTATATGGAATTTCAAGGCGACAAAGGCCATATCTTACTGGCTCATGTGCTACAACATCTTTTTAAAAATTGTTTTAATTGGTCCTTTAAAAGGTATCACAACTACAAAGAATCACTCCAGTTTTCTCTAGGATCAATATTGCTAATAGAACTCTATTCTGATCAGATGACTGAAAAAATCAAACTGAAGCAAACTTAGGCCTGGATTTATCAAAATGCAGTAAGTACCGCATGCAATTGGAAAAGGGGCATGGTTTATGCAAAAAATCAGTTTATTGCAATTTGTGCTAATTACTTATGTGAAGAGCTAAGTTAGTGCACATTTATTTATTTATTTATTTATTTATTTATTTATTTAGCGTTTTTCTATACCGGCATTCATGATTAGAAACCACATCATGCCGGTTTACATAAAACAAGGGGTGAGAACAAGAAACGAAAAAACAAGTGCAAGGAGAACAAAAGTTACATTACAACAGGGTCTTAAAACTGGGAAGAGAAATTAGAATAAGAGAGCCGAACGGTAGGGATTAAAATATTTAATCCCTAACATTATCTGAATTTGTGATAGGTGTCAGACCTGTTGTATTTCCTGCATGTGACCACTAAGTGGACCATTTTTGAGAAAGTGAGAGTGTGAGAGAGTGTGCCTGGCCATAATGTCACCCCCATAGGTAGGTATTTGTATCCCTATGGTAGGCCCACCTAGTAACTCGAGGTGGGGTTTAGGTATGAATGTAGGAGGTTAGGGGCCACTTTGACATTCTATGTCACACGTGCGAACAGAACAGTGGTCTCTTGTGAAGATCTGATGGCCTTCAGAGTGAGGAAACTCACTCCAAGATGAGATTTGGGCAATGTTCTCTCCATCTAGCTTGATGTTACCCAGGTAGAGAGTCCATCAAGCTAGGTTGAGAGAACACTGCACAAATCTCATCTTGGAGTGAGTTTCCTCACTCTGAAGGCCATCAGATCTTCACAAGAGACCACTGTTCTGTTCGCACGTGTGACATAGAATGTCAAAGTGGCCCCTAACCTCCTACACTCATACCTAAACCCCACCTCGAGTTACTAGGTGGGCCTACCATAGGGATACAAATACCTACCTATGGGGATGCCATCATGGCCAGGTTTTCTCTCTCTTTCTCTCTCTCTCTCTCTCTCTCACAGCCCTTCAATTCTCCTCAAATAGGCCTTACAGGAGACATCACAAAAGGCAACGAAACCTTATTGCACAGTCACGGCAGCTATCACACAGCCTAATGCAATTCAAAAAGGTGTAATTAAAATCAGCATTACAGCTGTGCAGTAGCTCTTCACAGACAGGCTAATCCAACTCCTTCTATTTTCTGAATTTGCACCATACAATATGGTGCTATCACATGCGTTAAACACGTTTTCGCATGCAAAAAGCCCCGTTAACACATGCGAAAATGCCTTATTGCATTTTGATAAATGACCCCCTTAGTGCAATGATAGCGTAAATGGTTGACCTGTTACGCAATATCAGTACTTTCTGAACTAAGCATAACAGACCTCTGATGTATGGCACTCAAAATGGCAGTGCATGGCCAGAATAGTATTACTAAGAGAAAGTGAGCATATGTACTCTACATTTTTTTTCACAGGGTGCAGGCAGGCACAGGAGCATTCTGATGCAATCCAAGACAATTACAGGATATACCTAAATGAACAAACACTGGCTGCTTTTCAAAAATTAAACTGACACACTAGCCCAGCTGAAAAATAGCAGTAATTGTGAATGAAACAAATCGTAACCATGGGTGAGCTCCTTCCTACTGTTTATGAACAGAATGAAAACAGTTGGAGATTTGTGCATCTTTAATTTTATACAAGTATTAGCATATTTCCTAGAGCATTTTGAACCTCCATAAAGAAATAATAAGGAACAGTTTGTCAAATTAATGGTGTTTTATTGGGATGATGGGCAAAAGTGACCAACATGATAAAAGAGATGGAACAGTTCTACTATGAGGAAAGGCTAATTAGGTTAGGGCACTTCAGCCTGGAGAAGAAATGATTGAGAAGAGATATAATAGAGGTCTATAAACTCCCGAGTGAATGGGTACATAGGGAAGAGTTATTTACCTTTTCAAATAGTACTAGAACTAGGGGATATTCCATGAAGATAACAGGTAGCACATTTGAAACAGATCATAGAAGATATTTTTTTTATACTCAGTGCACAATTAAATGTGAACAATATGGTGCCTGTAGGAAAACTCAGTAAACCATTATTAGCCATATAGACTGGTTATGAGCAAGAAGGATTGGATCTTTTTTTTTTTTTTTTTTTTAGATCTAACTGGGCACTTGTGACCTGGCTAACCTCTGTTAAAAACAGGATGCTTGGCTTAATGGATCTTTGGTCTGATCCAGTCTTACCATTTCTTATGGGTTTTTTTGTGTTTCAAGGAAATGTTTTTATTCATTTGAGACTTTGTTCTTCCTTTGTTCAGGAAAGGATTTTAGCAGTCCTAAAACTGTATGTCTTTAAGTATTTGTAAGTCTTACAGTGTGATACCTTGAAGCTCACATGTCATAGCACCATAGGCAGCATGGCTTTACAAGGAAAAAATCTTATCAAGCTTTTGTTAGATAACTCATATTTTGCTGAATTGTTTTTGCACTCAATAAAAATTAATACTAAAAAAAAAGCACATTTAATTGAATACTTTGATGTGACCACAGTATTAGGATTGGGATACTTTCAAGGTGATCTGTTTGGATATCAATCTGATACTTTTCACATAGACTGGTGAGTAGGCTAGCCAGTCTGGCAGTGGGAGAAAAATGCAAAAATTCTGTGAAGTTGGTTGAGTAACAGGATTTAGAGAGTGGTGGTCAGTAGGGTGCATTCTGATGATGGGATTATTACCACCAAGAAGAAGTGCTAAACCCAGTTATTTTTTGCCTTTCCATAAAGCTTTTTTTTTATATGACAGTGTAGAAGGATTGGAAGGGAAAGTGTTTTTTATTTGTGGATGATCTGAACACATGAAACAGAGTAGACATATTGGGAGAATAGATCAAATATGAATTTAAAACATTGGAAGACTTGTCAAGGATTTGATGCTTGTGTTTCAATCCTAAAAATGCAACAAGCAGTCACCAAAAAGAAAGAAACGTGGGTCATCATCTCTTATACCCTGGCCAGTGTAATAAAGCAGTTAAAAAAAAAACTATTAGGAGTGGAGAAGTAGTCTAGTGGTTAGAGCAGTGGGCTACCAACCAGGATTCAAATCCCACTGCCAATCCTTGTGACCTTGGGCAAGTCACTTTACTTTCTGTTGCTTCAGGTAGAAATTTAAGTGTGGATGCACTAAGCCACAATGTTTTTTTCACAGGAGAAGTCCCACTATCACTGGGCTATAGCCAAGTTAGTGGGTTTATCATCCGAAAAAAATTTGCGGTTGTATTGCTGCATTGCTTTGTCTTGTGGCACAACTCCGTGAGGCAAAACAACACAGCATTGGTGCTTTTTGTGCTATGGCAGCTCCCAAAGCAAGGGGTCACTATTTCCTTAAAGGGCAAACACATAAAAAAAAAAGTAACCCAAAAGTACAAAAGGTGTGCAGGGTCAAAATTAAACTGACACACTAGCCCAGCCCGGGGCTACCACTTGAGATGCCCCAACAGCCAAAACCCAAAACATTAAGTACATGTTCACATGATGATAGAGCCCCTCCTAACCTGATGAAAATATAAAAAAATGGATGCCATAATGTACCCCTCCACCCCGTTTTTCCATCAAAACCAAGTCTCACATGCGCCCCCCTCCTAGGAACCTCTATCCCAACAACCCCCCGGTTTCAAAAAACACCTTGATAATGTCTAGTGAGGAACTCCCCTCCCTCATAGGACTGGGGCAAGGTCCAAGCATCAGATCATACCCACATGACTGAGTTCCAGTGCCCAGTAGGGATGTGAATCGTTTTTTGACGATTTAAAATATCATCCGATATATTTTAAATTGTCAAAAACTGTTAGGGCCACGATACAATACCAATTCCCCCGATTTATCGTCAAAAAATCGTAAATCGGGGGAAGGGGGAGGGCAGGAAAACCAGCACACTAAAACCCCCTAAAACCCACCCCCGACCCTTTAAATTAAATCCCCCATCCTCCCGAACCCCCCCCCCCCCAAATGCCTTAAATTACCCTGGGGTCCAGCAGCGGTCCGTAGCTAAATCGGGGGAAGGGGGAGGGCAGGAAAACCGGCACACTAAAACCCCCTAAAACCCACCCCCAACCCTTTAAATTAAATCCCCCACCCTCCCGAACCCCCCCCCCCAAATGCCTTAAATTACCCTGGGTAGAGCGGCGGTCCGAAACGGCCTCCTGCTATTGAAACGTGTTGTCTTCAGCCGGCGCCATTTTGCAAAATGGCCGCCGCAAAATGGCGGCGGCCATAGACCAACACGATTCGACTGCAGGAGGTCGTTCCAGACCCCTGCTGGACTTTTGGAAAGTCTTGTGGGGGTCAGGAGGCCCCCCCAAGCTGGCCAAAAGTTCCTGGGTGTCCAGCGGGGGTCTGGGAGCGATTTCCTGCCGCGAATCGTTTTCCGTACGGAAAATGGCGCCGGCAGGAGATCGACTGCAGGAGGTCGTTCAGCGGGGGTCCGGAACCCTTGCTGAATGACCTTCTGCAGTCTATCTCCTGCCGGCGCCATTTTCCATACGGAAAACGATTCGCGGCAGGAAATCGCTCCCAGACCCCCGCTGGACCCCCAGGAACTTTTGGCCAGCTTGGGGGGGCCTCCTGACCCCCACAAGACTTGCCAAAAGTCCAGCGGGGGTCTGGAACGACCTCCTGCAGTCGAATCGTGTTGGTCTATGGCCGCCGCCATTTTGCGGCGGCCATTTTGCAAAATGGCGCCGGCTGAAGACAACACGATTCAATAGCAGGAGGCCGTTTCGGACCGCCGCCGTTCTGGACCGCCGCTGGATCCCCAGGTAATTTAAAGCATTGGGGGGGGGGGGTTCGGGAGGGTGGGGGATTTAATTGAAAGGGTCGGGGTGGGTTTTAGTGGGTTTTAGTGTGCCGACTCACGAATTTAACGATTTTCACGATACTTTACCCACCCAAACGGCAACAATACGATTCCCTCCCCCTCCCAGACGAAATTGATCGTTAAGACGATCGAGGACACGATTCACATCTCTAGTGCCCAGGCCTTCACCCAGTCATATGACTGGGGCAAGGTCATGTTGATGCTATTTTGGAAAATGGTCCAACTGGGCTCAGGACTAGGGGGCGCCCCAGGCCCTTCCATATGCATTTTTTCTTCAATTTCAGGTAATGGGGTACAGCCAGGGGGGTCAGGAGGAGTGGGTGGCCCTGGAGGATTCCCACTTGAATCCAATGATTTTTCTTACTTGGATGTTCCAAGGGGGAGTGGGCACCCCACTAGATACCAATGAGGTATTTTTATCAATTGGGGGTTGAAGGGGGTTGGGGGGGGGCATGTGAGATTTAGTTTTAATGGAAAAGGTGAATGGGGAGGTACATTATGGCATCAATTTTCTAACATTTGATTGGGTTGGAGGGGGGGTTACCATCACGCAGACATCATGCAAACATTTGATTGGGTTGGGGGGGGGCGGGGGTTACCATCATGCAAACATGCACTTAATGTTTTGGGGTTTGGGTGCTGGAACCACCTTGAGTGGTGGCCACGGGCTGAGGAGGAGGTTTGCTTTGATCCCCATACACCCTTTTGGCTACTTTTTTATTTTGGTGTGTTGGCCCTTTAAATCAATTGCGGGAACCTCGAGACCTACATTAGGGTCCTAATGCTCCCACGTTAGATTGACTTTTTCTCAGAAAGTGTAGTTAAATTAACATGGCTGACAACTCCCTAAGTTGACTATGTTAGTTTATTTATATAGTATTACCTACAATGAGCTGCTTTGTATAGATTTGCAAAATTCATGCATGCAAATTCCATGCAAAGCAGCTCATTGTAGTAGGGAAGGGAATTTTGGCAAGGCAATGTAAAATATTACTCATATCATGCGATATTACCATGATAGGGCTATATATCACGTTATATATGCTGTTTAATGATCGTTAAAGCCCTTCTATAGCTTGATGCATCACCCTAGTAGACTGTAAGCCGTCTAGGGGGTAGAGAAATACTTAAGGCACTTTGAAGTACCAAAAAGAGGAATAGAAATAAAATAAAATAAATAAATAAAATACTTGGGTGCAACAAAATGAGATATGACAAATAATAAAAGGAAAGTATATTTCATGTTCACTGATGAGATAACATGTTGACCACTATGTTCAGTACTATAAAGTTCATATCTACAAAAAGGACATTGGTAAGACAGAGGAAATTCACAGGACATCACTGAAATGGTGCATGGACTGTATTAATCATTTGAAAGGGGAGATATGATACAACATTCAAATATCAAGCAGTTTTAAGTAAGATAAGATACCCAAAGGAAGCATTTTCCATAAAATGAGAAGCTCAGGGATGAGGCTATCAGATGAAGCTTGAGGGGAAAAGACTCAAAAGAAAAGGGAAAGACTGGTGGAAATGATTTCCAGCAGAAACGATATGAGCCAAAATAGTGACACAATTCAAGTTTGTTTGGTACACACACAAAGGAACCTTAGTGACAGGACAAGATAAGAATATGATCAGTGATTGAACAGAATCTATGTTTGCTTAGTAGACAGGTTCAAATGGACAGACTGGACTAAGTGATCCATTTATGTTGACATTTTCTATATTTTTCCAAAAGTATTATCTCTGGTATTTAATTACTTAATCTTTTTTTTTTTAATTCATTAATTTTAGTTTTGGAAGATTAACAGGGAACTCCCCATTCTGCTTTCTTCTTGCTCATGACCCCAAATAGATAATTGCCAATTTATCTCCAGATGATGTAAAATGCAACGTAGCCTGAGCTGAATAGGACAATTTTCAGTGAGTTGCTGCCATTGCACATTAAGTAAAACAAATTATCCCTGTTGAAAAATAATCAGCTACAGGTTAAACATTTTATGTGGTCACACTTAGGGAAACCTGGTCATTTAATTTTGAAAAGGTGGTTCAAGCAGTGTTTCATGTCACTCTTGGTAAGAGACTCTAACTCAGGCAGCTTTTCCAAAAACTAGAAAGGAGCCCTATTTGAAGAGTTACATGACTTTCACAGATCATATAATTTGAACTCTTGCTGCTGTCTGTCTAGTACCTGCCTGCTACATTGAGTTTTATTGTTTAATTTCAGTGCAGAAAGGATGAGCAATGTTTGAAAATTTTCTTTGATCTTAAATTATTTATTTTTTTACATTTACAATATAAAGAACTTGAAAATGTAAAGCAGATATTTGTTAAAAAGTATTAAATGAGTAAACTAGGCTTACCATTTTCTTTGTCAACAAAGGCTCCCTGAGGAGATTCTGGGATTCCTTTCCAGACTGTAATTGGCTTTGGATAACCAGGATCCATGACTCGCATTTCTTCATTGTATCTCCAGTACCTGATGTTGGAAATACAAATAAGATAAAATAAATATTTTCTGCCAGACAGATGTGCAAGATGCAGGCTTTCATTTGTCATTCAGAATTTATAAACATCTCCGCCTGGCTAAACCACAGAACCACTTTTCTGTACTTATCCTCCTTGACTTTTCTGCCCTCTCTGACGTTGACATCCTTGACTTCATCCTATCCATCACTTCTTTTTCCTTTCACAGCCAAAACTCGCATTTATCTTTGTCCTTAGCTATGACAGCCTCCTCCTCTTCCTCTTACGCAAGCCTCCTCATCCTACACACTCACCCTTTGCAATCTATTCAGAATGTGCAGTAAGAATTATATCCAGCCTCCACAATCCTGTCTCCGGTTCTCCTTCCCGCTACTGAGTCCTGTCATTGTCACTAGTTCTGGCTCCAGCCCCACAAGTGTACATCCCAAGCCATACATTTACTGATAGATCTCTTAACATGAGTGGAAAATTTCACGGAAAAAAAAAAACAGTTTCATTGTTACTATATTACTGTGTTACATTGGAATTTTTCATTCAGAATGAAAAGGCTAAATAATACCTTTTATGCTTTTTGTGGCAGATTTATCCATGCATCTCTAACGGCCTATCTTAATCATTCACTACTGGAATCAATTAGCTCCCCCTTGGAGGAAAGAAAATTTCAGGCAAAAATGCATTTACTGCACTGGAGAAATAAAAATAATTATATCCTACATTTTGAAAAGGCAATTGAGAAGCCCTGCACATTTCAAAGAAAATTTCAAAGTTACCTGGATTAATTAAGTTCAATGTTATTTATTTACTTTCTTATTTAATTACTTATTTACTTATTAACCCGCATGTTATTTGTTAACTGTTTAGCAAGATTATATCATATTCTGTTTCTCAGATTAATTATGTTCAATGTAAATGTAACTGTTCAATGTAAATCGCTAAATGAAGCGATAGTTACGGTTCCTTGTAAACCGGGGTGATATGTATACTATACAGGAACTTCCGGTATATAAATTTAATAAACAAATAAATAAATAAATAAATAAATAAAATCCTGTTTTCATGGTGCTTTAGGCCAGTCACCACTTTCCAGTGAATAATATTATAGCAGCAAATATCAATAGGCCATGGCATTACAAGGTGTACAGGCACCTTAGTAAACATGGATCTTATATCTCATTTTCAAAGGGAAACCACCTTCAAGGCACGTGTACAAAGTAGCTGCAGATTATTGCACCTGCTATTAGGAGTAAAGCAGCATTCAGTTTTGATAATCACATCTATGAATGCTGCATTGCTCCTCTGAACTGAACTGCATAGCCCCTCCCCCAGGAATGTTCTTTCTTAATCTGGCTTCAAGAACACCCAGGGTGAAAGTTAGATGTACTTCCAGTCCCTCTAAAGGAGACAATTTTCAACCAGGGCAATCCACCTGGATGAATATCTATGTATCTAAGTAAATATCATTTAAAATTGTCTTCTCCAAGGTATATCACAATATGTGTGAGCCTCCTTATCCCTTTTCTGACATGAAAAGTCACTCTGCTGATGCCAGTGCACCTGGAAAAGGGAAAAATGCCCATGGCATGATGTCAGCATGGACTAAGGGCAAGAAATAAAAAAATAAAATAACTCTTTCCTGCATTTCAGTACCTCTCAGCCCCATATTAACCGATGTGATATATTGATCGAATATCGGTATAGAAAAACAAACAAATAAATAAATAAATACATTTAAATATGCTCTGAAATATTAATATATCCTATCTCTGTAGGAAACATAAGGGAAAATACAGAAAGGAAACAAACATAGAAAAACTATTAGCTCCCATCACAAAAATTATTGATGTGCCTTAAGAAGGCACAAATCATGAGAATATGCAGTATTGGAAGACAACAATAAAAATAGAACAATTTTAAACACTCCATTTTACAATTTCCATAATTGCTTTAGAGCTTGTGGGACCATAAATGACATCTGAAGAAGGTGCTGTGTAGTTTCAAAAGCTCATGTAGTACATCTTTTTTTGTTGGTCCAGCAAAAGGTATTACAACTCACATAGATTCTGCTACCCATAAAGGTAAAACACTGGCTGCGCAGAAGGCAATGAATAACTTTCCTTATTCAAAAATTTCAATACTCAGCTGCTTCAATGCTTGTTTTCCATTAGGGAGGGTAATTTTATAACTGTGCAGGTTGAGACAACATCTGCCTGTAATGTTTACACACAGACTTTACACCATATTTTCAAAGCAAACTTATGTGTATAAGTTCACTTTGAAAATGCTCGCATAGTTGCACTTCACCATGCACAAAACAACAGCGCACAAAATTTCATCTACTCTTCACAGGGTGGAAACCATGTGGGATAACTTATATGCATACTTTTGAAAATATAAAACTAATGTGCATTAAGTCCCAACCCCACCCCTTTTGAATGCCTATCCCAGTGCATGTAAAAGTACATGCAAAATTGGGTTACACATACTTTTATATGCATTGAGCCCCAGGAGCTTTTGTAAAAGCAATTTACACACACATCGGTAGCCCCTGTCACATGGTAAGGGCAAAGGGCCACCAGCACCATTTTGATTACTGGCAGCCGATGGCCCGAGAGCGGAAGATAGCTCCCGGGACCCCCGTTGGACCACCAGGGACTTTCGGCAAGTTGGGGGGATTGGGAGGGTGAGGGGGGTTGTATTTAATTAATCTTGAAGAATTGGGGTGGGTTTGGGGATTTTATTTAGTAGATGTGCCCTTCCTTCCCCCCCAAAAAAAACCAATAGGAAAACCACACAAAATTTTGCGGGTTTTCCTTTCGTTTTTTTTTTGCTTCCCGAAATGCAATGAAATAGGAAATATTGCCTTTATTTCCTATTTTGTTGCAAACGAATGCACACCACTACTATTTATACATAATAAAGAAGCTGTATCAGAATGCATTAATTTGTGAATGATTATAAGCACTTTGAATGGGTACACCATTGCATAGGTAGCCAATGAAGAACTACTAACTTGGAATACGTTCACTAGATTTGGTGCCCATCAATAACTGGGTCAGTGAATTTTGATTAATTGAAGAAGCATAATATGGGTTTTGGGGATTCCTATATATAAACGATTACAGTAGTCCAATTGTCCAAAAACCACAGCTTGTAATACTGTGCGAAATGTTTCTGGGGATAGTAAAATCTTTTATGGCAGTAATTAGAATACTTGCCCCTAGAGTCATCAAAATACTATAATTTCACATGTATAACGCCCACAATTAAAAAAAAGGGGCATGTTTATGATAATTTTAGAATTACTGCACCATGGGTCTTATTTTCCAATATCGCATTGGTAACGCATTAGGGGGCGTTACCAATGCAAATGAGGCTTCTTTCGTGCAGTGGGGAAACATCGTGTGCGGCGATGTTTTCGCCATTCGCGAAAACATTAGCGCCGCACGCGATGTTTTCCCACTGCACGATGATTCTTTCAGGGTTTTATCGCGGTGCACGATATTTGGCACTTTTTGGATTACAGCTGGTTAAAAGACAGGAAACAGAGAGTAGGATTAAATGGTCAATTTTCTCAGTGGAAAAGGGTAAACAGTGGAGTGCCTCAGGGATCTGTACTTGGACTGGTGCTTATATATATATATATATATATATATATATATATATATATATATATATAATATATATAAATGATCTGGAAAGGAATATGACGAGTGAGTTTATCAAATTTGGGGACGATAAAAAATTATTCAGAGTAGTTAAATCACAAGGGGATTGCGATACATTACAGGAGGACCTTGCAAGACTGGAAGATTGGGCATCCAAAAGGCAGATGAAATTTAATGTGGACAAATGCAAGTTATTGCATATAGGGAAAAATAACCCTGGCTATAGTTACACGATGCTAGGTTCCGTATTAGGAGCTACCACCCAGGAAAAAGATCTAGGCATCATAGTGGATAATACTTTAAAATCATCAGCTCAGTGTGCTGCAGCAGTCAAAAAAGCAAACAGAATGTTAAGAATTATTAGGAAGGGAATAGTTAATAAAACGGAAAATATCATAATGCCTCTATATTGCTCCATGGTGAGACCACACCTTGAATACTGTATACAATTATGGTCGCCACATCTCAAAAAAGGATATAATTGCAATGGAGAAGGTACAGAGAAGGGCAACCAAAATGATAAAGGGGAAGGAAGAGCTCCCCTATGAGGAAAGGCTGAAGAGATTAGGGCTATTCAGCTTGGAGATGGCTGAGGGGGGATATGATAGAGGTCTTTAAGATCATGAGAGGTCTTGAACGAGTAGATGTGAATCCGTTATTTACACTTTCGAATAATAGAAGGACTAGGGGACATTCCATGAAGTTAGAAAGTAGCACATTTAAGACTAATTGGAGAAAATTATTTTTCACTCAGTGCACAATAAAGCTCTGGAATTTGTTGCCAGAGGATGTGGTTAGTGTAGCTGGTTTCAAAAAAGGTTTGGATAAGTTCTTGGAGGAGAAGTCCATTAATGGCTATTAATCAAGTTTACTTAGGGAATAGCCACTGCTATTAATTGCATCAGTTGCATGGGATCTTCTTAGTGTTTGGGTAATTGCCAGGTTCTTGTGGCCTGGTTTGGCCTATGTTGGAAACAGGATGCTGGGCTTGATGGACCATTGGTCTGACCCAGCATGGCAATTTCTTATGTTCTCTTCTTCTTATGTTCTTAAATATTGAAGTATAAAGGTGATGATTTGCACATATACTAAAGAAGATTTTGTCCCATATTAGAGGCTAAGAGGTCAATATTCAAAGAATTTCAGGGCTTAGCCAGGCAAACTGGGATTAGAAGAGTTTTCTGTATCTCTCACACCCCCTCTTGTGTTAGTCTTTTGGCATTACTCATGAATGTTCTCCCTTGTATCATTCTGTCTAAATCTGTACTCTATGCCAACACCGGTCTGATAAAAAATGCTGGCTATATGTACCAATAAAACAGGTTGGGAAGGGAGTCTGAGTAGCTTTAAGTGGGCATCCAATCTGACCCTTAGAATCATCAAAAAGTGTTAATAATGCCTGCATTAAGAATAAGGAATGTGTTTATGGAAATTTTACAACTACTGCACCATCTTACATCAGTAATGCAATAATCCCTATTTTTTTGCATCTTGTGCTAAGGAGAAAGAGGGGAGGGGAGGGGAAGTGGGAGAAAGAGAGAGAAAGAGAATGAATATCTACAAGGTCCTCATAGTAGTTAAGTATTTATAGCTCTATAGGAGGGCCATCTAATAGGTCAAGGTGAGGTGCTGGTGGCGGTTTAGGGTTCAGTTTCATATATACAGTGAGATATACGAGCAGCACAGTACACCTTGGTGAATATTTGACATCATTTGGAGTGAGGAAAGTCTCAAAAAGATGAAATTTCTAATATGTTCTCTCACCCTAGCTTGATGGACTCTATAACAGGGTACCATCATGCTAGGGTGAGATAACATAGTATAAAATTTCATCTTTGTGAGACTTTCCTCTGTCCAATTGTCATCAAATCTTCACCAAGGTGTACTGTGCTGTTCGTACGTCACTCTACATGCAAAACTGGCCCCTAAACCCTAAACCACCACCAACACCTCACCTTGATCTATTATATGGTCCTCCTATAGAGATATAAATAGGTGCACACAGTGCAGTTCTCCCCAGAGGCGCTCTCTCTCTACATTCTACTCCCCTTCTCCCTCCCCAAGCCCAGAAATGGCCAAAAAGTAATTCCAAAATTTTTTCACAAATTGCATTATGGCCATTTTGAGCCTAATGCCACAGAAAAAGGTGTAGTTATTTCCAGCACTAAAACCATGTCATAGTATGCATTTTGCTATTGTTCATTTATCTAAATAAAATTCTCAACATCAGAGAAGCGCCTCCTCCTTAAATGATTGTATTTTGTTTCCTGCAGCCAAGCATAATGCTCTCCAAAATAGAGTGGATCTCTTAAATTTGAAAGGAAACAATTGAACTTTTTTTTTTCAAAAGACACAGCCAATCAGACTTATCTTGAAGAGAAGTTCTAGTTCGCTCTCTCCAGATGCAAGTGACCCATTGATTCAGACCTTTCATCATCTTGTACTAAGGGACACAAAGAGTTTAGAAAAGAAAAGAAATAGAGTACACTACAAATTGACAAGAGATGAGAAGGATGCTCTCAACATTTTGAAAGAAATGAAAATCATTATTATAAAACTAGCAGATAAAGGGGGGACCATAAATATTTTATATAGACCTGATTACATTAATGAAATTCTATGTCAGTTATTAGATAGCTCTTGTTACATACCACTAAATAATGATCACACCACAGGTATTTGAATGGAAATTGAGGACCTTTTAAAATTAAGAAAGGAAGTAGTTTTTTTTTTGTTTTTTTTAAACTATGAAAGAAAAAGTAATGGGTTCCACATCCAGTCTTTCCCACTATGGGGACCATTTATAAAACATTATTGGGGCTGAAATTCAGCTGTGAAGTGGCTAGTTAAGTTAACCGGATGTAGCTATCTGACTAACTTAATAGGGATATTCAGCTGTGCGGCTGCACCGTTGAATATATCCAGCTATCTTAAAGTTAGCCATGCAAGTATATCTGGCTAACTTTAGGACAGCCTTAGGGCACAACCAGAGTTAGCCACATTGGTTATAACTTATGCAACTAACTCTGACCCACCCCAAAACACCTCCTGCCTGACCCAGACCGCCCCCAAATTACGTGGCTAGAATTTAGCTGCCTATGGCTTCAAATATTGCCTCTTTGCCATTCAGACGGACAGCTATTCAGTGAGACCGCACCTTGAATACTGTGTACAATTCTGGTCGCCGCATCTCAAAAAAGATATAGTTGCAATGGAGAAGGTATAGAGAAGGGCAACCAAAATGATAAAGGGGATGGAACAGCTCCCCTATGAGGAAAGGCTGAAGAGGTTAAGGCTGTTCAGCTTGGAGAAGAGACGGCTGAGGGGGGATATGATAGAGGTCTTTAAGATCATGAGAGGTCTTGAACGAGTAGATGTGACTCAGTTATATACACTTTCGAATAATAGAAGAAGTAGGGGACATTCCATGAAGTTAGCAAGTAGCACATTTAAGACTAATCGGAGAAAATTCTTTTTCACTCAACGCACAATACGGTTCTGGAATTTGTTGCCAGAGGATGTGGTTAGTGCAGTTAGTGTAGCTGGATTCAAAAAAGGTTTGGATAAGTTCTTGGAGGAGAAGTCCATTAATGGCTATTAATCAATTTTACTTAGGGAATAGCCACTGCTATTAATTGCATCAGTAGCATGGGTTCTTCTTAGTGTTTGGGTAATTGCCAGGTTCTTGTGACCTGGTTTTGGCCTTTGTTGGAAACAGGATGCTGGTCTTGATGGACCCTTGGTCTGACCCAGCATGGCAATTTCTTATGTTCTTATGTTCTTATCTATCTAAATGGATTATGAATATCGGCTTCATTATTTATAAACTATAAGTAGACATAAGTATGATCCTGATTTCAAAAGTGTGACTCTATTGTATGGATGTGTTCTTTACCCTCTATCCAACTGATTATTGATTGATTGATTGATTGATTCATTCATTCATTCATTCATTCAGTTTGATATACTGCTTGTTATAAAAATCTCTAGGCGGTGCAGAATAGTTATAAAATCTACAACCCATGCCCAACATATTCTAATACAAAAATGATCGCTTTTAGGGCAATATTCAAAGATGGAATATGAAGTTTAAGGAAATGATATGAAACAAACATTTCTTGCTAGAGGGTATCACAAAAAAATGTGGCAGGGATGGTTATTCTAGAGCCAAGGAATCAAATAGAAATTTACTTATTTATTTTATTTATTTATTTAAAATCTTTTATATACCGTTATTTAGTAATGCACCATCACAACAGTTTACATATGGCACATATATTTGGTTTGGTTACAAATGAAATTTACAAAAGTGCCATTACAATGTCGGTACATGTTTATATAAAATAAAGTATAAGAAATGTGGCATGGATCTAGTCCATATATATGATTAATATGGTAATCATACAAGGGTTATGCATAAGCTGGAGTTCTCTAACTTAATTAATGAGTATAAAATAAAATAAAAGTTGTGGGACCACTCATCTCAGTAACCTTGTACTGAGTTTTTTCATTCTCTGTTCTCATTATGAAATGCTTTTCTGAATAGCCAGGTTTTTAGACTTTTTTTGATAATTTTTGGGTCACTCTGTAATCTTGTCTCTAGTGGCAATGTGTTCCATAATGTTGGACTGGCCAAAGATAGTGCTCTCTCTCTGACTTGTGTTAGTTTCGCTGTCTTTACCGAGGGGATTGTTAGTAGCGCTTTATTGGCTGATCTCAAATTTCTTTGTGGTATGTGTAAGCGTAATGCTGTGTTAACCAGTCAGCTTTATCTTCATTGATTAGTTTGTGAATTATGCAGAGTGTTTTAAATTGCACTCTCTGTTCTATTGGTAGCCAGTGTAGTTCAGCCAGTGTTTGAGTAATATGGTTTCTTTTGCTTTTACCAGTGAGTATTCTGGCTGCAGAGTTTTGGAGGACTTGTAGAGGTCTTATTGTGGAGTACGGTAATCCCAGAAATAGTGTGTTACAGTACTAGT
This sequence comes from Rhinatrema bivittatum, assembly GCF_901001135.1. Classification (NCBI taxonomy): domain Eukaryota; kingdom Metazoa; phylum Chordata; class Amphibia; order Gymnophiona; family Rhinatrematidae; genus Rhinatrema; species Rhinatrema bivittatum. Next base: position 694,041,142 of record NC_042616.1, read on the forward strand.
CAGTACTTGAGAAGATAAGTGTTTGGAGGACTGTCCTGAAATGTTTCAGGGTTAATAATGGTTTCAGCCTCCTGAGGATCATGAGTTTGGCGTAGCCTTCTCTGACTTTCAGTGGTATGTGTTGTTTAAACTAATTTCTGTGTCAATTGTCACTCCTAGGTTTCGAGCTTTCTCAGCTATATCCACTTCCTGACCATTTTTGAATTTGATAGGAAATGAATTAGTGCCATGTTTTTTTCTTTCCAGGTATATAAATTCTGTTTTTTCAATGTTTATCACTAGCTCCATTTTGTTTAGTAATTGTCTAATTATGTCTAGGCACATCATTGCTAAGTTTAGTGTTTTTTCAATTGTTTCATCTATGGGTAAGATTAGTTGAATATCATCTGCGTAGATGTAGTGCGTTATACCGAGTCCTGCTAGGAGGTGGCATAAGGGTAACAAGTAGATGTTAAACAGTGTTGCTGATAGTGCAGAGCCCTGCGATACTCCTGTCTTTAGTTTTATTTTATTTGATGTTGTGTTTTTTATCTGTACTTGAAAAAAATCTATTGTTAAGGTAGGATCTGAACCCATCCAGTGTTTTGTTTTGTAGACCTATTTCTTCAAGCCTATTTATAAGAATGTGGTGGTTTACTGTGTCGAACGCTGCTGATAAATCCAATAGTATCATTATGTATTGTTTATGTTTACCACTATCAAATCCTGGTAGTACATTATCTGTGAGGGAGATTAACAATGTCTCGGTGCTGTAGTGTTTCCTAAAGCCGTGTTGTGAGGGATAAAATAAGTTATTGTTTTCCAGGTGTTCTGTTAGTTGCTTCTGAACCATTTTTTCTATTAATTTAGCAAGGAGGGGTAGGTTTGAAACTGGTCTGTAGTTATTTAATATATTTGGGTCACTGTTCTTTTTCTTTAGTAGCGGTTTGATTATTGTTCCTTTTAGAATATCTGGCATTACTCCATCATTCATTGATAGGTTGATTATTTTGGCTATTGTATGGGAGGTTGTGTTGGCAAGTTTTTTTTTATATCCATAGTAGGTATGGAATCTAATTTATGTGGGGCCGGATTTATGTTTTTTAACATGGATTCAACTTCGATGTTGGATACTTCGTCAAAGGTGGACCATTGTGTCACATTACTTTTGATCATTTGTATTTCCTGTTTTGCTGAGTTAGGGATCTCATTTCTGAGGTTTATGATTTTGTCTGAGAAAAAGTTTGCTATTTCGTTACATTTGTTCTCTAGTGGGGTTTGGGGTGCCTCAGTTTTGTCATTTGTCAGGTTTTTTACAATATTAATAGCGATCTTGGGTTGTTAGCAAATTTTTCAATTTTTGTGCTGAAGAATAATTTTTTTTGCGTCAAGAATTACTTTTTTGTAAAAGGCTAGTTGTGCCTTAAAGGCACTTGCAAGTTTTCATATCTAGCCACCAATATTAAAAAAAAAATATCATGAGACATTGGCATATAGTCCAAAGCCTTTACGGCTTTAAAAATAAAGATTTCTGGGAATCGAAGTTGGTGGAGTGCTGAGACGTTAATCTGCAGTTTCGTATTCTTCCCCCGCTGTTTCTATAGTTTCCATTCTCACTTGGGGTGTCATTTTCTAACCCTATCGTACGCGTGCTATATCTAGATTGGGGCGGAGTTGGGGCAGTGTCGGCACCAGAAGAGGAGGAGTCGGGCTGGCGTCTGGGCGGATGCTGTGGAAACTTCGCTGGCGGCGATAAGGTAAGACCCTTTATTGCTGCCAGTAGCACACCCAGTAGCACTACCTTTCACGATGGCGCTATTGGGTGCAAAAGCCAGCAGTGATAACACCGCAGTGGTGAGATTGCTGCCAGCTTTCGCAGGCCCGCCCCCCCGCTTCGCGCCCCCCCTGCTCCCCATTACCGCACGATTTACAAAATGTTGAGGTTAGAAAATCCAGCCCTTGATTATCAGGTTACCTGATGGTAAGGCATAATGGGAAGACTCACGTTTTTCCAGTGGAGTCTTGTTCGATGGTGACTGGCCTGATGGATCATATTGTGCAGATTTTGGAAGCTCCAGTGTTGTCTTCTGGCATTTCACTTTGGAGGACCCTAGGGTGTCAGGTGGACCTCAGGGATCTCCCAGCATGGAAACATAATTAATGCCACAAAAGCAGATCACTCTGATTCAGTCACCTGTGAAATTCTTTTCAGCTAGCTCTCCTTCCTTAACACTATCACTCATTTGATAGGAAACAGAGAGGACTAGAGTTCTGTCAAAGTTACTGCTTGCCAACAGATGGTGTTTAGAGGTGGCATGCAGAGGAAGAAGGCTCAGACTTTGGTGAAAAAGGCTCTAGTGACTCAGGAAATTGCTTTAGAAGGAGATAAGTTGACTTTGATAGTCAATCAAATCAAGGCTTGCAAATTCAAACTTTTTCCTTTTTACAATGTCCTAAGTAGTTTAATTTTAAGCATCCTTGAGATCTATGGTGCATTTTAGGAGAAGAAGTTAAGGATTCTGAACATCTTTGGTAGCAAAACTGAATGCAGTTTGTGATCCAGGATGACAGAGTTCTTTTTGAAACTGGTAACCCTAGTGAATTTGGGTTAAATGAGAGGAAGAGTTGCGACCCTCTAGTATCTGAAGCAGTTCGGTATTTATAGTAAGCCAGTGCTCATTTGCAATCTAGTGCAGTGATGGCTAACCTTTTGAGCTCAGTGTGTCAAAATTCATAAAAAATCGAGCATAACTCGGGTGGTGTGTCACTTCTAGAAAAATCCATAATTTGATATTTGTAGCTCTAATTAATAACAAAGTTATAATTTTAATAAATGTACTGTATTTACTAATAAAGCAAAAACAAATAATTCTTTACCTTAGCTGCTTAGTGACTTTTTTGTTGCTGAATTTCATCGGCTAAATCTTCAATTAAAACACTCTCTCCCCTTCCACCCACCCCCCCTCCCACAAAACTCTTACTCCCCTGGATTTTCTCATACACACTCATGCTCTCACACTCACTGGCTCCCTCACATACACACAAACACACACACCCAGGCAGGCTCCCATTCATTTTCACACCACTCCTGCTCCATCTTCCAGGCAGGCACCAATTCATTCTCACACACACAGACCCCCAGGCAGACACCCATGCATTCACACACATACACCCCCAGGCAGAGTCCCATTCATACACATGCACACACTAAAGGCAGATCCCCCTCTCTTTTGCCAGCAACCTCGGAGCCTCTCTCATTCCTCTGCTGCCACTGTCACTGCTACCACATGACTATTGGGGATGCTGCTATTCTTGCACATTCCCAAAGATTACATGTGCCAATCACTAAAAAGAATTATTTTTTTTTACTTTGCTGTCTGATCTTAGTTTTCTAATTGGTTGGTCACAGGCTTTTTTTTTCCACCTTCCCTTTCTTTTTTTTTTTGCCATTTCCTTTTATATTGTCTTTTTTTCTGTTTCTTTTCTCTCCATCTTCTTCCCTCAAACACACAGTCAGGTTCTCATTCTCACATGCATTTCTCTCTCTCACACACACACAGGCTCTCACTGTCACATGCTCTCTCTCATATAATCATTCATACACACAGGCTCTCACTGGCACATGCTCTCTCTCATACAATCATTCATGCACACAGGCTCTCACTGGCACATGCTCTCTCTCATACAATCATTCATACACACAGGCTCTCACTGTTACATGCTCTCTCTCATACAATCATTCATGCACACAGGCTCTCACTGGCACATGCTCTCTCTCATACAATCATTCATGCACACAGGCTCTCACTGGCACATGCTCTTTCTCATACAATCATTCATGCACACATGCTCTCACTGGCACATGCTCTCTCTCATACAATCATTCATATACACAGGCTCTCACTGGCACATGCTCTCTCTCATACAAACATTCATGCACACAGGTTCTCACTGGCACATGCTCTCTCATACAATCATTCATGCACACAGGCTCTCACTGGCACATGCTCTCTCATACAATCATTCATGCACACAGGCTCTCACTGGCACATGCTCTCTCTCATACAATCATTCATGCACACAGGCTCTCACTGTTACATGCTCTCTCATACAATCATTCATGCACACAGGCTCTCACTGGCACATGTTCTCTCTCATACAATCATTCATGCACACAGGCTCTCACTGGCACATGCTCTCTCATACAATCATTCATGCACACAGGCTCTCACTGGCACATGCTCTCTCTCATACAATCATTCATACACACAGGCTCTCACTGTTACATGCTCTCTCTCATACAATCATTCATACACACAGGCTCTCACTGGCACACGCTCTCTCTCATACAATCATTCATACACACAGGCTCTCACTGGCACATGCTGTCTGACTCACACACACAGGCTCTCTCTCTCTCTCTCTCCCACATGCTGTCTTGCTCAAGCACATGCAGTCTCTGCAAACATTCAGGTCCTCACACACAATCTCTCAACTCATATCATACACGCGCGCACACACCCTCTACAGACCCTCAGACTCTCTCTCACCTCTGGGCCTCCTCTTCGCGGGTCGCCGCAGGATGGGCTCTGCAGCAGCCCTGCTACTGGGCCTCTTCCTCTTCTCGGGCCTCTTCCTCTTCTCGGGCTGCTGCGACTTGGGATTCGTGGCGGCCCGTAAGCGCAAGCGATGCTCCTCTTCTGCACGCACTGATGCTTCTCCTTCTTCCTGCCCACGCGGCTCCGGCAACGTTTACTTCCGGGGCTGCACAGGCAGGAAGGAGGAGGAGCATCAGCGAGTTCAAACACGATCTTTTTCTTTGGGCTGTGGTGACGTGAGCCTCACCACAGCCCTGCCTATCTACCTGTCGCTGCGCACAGGGGCATTGGGGAGATACTGAAAAACTAATTTTAAAGGGTTGGCGCAGCCGATAAAAAAAAAAGGCTCGGCACAGCCGATTAAAAAAAAAAAAATTCGATAGTCCCAAAATGCTACGCGTGTCAGCAAAAACGGCTCGGCGTGTCACCTCTGACACGCGTGTCATAGGTTAGCCATCACTGATCTAGTGTATATAGTCTATGCTCAGCCTCATTGGTATGAGGTCTTGGGTGATAGGTTGGAAGAGTTATCAACTGATTAAGGTAGAAAGATGAAACAACCTTGGGTAGGAAACTAGGATGAAGTCGTAACGTGACTTTATCGTGGTAGAATACTAGATACAGAGAGTAGTGGACTAGTGCTTGAAGTTCACTAACATGTCTTGATGAAGTACGCACTACCAGAAAAGGCATTTTCCATGCCAAGTATCTGGGGTGGCAGGTATCTATGGGTTCAAAGGGTGGTAGCATAAGTTGTTCCAATACAATATTTAAGTCCCACGGAATGGGGAGTTTACGTATTGGTGGGCGTAGACGTAATATTCCTTTCATAAATATGGAAATGAGAGGGTGAGTAGATATTGGTACATCATTGTGTAGAGAATGATATGCTGCTACAGCGCTCAGGTGGACTCTGAGCAAGGCTGTAGCTAGTCCTCTTTGGTATAGTAGATGAAGATAAGCAAGTAATTTGTTTGGAGGGCAGGTGAATGGGTCCACTTTCCTGTCTGAACACAAAGAGGCTGCTGTGTTTGAGGCATTGTGGACCCTTGGTCACAATGGAGATGACTCTGCCCATGGGGAGGAGCCATGTGGGGAACCACTGCGATAGGCTGACACAGATAGCAGACACAGAATAAATAGAGTCTTTATTGTACTGCTGTAGATAGATTATGAAAGCAGGAAGGTAAGGCACTGATCCACGAAGTGCCAGTACACTCAACAGGCTCCGAAGTATAGTCTCACCCAGATGTTCACGATAGGCGGGAGCCCGCAGTGCGGGTAACGCTACGGCTGGTGGGTGGAGTTGGAGCACCTGATCGTAGAGATACTCACAGAATGAAGGCATCTTCCTGGTGGAAGAATGGTGGGACCGAAGGTCCGTGGTGCAAGATATAAAGGTGATAGGCCCTCGAGGAGAGAGTACCCAATGGTCCAATATCCTGCAAGTAGAATAGAGAGAAAGACTCCCGAGAAGCGGTTATCTTAGTTAGTGAGGACCCCCGAAGGGAAGTTGGAAGCGAGAGACCGCTGAGGACCGGGTGTCTAGAGCTTCTTACTGGAGCGAGGCGCTTAGCATGAAAGCGGCGTCTAAGTGTGCAGTTTAGAGCAGTCAGAGTAGCAAAGTCTTTGCTAACTCAAAGTGGTAGCTGACATCATGCAGTGGGGCCGCCCCCTACGTTTCCACTAGAGATGTGAATCGTGTCCTCGATCGTCTTAACGATCGATTTCGGCTGGGAGGGGGAGGGAATCGTATTGTTGCCGTTTGGGGGGGTAAAATATCGTGAAAAATCGTGAAAAATCGTAAAAAATCGAAAAAAACGTAAAATCGCAAAACCGGCACATTAAAACCCCCTAAAACCCACCCCCGACCCTTTAAATTAAATCCCCCACCCTCCCGAACCCCCCCCCCAAATGACTTAAATAACCTGCGGGTCCAGCGGCGGTCCGGAACGGCAGCGGTCCGGAACGGGCTCCTGCTACTGAATCTTGTTGTCTTCAGCCGGCGCCATTTTCCAAAATGGCGCCGAAAAATGGCGGCGGCCATAGACGAACACGATTGGACGGCAGGAGGTCCTTCCGGACCCCTGCTGGACTTTTGGCAAGTCTTGTGGGGGTCAGGAGGCCCCCCCCAAGCTGGCCAAAAGTTCCTGGAGGTCCAGCGGGGGTCAGGGAGCGATTTCCCGCCGCAAATCGTTTTCGTACGGAAAATGGCGCCGGCAGGAGATCGACTGCAGGAGGTCGTTCAGCGAGGCGCCGGAACCCTCGCTGAACGACCTCCTGCAGTCGATCTCCTGCCGGCGCCATTTTCCGTACGAAAACGATTCGCGGCGGGAAATCGCTCCCTGACCCCCGCTGGACCTCCAGGAACTTTTGGCCAGCTTGGGGGGGGCCTCCTGACCCCCACAAGACTTGCCAAAAGTCCAGCGGGGGTCCGGAAGGACCTCCTGCCGTCCAATCGTGTTCGTCTATGGCCGCCGCCATTTTTCGGTGCCATTTTGGAAAATGGCGCCGGCTGAAGACAACAAGATTCAGTAGCAGGAGCCCGTTCCGGACCGCTGCCGTTCCGGACCGCCGCTGGACCCGCAGGTTATTTAAGTCATTTGGGGGGGGGGTTCGGGAGGGTGGGGGATTTAATTTAAAGGGTCGGGGGTGGGTTTTAGGGGGTTTTAGTGTGCCGGCTCACGATTCTAACAATTTATAACGATAAATCGTTAGAATCTCTATTGTATTGTGTTCCATAACGGTTTAAGACGATATTAAAATTATCGGACGATAATTTTAATCGTCCTAAAACGATTCACATCCCTAGTTTCCACCATGACGTGTATTTGAGCATAGATGTGCACGCTCACGCCCTAGGAGGCCACGGGAGTGAGCATTAGGGATGTGAATCGTTTTTTGACGATTTAAAACAGTTGTCAGATATATTTTAAATCGTCAAAAATCGTTAGAGCCGCAATACAATAGCAATTCCCCCGATTTATCATTAAAAAATTGTAAATCGGGGGAAGGGGGGGCGGGAAAACCGGCACACCAAAACAACCCTAAAACCCACCCCGACCCTTTAAAACAAATCCCCCACCCTCCCGAACCCCCCCAAAATGTTTTAAATTACCTGGGGTCCAGTGGGGGGGGGGGGTCCCGGCACGATCTCCCGCTCTCGGGCCACGGCTGTGTTAATAGAAATGGCGCTGGTGGCCCTTTGCCCTTACCATGTGGCAGGGCAAAGGTAGCACCGGCACCATTTTGGTTCCTGGCACCCGACGTCACGAGTGCAAGAGATCACTCCCGGACCCCCGCTGGACCCCCAGGGACTTTTGGCCAGCTTGGGGGGGCCTTCTGACCCCCACAAGACTTGCCAAAAGTCCAGCGGGGGTCCGGGAGTGACCTCCTTAGGTCAGTAGACTAGGGCTGCTTCCCAGTGGAACTGGAGTGTCTACTGATAGACAAACTAGGTATGCGTACCATGGTTGTCTGGGCCATGCTGGAGCTATCAGAATGAGATGCGCATTGTCCGTGATGCATTTCTGCACCGTGCGAGAAATCTATGGTATCAGTGGAAAGGCATATAGTAGGACGTCTGACCAGTCTATGAGAAACGCATCCTGCATTAACCTCCGGGCACTTGGATATATCGAGCAGAAGGTCGGATCTTTGCAGTTGCATTCCGTGGTGAAGAGGTCGATGCCCCAGGTGTGGAAAAGTTTTAGTGCTACCTGTTGATGAAGCTATCATTCGGGGGAATGAAAACTTCTGTTTAGCTTGTCTGCTCTGGTGTTCTTTATGCCAGGTTGGTAGGTTGCTTGTAGGGCAATGGAGTTCTTGGTTGCCCATTCCAAAATTGTCACTGCTTCCTTGCATAGGGTCCAGGAACCAGACCCTCCTTCTTTGTTTATATAGAACATGGCCACCTGATTGTCCGTGTGGATCATGACTGTTTTTCCTTGTAACGTGAGTTGGAAGGCTCACAGAGCATTCCGTATTGGCCGTAGCTCAAGAAGATTTATTTGCTGTGCACTCTCCCAGGTGGACCAGAGACCTTGAGTTTGAAGGTGGGTTAGATGAGCACCCCATCCTTTTGTTGAGGCATCTGTGGTGAGTATGGTATGATGAACTGGAGGTCGCAGTGGGGCTCCCACTGTTAAAGCTGTTGGTGTCAGCCACCATCCCAAGTCCCATTTCATGCTGAGAGTGATGGAGACAGGAGCAGAGAGGTGGTCATAGAATTGATTCCATTGATTCTTCAAGCCCCACTGAAGATGTCGCATGTGGGGAACTACATAGATAGATGCCGTCATATGGCCGAGAAATGTTAATATTTGTCAAGCAGGAGCAGTAGTCGAGTGTTTTAGGGTTCGAGCAAGAGTTCTCAGTGTTACTGCTCATGTTTTGGGAAAGAAGGCTTTGTCCTTTAAAGTGTCGATACGGGTTCCAATGAATTGCAATGCTTGTGTGGGATGCAGATTTGATTTCTCGTAATTGATCAGTAGTCCCAATCCATCCAAGCATTGAATGGTCATGAGGAGATTGGTTTGTAGAACAGATGGGCTGAGTGCTACTAGAAGCCAATCATCCAGATAAGGAAATATTTGTATGCCCTGTCGTCGAAGGTGAGCCACCGCTACCACTAGGCATTTTGTGAAAACTCTGGATGCCTAGGAGAGGCCAAATGGAAGTACGTTGTATTGGAAATGGCGTCCCATCGCCATGAAGCAAAGGTACTGCCAGGAGGCCTTGTGCATCGGTATGTGGGAATAAGCATCCTTGAGATCTATGGAACACATCCAGTCTCTGGGTTGAATATAGGGTAGGATGGATTTGAGTGAGGTCATCTTGAATTTTTCCATGATCAGGTGCTTGTTGAATGCTCTGAGATGTAGGGTAGGACAGAATCTTCCTGATTTCTTTGGAATGAGGAAGTATTGGGAATAGAATCCTGTGTGATGGTGTGATACAGGTAGTTCGTGTATGCACTGCTGCAGTAGGAGGTTGGTGATCTCCAGGTGCATTTGCTGGAAATGCATGCATTGTTGCCTGGTGTGTGCCAAGTGTGGCATGGGAGGAAAAGATTGGAAGTTGAGGGAGAAACCTTCCTTTATTATCTTTAATACCCAGAGGTCGGTTGTGATGGCGTCCCATGCAGGTAAGAAGTGGAGGTGGTCTGGGATTCCCTAAAAGCCTTATGACGGTTTAGGTGGGATTTGATCCTGAGGAGTCCTAGGTTGTTTGGGAGTCCTCTGATGCTGTCTAGGTACCTATTATTATGAAGTCTGAGGGCGAGAAGAGGAGTAGTATGTAGGCCGTGAAGGTGGATAAGGCCTAAAGGGTCGAAGTTGATATTGTGGAGGTTGAAAAATCTGAAGGAGTAGTTAGCGATTGCACTGCTAATTTTTGCTCCTTCAGCTGTTCTACAGTTTCCCGGAACTGGTCGCCGAATAAGTTGTCAGGTATACATAGGAGGTTTGCTAACTTCTCCTGGACATCTTCCCTAATGGCGCTTGCCCTCAGCCATGCAAGTCTCCGTGCTGTGATGGCATTTGCTGTGGATTTCGCAGATGTCTCAAATCCTTCATACACTGTCCGGTCAGATGTCTTAAACCCTCCTCCATGTGAACTTGTCAGGGAGGTGTTGATCAGGAGATCCCTCCTGAAACTTGGGTTTCAAGGCCTGTAAGCATTCGAATAGGTACTGCGTGATCGCAAACTGATGCTGTTGGATTTTAGCGTTAAGCATACCTGATTGGTATGCACGCATACCAAAATCATCTATGTATTTGTAGTCACGACCTGGAGGCACATTGGAGTGTAACCTGGATTTACAGGCCTTTTGCATCACTGACTCTACAACTACTGAGGCATGAGGTAATTGAACATGGGAATAACAGGAAGGCTGACGCATCCAATATTTTAATTCCGACTTCCTTGAAGTTGAGGGGCTGGAAAGCGCTGTTTCCCAGGCTCTTTTCATCACTGCATACAGCACCTCATGAGATGGGAGTGCCACTGGCTCTGCTGGAGTTTCAAACACCTTTAGTAAGCCAAGAACATCCGCTTTTGAATCTTGCGTCAGCGCCGAATGTAACTTTTTGCCCGACGCAGTCGACACAGAATGGCCAACGGAAGCCGCCCATGGACGCACTGACTCCTTCAATGCACGAGGAGGTCCCGGGGAGGATCTTACCAATTCCTCAGAGGGGGCATAAGATCCTGATGTAGCCTGTCTCAATTCCAGGATTTTTGCTGCCCATTGTCTCTGTGCCCTGGGGAACATCTGTCCACAATCTGCACAGTTAGCCTGGTCATGTTGAGGGCCTAGATAAATATAGCAGGAGATGTGTCTGTCAGTAACTGACATTATCTTCCCGCAGCTGCAGAACTTGAAGCCTGGACGAGTCATTTTTAGTCAGAAGTTGACAGATTTCTGAAAAGTGGTTAAGCCTAACTACTGCAGAGGTCCTAAAGAGAAATAAACCTCTTTTTTTGTTTTAAACAAGTATTCTCTTCACAGAAAAAGCTTGAGGAGACCGAGGGCTCTGCGTGTGAGCCTGATCCAAAAGATCAGGCTCACAGAAAAAACAGATTTAGGAGACGCTGGAAGGTGAAGGGAGGTGCCAAGCAGGCACATATTATAGCAAGACTCAGAACTTTACTTTGAGAGTGCCTCCACCTACAGGACTGAAGGATGTCCCAGACAGCATGGCTAATTCATCCTGCTTATCTATGAGAAAACACATGGTGCGATGAAAATTTTTAAAAGGGGAGGGATTGGGGAGGAGTCAGGGGTGGGATTTCTGCAAAAGTGGGCTGGCTTCGTGAAGCCAAAAAGCATATCGCACAGTTTTAATGCCGAAAATAACTACACCTTTTTCAGTTGCATTAAGCTGTGCAATCTCATGCTTTATGGGCATAATGCAATTTGCAAATTCTGTTTTGGACATTTTTAGGCTGGAGAAGGGCCTGAGATGTGGGAGAGGGGAGAGAGAGAGAGGGAGAGGGTGAGAGATAGAGAGAGTTTTTTTTTTTTGGGGGGGGAGCACCATAGCAAGCAGCTATTTATGCTACTATAGGAGACCCACCTAGTAACTCAAGGTGAGTTTTAGGTAGTAGTGTAGGGGATAGGGGCCACTTTTACATACAGAGTGAGATGTATGAACAGAACAGTACACTCTTGTGAAGATGTGATGTCCTTCAGAGTGAATAAACTCACACAAAGATGAGATTTGTACAATGTTCTCTCAATCTAGCTTGATGGACTCTCTACCTGGGTAACATCATGAGTACAGTGGTACCTGTTATGTTTTGTAAGGTTTGGGTGGCCCTAGTTGGGTTATTTTTCCCCCCAACTGGACTGTAGCATTAACTTTATCTTCTCTTCTTTCTATTCCAACAAGAATAACAATGCACTTTGTATCTCATCTAGCAGAGGGATCTCAGTAGGCATTTAACCTTCTTGTCTTCCTCAAATTCTGGATTTGATGAAGTCCAAAATTAACCTGAATCAGCCCTTCCTTATGCATTAGCTCTTTTGAATAAAAGTACTTCAGGGGTCATTTTCAAACTGAAGTAAGTGCATAAGCCCAAGTTTATGTGCATAAATTGCTTTTTGAAAATCAACCAGGGGGTTGTGCAAGAAAAAATACATGCAAAATATGAATTTAAGCTTACTTTCCCCCCACTCACATGAGGCACTCCAGGGTGTGGAGTTGGAGCGAAGAAACATTTAAATATATCATTTCAGTTTTCCAATGTATTTGCCTAAATGTACACACTCGGAGCAGGTGGAACTTCCTACGTGTATGTCCATGCACATATTGGTTCAGTCCAAAAATTTTCAAAGCCTCCAGCGAGCAACAGGAAATGGATCTACTTTTTGGAACCTGCTGGGTACTTGTGACCCGAACTGGCTCCTCCACTGTCAGAGACAGAATGCTGCTCAATGGATCTAGTTCTGACCAAGCATGGGATTTCTTATGTTCTTTGAAAATTCTGACTAAATTCTTTAGGGACTCTACAACTGCAGTCTTTAGCCCTATGCAGGCTATTAAAATCAAATTACCCTCATAAAAACTATTTCGCTTTATTACTTTGAAACTCTACTATATGTCTTTCACTCCTACCTATGCTGCATATCATTGTGCTATATATTAGAGGACTTAAGTGTTAGCCATAAAAGATTTATATACATACAATTAAACCTAGCAGGGAAATTAGACTCTAATATTGCATTTAAAAGAAAATGTGATATAAACAATGCAAACTGAGACAAGTGGGGCATGGCATTATTCCCAGTGGTGGTCAATATGCAGTTATAACTCAATTATCTCTGCACGGCTCATGTTCTTCGATCTTCTCTTACTTATTGTATTTCATTTCTGTCCTGTTTAGTGCCATTATGCTTGTTATAGCACTATGAAGCAACTTTTTCATCAATAGAAGTTTCCTTTGATAGTTTTCCCTGTTGGGTGCTACTGCTAATAGTGTTTTTAAGAAAAAATCTTGAGCTAGAATAACTGCTTCAGCAATGCAATTTATTATACTCCACCAGTGTTATCAAAAACTTACAGGTAGCATACAGTTGGATGTATCAATTTGTTTCTCAGAAATAAATGAGCTGAAAGTAATTAGGCAAGAAAATATTATTAGAAATCCTCTAAAAGCAGGGGAGGTAACATATATTTTTCTTCCTAGTGGCAGTGGAACATTTCAAGAAAGTATGATTTCATTTTTTGTTTGAAATCTGTTTATTGGGTTGACAGTAGATCCAAAATATTCGAACTGATATTCAACAAACAAGAAAACATGATTTCTAAAGTTATACATGCCAAGAAAATTTTACTAAGATGCCTGTTCATATTTACTTTTATTTTATGAATGGAGAAATGTTTGCAATCAAGACTACCACTGTTAGGGGTGTTCAGCCAGAAAAAATATTTCTTTTATTGGTTCATTTTATATTTTTTTTTCTGTTCACTTTTTAAAATTTGTTTTCATTTAATTCATTTTTTTTTTTAGTGAACACTAAATTGAAATAGTGTGCACTAATATTTTAGTTAGCACTAAAAATGAATAAACATTATTGCATATTCCTACTAATGGTTAACTTTTCAAAAATTAAGATGTAATTTAGTGTGACATCTATTGTCTATGGATTGCCCCAGAAATGAACAGCCTAAAATTTAGAGAAGCTAGTCCAGGCAGATGATGGTGAAAACAGAGAAGCTAAGATGGCAACTTTCAAATTGGCATGCAGGCACACATGTGAACGCGTTCATCGGCCTATGCTCAGGGATGCGGCTATTGTATAACTTGCATATATATATGTGTGAATGTTATAAAATAGCCTGGCTGTGTGTATATGTGCACCAAACTTTAAGTGGGCACTCGCAATTACGCACAAATGCTTCTTCTATCGCATAAATTGGGGGATTTGAAAAGACGCATTTCCAGTTTCACTAGTTGCCCCAGTTCACCCAGTTAAGAGGTAGGGCCTCCAAAGCCCCCTGATTTAATAGCCTTCACTCCCTCCAGCTATCCTTGACCCTAAAATCCCTACAGATCTCCCAAATATCTTTATTTTATAACTTACACTGCATCCTTTCAAAAAGGAGATAGAGCAGCTTTTAAACTAGAACAAGGGGGAAAACCGACAGTCACTCAGCAGTTCATGGTTCGGAGAAATGTATCCTTGAAGGATACTAATGAAACAGGAGAGTTAGGGCATCTCAACAGAGAGGTTCCATCAAAAGCAAACATAGTCCATATGCATATATGTAAAAAAGCACCAAAGCTAATGATTTCCGAATTATCCCAAACAACTGAAAAGCAGGTTGTTAAAACAAACAAAAAACACACTTTGAAATGTCTGTATGCCAATGCCAGAAGTCTAAGAAGTAAGATGGGAGAGTTAGAGTGTATAGCAGCAAATTATGAGATTGACATAATTGGCATAACAGAAACTTGGTGGAAGGAGGATAACCAATAGGACAGTGCTATATCAGGGTACAAATTATATTGCAATGATAGGGAGGATCAACTTGGCGGGGGTGTGGCACTTTATGTCCGGGAGGGTATAGAGTCCAAAAGGATAAAGATCATACAAGAGACTAAATGCTCAGTAGAATCTATATGGGTAGAAATCCCATGTGTGTTGGGTAAGAGTATAGTGATAGTAGTATACTATCATCCACCTGGACAAAATTGTCAGACAGATGATGAAATGCTAAGAGAAATCAGGGAAGCTAACCAATTTGGCAGTGCAATAATAATGGGAGATTTCAATTACCCCAATATTGACTGGGGGTAATTGTAACATCAGGACTTGCTAGAGACATAAAGTTCCTGGATGTAATAAATGATTGCTTCATGGAGCAATTGGTTCAGGAACCAACAAGAGAGGGAGCTATTTTAAATGTAATTCTTAATGGAATGCAGGATTTGGTGAGAGAGGTAACGGTGGTGGAGCCACTTGGCAACAGTGATCATAACATGATCAAATTTAAACTAATAACTGGAAGGGGGACAATAAGTAAATCTACAGCTCTAACACTAAACTTTCAAAAGGGAAACTTTGATAAAATGAGGAAAATAGTTAGAAAACAACTGAAAGGTGCAGCTGTAAAGGTTAAAAGTGTTCAACAGGCATGGACATTGTTTAAAAATACAATCCTAGAGGCACAGTCCATATGTATTCCACACATTAAGAAAGGTGGAAGGAAGGCAAAACAATTACCGTCATGGTTAAAAGGTGAGGTGAAAGAGGCTATTTTAGTCAAAACAAATCCTTCAAAAATTGGAAGAAGGATCCATCTGAAGAAAATAGGATAAAACATAAGCATTGTCAAGTTAAATGTAAAACACTGATAAGACAGGCGAAGAGAGAATTTGAAATGAAATTGGCCATAGAGACAAAAACTCATAATAAAAACGTTTTTAAATATATCCAAAGCAAGAAACCCTGTGAGGGAGTCAGTTGGACCATTAGATGACCGAGGGGTTAAAGGGGCTCTTAGGGAAGATAAGGCCATTGCAGAAAAACTAAAAGAATTCTTTGCTTCTGTGTTTACTAATGAGGATGTTGGGGAGATACCAGTTCCGGACCTGGTTTTCAGGGGTGATGAGTCAGACGAACTGAACGAAATCACTGTGAACCTGGAAGATGTAGTAGGCCAGATTGACAAACTAAAGAGTAGCAAATCACCTGGACCGGATGGTCTGCATCCTAGGGTACTGAAGGAACTCAAAAATGAAATTTCTGATATATTAGTTAAAATTTGTAACCTATCATTAAAATCATCCATTGTACCTGAAGACTGGAGGATGGTCAATGTAACCCCAATATTTAAAAAAGGCTCAAGGAGCGATCCGGATAACTATAGACCAGTGAGGCTAACTTCAGTGTCGGGAAAAATAATGGAAACTATTCTCAAGATCAAAATCGTAGAGCATATAAAGACATGATTTAATGGAACACAGTCAACACGGATTTACCTAAGGGAAGTCTTGCCTAACAAATCTGCTTCATTTTTTTGAAGGGATTAATAAACATGTGGAAAAAGATGAACCGGTACATATAGTGTATTTGGATTTTCAGAAGATGTTTGACAAAGTCCCTCATGAGAGGCTTCTAAAAAAACTAAAAAGTCATGGGATAGGACGCGATGTCCTTTCGTGGATTACAAACTGGTTAAAAGACAGGAAACAGAGAGTAGGATTAAATGGTCAATTTTCTCAGTGGAAAGGAGTGAACAGTGGAGTGCCTCAGGGATCTGTACTTGGACCAGTGCTTTTCAATATATATATAAATGATCTGGAAAGGAATATGACTAGTGAGGTTATCAAATTTGCGGATGATATAAAATTATTCAGAGTAGTTAAATCAAAAGCAGCTGTGATCCATTACAGGAGGACCTTGCAAGACTGGAAGATTGGGCATCCAAATGGCAGATGAAATTTAATGTGGACAAGTGCAAGGTGTTGCATATAGGGAAAAATAACCCTTGCTGTAGTTACACGATGTTAGGTTATATACCACCCAGGAAAAAGATCTAGGCATCATAGTGGATAATACTTTAAAATCGTCGGCTCAGTGTGCTGCAGCAGTCAAAAAAGCAAACAGAATGTTAGGAATTATTAGGAAGGGAATGGTTAATAAAACGGAAAATGTCACAATGCCTCTATATCGCTCCATGGTGAGACCACACCTTGAATACTGTGTACAATTCTGGTCGCCACATCTCAAAAAAGATATAGTTGCGATGGAAAAGGTACAGAGAAGGGCAACCAAAATGATAAAGGGGATGGAACAGCTCCTCTATGAGGAAAGGCTGAAGAGATTAGGGCTGTTCAGCTTGGAGAAGAGATGGCTGAGGGGGGATATGATAGAGGTCTTTAAGATCATGAGAGGTCTTGAATGAATAGATCTGTCTCAGTTATTTACACTTTCGAATAATAGAAGGACTAGGGGGCATTCCATGAAATTAGCAAGTAGCACATTTAAGACTAATCGGAGAAAATTATTTTTCACTCAACGCACAATAAAGCTCTGGAATTTGTTGCCAGAGGATTTGGTTAGTGCATTTAGTGTAGCTGGGTTCAAAAAAGGTTTGGATAAGTTCTTGGAGGAGAAGTCCATTAACGGCTATTAATCAAGTTTACGTAAGGAATAGCCACTGCTATTAATTGCATCAGTAACATGGGATCTTCTTAGTGTTTGGAAAATTGCCAGGTTCTTGTGGCCTGGTTTGGCCTCTGTTGGAAACAGGATGCTGGGCTTGATGGACCCTTGGTCTGACCCAGCATGGCAATTTATTCTGTTCTTATCCATGGCAGAAGTGAAGTTATACAGCAGGGGGCCTTGGTGTGCACCGGATTGCATAAGTATTGATATGCACATCTCAGGTTCATGACCCGAAATGCCCTTGCCTCACCCAGACCAACCCACGCCTCAACGCTCTTTGAACCCTTCCGAGATATACGCACATCAGGCTTTTAAAATTCACCTTTAAGATTCTTCTGTTTATGCAAACCACCTTGTCCCTGGGTAAAGCCTCAGGTGCTAATGGCTGGTGAGGAATGAGATACAGCGGTAGTCTCCAATACAAACAAGGAGCAAGAAGCCTGGAATGGAACAGGAATCTATATCCCACAAAGAAATCAGGAACACTGAAGGCAGAAACATTCTGGATTAGGGCAAGAAGGACAAAGCCAAACTTCCTACTAGGAAGTAGGACCAAGCTCTGGCAACTAACTGCTGAAAAGCTTGAGTGTAAATACTTGTCTAGATAGGAAACAAAATATCCCATGGAGGAAAGTAAGCGGCATAGAGCTTAGAGAACTGTATATATATAGTCCAATTAGCTCATAGTGCACTCTTCAGGACAGAGGAAATCAGCAATGAACCCTCACAGAGGGGTCCCTCTCCTTTGAGGGAAGACTTCCAGAGTGCCTCTTGGACTACTGTGCAAGAAATGTTGTCAAAAGACAAAGCACATGGAGGGTAATACTCCTTCTAATGAACCAAGTACTGTATTCTGCTATGGGAAACTCTGGAGTCCAGTATCTTTTCAATCTTGAATTCAGGCTAGCCATCCACCGGAACTGGATCCAGAAGCATTCCTTGTATATTCAAAGGAGCTGGCATAGCCAGCTTCAACAAGGAAACATGAAATGACAACAATATCTTGAGAGCTGGGAAGAAAGAGGCACGTGTTATTGGATTGATTTTCTCAGTAATGGAATGCGGCCCTATGTACTTGAGGCCAAACTTAGCACAGGGAAGCTTCAGATGTAGATTCTTTGTAGATAACAAGACCTTATAAATGACCTGAAACTGGGATTCAAATCTAAGATGACAGTCAGAAAATGTCTTCTGCTTCATTACACTTCTCTCCAACTTATAGTGCACTTGTATCTAGGTTTTCTGGTCATGTTGAACCAAGTCATTAGCTGCAGGAATATCTGTGGCTGGAGAAGAAAGGGGTAGACAAAGAGGGTGTCATCCAAGGCTGTAAAGAATGAAGAAATCACTGACATGATTGTTGAGAGCAAATTCAGTCCAAGGGAGCAATCTGGTCCAATCATTCTAATGAGAAGTGACATAACATTAACAAACTATTAAATATTTTGGTTGATCCTTTCTGTAATGCAATTAGTCTGAGGATGGTATCCTGATGAAAATTGTAAATTGATAACCAAATCTTTAAAAAAAAGGCTCTCCAGAATGTGGCAGTTAATGGGGACCTCGATCTGGTTGGGATGCCAATTAAATGGATCACCTTCCTAACAAAGATGATGACCAATTGAGGAGTCAAAGTCAGCTAAGAGATTGGAATAAAGTGCACCATTCTAGAAAAATGGTCCACTATCACTAATTGGCAAAACAGTCAGTGAAAAATGGAAGGTCCATGATGAAGCCTGAGGCGAGATGAATTCATGATACAGAAGGGATCAGAAATGGGTACAATTCACCTGAATGTTTTGCATGAGGGACCTTCATGCCACCACATACTGGACAGGAAAAGATCTAAGTCATACAATCTTTAAGCAGGGAAAGCCACTGGAAAACCCTGGAAATCAGTTGAAAAGTTTTCTTAATCCTTATGTGTTCAGGGAGTTTGGAATCATACCCCTATATGAGAACATTTGGATGGCAAGAATCTGGACCAAAAACACACCCATAAGATATGCCATACTAGGTCATACAATGATCTATCAAGCCCAGTATCTGGTTTCCAACAGTGACCAATCCAAGCCAAAAGTAACTGGCAAGTAGCCAAACATTAGCTAGATCATAAGCTACCATTGCTTATTAATTACCGTAATAGCAATTTATGGATTTATCCTCTAGGAACTTATCCAAACCTTTTTAAACCCAGTTATACCAACTGCTGTAACCACAGGAGAAGTCCATTAACTGCTATTTATCAAGTTGGCATAGGGAACAGCTTCTACTATTACTTGCATCAGTAGCGTGGGATCTTCTTAGTGTTTGGGTACTTGCCAGGTTCTTGTGGCCTGGTTTGGCCTCTGTTGGAAACAGGATGCTGGGCTTGATGGACCCTTGGTCTGACCCAGCATGGTAATTTCTTATGTTCTTATGTTCATCCTCTGGTAATGAACTCCAGAGCTTAATTATGCACTGAGTGAAAAATAATTTTCTTTGATTTGTTTTAAATGAGCTACTTGCTAACTTCATGAAGTGGCCCCTGGTCCTTCTATTATCTGAGAGAGTAAATAACCAATTTGCATTAACTTGTTCAAGTTCTTTCATGATATTGTAGACTTCTGTCATATCCCACCTCAGTCATCTTTTCTCCAAAATAAACAGCTCTAACTTCTTTAGCCTTTCCTCCTAGGCCAGCCATTCCATGCCCCTTTTCCTTTTGGTCATCCTTCTCTGCACTTATTACAGTGCAGCGAGTTCCTTTTTAGATGTGGTGACCAGAACTGCACATAGTATTCAAGGTGAGGTCTCACCATGGAGCAATACAGAAGCATTATGACAGCCACCATTTTATTTTCCATTCCCTTCTTAATAATTCCTAACTTTGTTTGCTTTTTGATCACCACAGCACACTGGGCCGACAAACTAGGCCACCTATAACTCTTTCCTGGGTAGTAACTCCTAAGATAGAACCTAACATTGCGTAACTACAGCAAGGGTTATTTTTCTCTATATGCATCACTTTGCACCTGTCCACGTTAAATTTCATCTGCCATTTGGAAGCCAGTTTTCCAATCTTGCAAGGTCCTCCTGCAATTCATCACAATCCACTTGAGATTTAACTACTCTGCATAATTTTGTGTCATCCACAAATTTGATCACCTCACTCATTGTACCCCTTTCCAGATCATTTATAAATATATTAAAAATCACTGGTCCAAGTACAGATTCCTGAAGCACTCCACTGTTTACCTTTTTACACTATGAAAACTGACTAATCCTACTCTCTGTTTCCTGTCTTTTAGCCAATTTGCAATCCACAAAAGGACATCACCTCCTATCCCATTACTTTTTAGTTTTCTTAGAAGCCTCTCATGCAGGACTTTGTTGAACGCCTTCTAAAAATCCAAATACACCACATCCACATTTGTCCACATGATAATTCAGCCCTTCAAAAAAAATGTTGGAGATTTGTGAGCCAAGACTTCCCTTGGGTAAATCTATGCTGGCTGTTTCCCATCAAACCATGTCTATCTAAATGTTTTGTTATTTTATTCTCTATAATAGTTTCTGTGATTTTTCCTGGCACTGAAGTTAGGCTCACTAGTCTATAGTTTCCCGGATTACCCCTGGATCACTGTTTAAATATAGGGGTTACATTGGCTATCTTCCAATCTTCAGGTTCATTGGATGATTTTAATGATAAGTTACAAATTTTTACTAATAGGTCTGAAATTTAGTTCTTTCATAACTCTGGGGTGTATGCCATCTGATCTAGGTGATTAATTACTCTTCAGTTTGTCAATCAGACCTACCACATCTTCCAGGTTCATCATGATTTGGTTCAGTTGATATGAATCATCACCCATGAAAACCTTCTCCTGAATGGGTATCTCCCCAACATCGCCTTCAGTAAACACTGAAGCAAAGAAACAATTTAATGTTTCTGCAATGGCCTTATCTTCTCTAAGTGCCCCTTGATCATCCAACGGTCCAAATGACCCAGGCTTTCTGCTTTGGACAAATTATAAAAGTTTTTATTGTGAGTTTTTGCCTCTTTTGCTAACTTCTTTTCAAATTTTCTCTTAGCCTGTCTTATCAATTTCTTACATTTAACTTGCCAGTGCCTATGCTTTATACTATTTTCTTTTGACAGATTCTTCTTCCAATTTTTGAATGAAGATCTTTTGGCTAAAATAGCCTCTTTCACCTCACCTTTTAACCATGCTGGTAATCATTTTGCCTTCCTTCCACCTTTCTTAATTCATGCAATACATCTGGACTGTGCTTCTAGAATGGTATTTTTTAACAATGACCACGCCTCTTGCACACTTTTTACCTTTGTAGATGCACCTTTTAGTTTTTTTCTCTCATTTTATCCAACTTTCCCTTTTGAAAGTTTAGCACTAGAGCTGTGCATTTATATACTGTCTCCCTTCCAGTCATTAATTCAAATTTGATCATATTATGATCACTATTGCCAAGCAGCTCCACCACCATTACCTCTCTCAACAAATCCTGTGCTCCACTGATAAAATTAGATCTAAAAGTGCTCTCTTTCTCATCGGTTCCTGAACTAAATGCTCCATAAAACTGTCTTTTATTCCATCCAGGAACTTTTATCTCTTTAGCATGCCCTGATATTTAACTTACCTAGTCAATATTAAGGTAATTGAAATCTCCCATTATAACTGGACTACTAGTTTGGTTAGGTTCCTTAATTTCTCTTAACATTTCACTATCCATCTCATCATTTTGGCCAGGTGGTATACTCCTATTACTATTCTCTTCCCCAACACACAAGGGATTTCTACCCATAAAGATTTGATTGTACATTTAGCCTCATGTAGGGTCTTTATCCTGTTTGCCTTTATGCCATCCTGGACATAAAGTGCCACCCCACCACCAAGATGCTCCTCTCTGTCAATGCAATATAATTCATATCCCAGTAAGCACTATCCCATTGGTTATCCTCTTTTCACCATGTCTCTGAGATGCCAATTAAGTCTATGTCATCATTCACTCTATACACTCTAATTCTCCCATCTTACTTCTTGGACTTCTGGCATTAGCATATAAACATTTCAAAGTGAGTTTTTTGTTTGTATTTACATTCTGCTTTTCAGTTGACAGGGATTCATTGGAATCTTTTAGCTCAGGTGAGTTTTTAATTATAGGCACTTTGACTACTTTTCTTATTATTGGAACCTCTCTGTTGGGATGCCCTAACTCTAATGCTCATTACTATCCTTTGAAGATACCTCCCTCCGAACCATGCACTGCTGAGCGACTGTCAGCTTTCACCTTTGTTCTAGTTTAAAAGCTGCTCTATCTCCTTTCTAAAGGTTAGTGCCAGAAGCTTGGTTCCACCCTGGTAAGATGGAGGCCATTCCTGGCCTTCGGAAAAGATTCCCCCCCCCCTTCTCCAAAAGGGTCACCAGTTCCTTGCAAAACTGAATCCCTCTTCCTTGCACTATCGCCTCATCCACACATTGAGACTCCGGAGCTCTACCTGCCTCTGGGGACCTGCACATGGAACAGGGAGTATTTCAAAGAATGCTACCCTGGAGGTTCTGGATTTCAGGTTTCTACCTAAGAGCCTAAATTTGGCTTCCAGATCCTCCCTCCCACATTTTCCAATGTCGTTGGTGCCCACAAGAGACATGACAGCTGGATCCTCACCCAATGGAACCCTAGCAAGTGGTTCCTGGACAAAGAGTTCAGGTGGATTTCTTCCATCAGATCACTATTGATTACGTTTGCAACAACTCTGAAGTCTGGTATAATGGAATCCGGTAGTAACAAAAGAGCAAGGTAATCCCACAAAAATGAAATCCAATGAGCAAAAGGGAAAACCAGTTACCGAATTAGAATAATTGCTCACTTTATATTTTTTGTCTTTTATAGTTTATACATTTTTACATTTTTTAAAAATGTTATTTATTTAGCAGTACTATTTATAAAACATTTTTAAGGAAAAAAGTGAACTGCATCAGCAAGCCAGTCAGCGTCTCTCCTACAACCTGGAGAGCACTCGGTCTTCTCAATCACTTGCAGTCACTTAGATGTACAGTTATTGTTATCAACACATTTAAATCATATAACTCAAAATGAGATCCTCGTTGAACGCCAACAAAGGTGGTTGAATTGCCTCAATGTGATATAGACAACTTCCATGCTATATAGACGGTATTGAAAACCTTACAACCTTACAACCAAGGCTTTTGAGACAGGTAGGTTGGCAACTTGGAGAAAATGAGATATGGTTCTTTGTGCCACTGGTTGGCAAACTTATGCTTTCCTGGGATATCTAATGTCTTCACCAGTACCTGATCCTCATCACTCAGTTCATAATTCTTAACATTAGCATTATTATTGGCATTTTGGCTTCCTACTGCTTCACAGACAGGAATCCAAAATGTCAGGTTCAATTGCTTTTTCAAGTCCTCAGTATACTTGAGATATTTCTTGCGGAGTTACCATCAGGTTATACATTTACAGGAAACGGGGTCTCTCTACCAAACATGAGATATTAAGGAGAATATCCTATACCATCATTTTTGTTCAATTATAGGTGTGAACCCACCTGCTTACATGCTGGCTTCATTGATGTTTCCATTGGGGATCTGGAGTACCCAGCACATTTAACAGGGTTTGATTTAATCGCTCAGGCTGGGGATCACCATGCACTTTAAAACCAAGATATCATGCATTACCAGTAATGCTCACATGAGCTTTCCTGATATTGCCAAAACAATCTAGCCCAATGCGAGAAAAATATTCATGAGCTGCATCACATGTACCCATAAGCAAAGCAGCTCATTAATACTAAAATGGAGTAATACAGAAATCAATAATGTGTCTGTGAATATGATTTGCATTAATCCTTAGAAATTTCACCTCAATAGTGATCCCTCTTTGTCCTTTAAATGCGAGGGATCACTTCTTCTCCATTATGATCTAAGGAGCTCCTGCTGGTAAGGGCATAACTACTAGGGAGAAAAGGGCACAGGACTTGTATATTGGGTGGAGGGGGTGGATTGTGAGCTAGAGAGTAGGCTTCCTTCTGGGAGCAAGAGGGTGATGACCTGGGCAAGGAAAACAAAAGGGAATTTTATTCTGGGGTGCAGACAATGTGGCTGTGAGATTTACATCTGTAATGGGGGAGAAACGGAATGAGAATCATTTGGTAATTGCTGGCTCTTTAAGATTATGACCTGGTGAAGCCAGGTAAGTGAATTGCTGTGTCTCATAATGCACATGCATTTCTACCTGCAGCAATATATGTTCCTGGTATAAATGCAGGATTTACTAAAACAGGATGCTCAGATATAACTTTTTAGTAAATCCTGTGGAAAATAACTGGCATTAAAATGTGTTAATGCATCATTTTAAATAGGCCCATAATGTTTCAGTGGCTCTTTCTGTTTGAATGGATCATCAATACAATATGTGGTCTACTATCCTTTCTAAACAAGTACATTCATTTAAAATTAAGGCACATTCAAATCAGCAATAGCTTTGCCTGAAAATGCCCCAAAATTTTGGTTCATTTTAAATCTTTTTTTTTTTTTTACAGAATGGCCTCCCTAGGCCTTCACTTCCACTTCCTGGAGTCTCTTGGGGCCTGCCCAGGCCTCTATGACCAACACCCTATGCCAATAAGCCAGGGCCCGTGCCTACCTGGCGGGACTGATTCAGGCCTAGAAAGGCAACACGGGGCCCATACGATCCTGCCTTCCACCCCACTGCAAATATTTGAAGAGCAGAGATTTCCCTGGCATCCACTTACCACTTTTGTGTGGGTCTTCCAGGAAGAATGGGGCAGCAATCATTCCTTCCTTGCTGAAATCCCTTTAAAAGTGGCATCAAGCAGCCCCAAGAAAGGCACCAATTGTGCTGTCAAAATGGCATTAGTCTCAGGGCCAATCGGCAGCATTCCTATATACGGCTATACATTTTTGTTGGGTTTTTTGTTTTTTACACTTAAAAGTGAATTTTAAAAACAGCATGCACCAAAATTGGAAGGTGTGCGCACAAGTCAAGCTCACGTGCACTCATCAAATTTTAAAAGCTGCTGAGATGTGCTCGTATCTCCTGCCACAAGTAAATCTCACTCGATTTCTAAAAGGGGCATGGTGTGGGTGTGATCTGGGCATTTCAGGGTGTGGCAAATAGATGTGCGCATAAACACTTATGCGCCCCGGCACATTCCCAATCCATTTCCGTGTAAGTTTACTTCTGCTATGTAGGAAGTTTAAGTTGTAAAAAAACCCAAACCATCCATTTTGGAGAGGTGTAAAGGGTCTGGGGTAACTGGATGGAGTGCAGACTATTAAAAAAGGACCTAGTTCAACATTGGGTGAACTGGTGGATGAACTGATGAAGCTGGTCATGGTGTGGATGTACACTGGTTTTAAAATACCCTGACTTATGCGGTTGAAACAGGATTTATGCAACTAAGCATTTATCCACTTAAAATTAGGTGCACACATGTGCATGCTCAGGCTATTTTAGAACATGAGCATATATGTGCATGCAAGTTATAAAATCGCCGTGTCTCTGGGCGCGTGCCAATGCTCATGCGCCAATGTGCACCTGCATGCTGCTTTGAAAGTCACCATCTTAGGACCTCATTTACTAAGCATTTTTCCCTTAGACACAGAATGGGAGAAAAGCCTTAGATAATAATCAGGCCCGTATGCTATGTTTTTTATTTTGCCTATATTTTTCTTTTTATGCTTTCTTTTTACTTTATGCTCCACTTTGACCTCCCCTTTTTTTCCACCCTCTCCTACCTACCTCTCTCTCCAGGCACTCTCTCTTCATTATAGCTTCTTTCTTTCCTTGTTTACTGCATCATGTGTAATAATTTTTGTGCTACAGTCATAAGGACTCTCTTGTTCTTAAATAATTTACTTATTTGTTCTTAAGCCATTTGACTTTCTGTTAGTACTCTGTTAGCATCTGTGGTGGCCATGGAACTACAGTTTAATAGCATGACATTTGGTATAAAAATCAAAAGAGATAGACTTAGGAGTAACATCGGAAAATATTTCTTCATGGAAACGTTAGTGGATGTATGGAACAGCCTTCAAGGGGAGGTGGTAGAGGCATGAATTGAATTTGAGAAAGCATGGGATAAACAGAGGATCACTAATTGCAAAGAAATGAGAGCAACTGATGTCTATGATACAAAGAAATTATTTGGGCAGATCTTATTTTTATCTGCCATCAAACTCTGGGGGCTAATTTCTAAGGACTTATCGGACACGATACGGCCATTTCGCGCGCGATAATATCGCACACCGTGCTAACAGCTATTATCGCGGTCTGAGAATGCAAATTTTAAATTTAGTATTCAGGGGTAGAGTTGGGGCGGAACAAATGTAAAGTAGGGCGGACTTACCACAAATCGCGAAATGGCTGCGCTGTTAGCGCGGCTCCTAACGCAGCCAATAACTACACCTTTTTCAATTGCGATAGGCTGTATCACTGCGTGTAGCGCACACAGTGATATTATTGCAGTGAGCGAAAATGAATGTAACCAATCCCTACACACCTAGTAGGTTTATGTTCCCAACACCATCTACACATTCCCAGTGTATGGGGCAGGCTCACTCCATGGCTGAGCAGGCCCAACGTAGACGCCAGGACGTGGGTCGACGTCGCCACAGTTACAGGCAGCGGATCTATCTTCCATGAATCTCATTGCTGGGTATGCCAGAGGACGTTGTGATCACCAGGTATCGCCTCAGCTCTCGTACCATCCTGCAAATATATGAAGACATACGAGGTGCTCTTGACCCTCGAACCCGAAAGAGCCGTGCTGTCCCCGGCCTCACCAAACTCTTGGCCGCCCTGCATTTCATAGCAAGTGGCTCTTTCCAATCCACTGTAGCTGTCGTGAGTGGGATGTCACAGAGCACCTTTTCACGGTGTCTGAACCAGGTCATTGAAACAGTTAAACATGCCTCGATACATAAGTTTTCCGTGCAACCGACAAGACCTGATGGACCTCAAGCGTGGTTTCTATGCCATTGCCCGCTTTCCAAATGTCATTGGAGCTATTGACTGCACTCATGTGGCCATCATTCTACCCCATCGCCTGGAGGCAGCCTACCGCAACAGAAAGCAGTTCCACTCCCTCAACGTGCAAGTGGTGTGTGATGCTGGAATGCGGATCCTCTCAGTGATGTCCAGGTTTCCGGGATCAGCGCACTATTCCTTCATACTCAGGCAATTATCTCTGTTTCGCAAATTTGAAGCTGGCCTGTAAGGTGATGGTTGGCTTGTAGGTAAGAAATATGTTTCCATACATCTACCATATTTGCAATGTTTATCTCTGTAATGGCACACAAATGTGATGTATACGCCTGTCTGGATGGAGTGATATGTCCCCATCACACCAGGCCTCAGTGGTTCATAGTGTAATCTTAAGTGGTGGAATGGCTCTTGCACCCAACCAGTTGCTATGGGCTGCCAAGCTCGAGGTTCACACCAGCCACAGTATGGCCTGTATGTGGCATGGCTTGCTCACTTCACTTCACTAGTGGACAGCCTACACATATTAGGTATAGCCATGGTTAATGGCATTGTCAAAGGTGATTCTACAACTGTGATGTAAGGGCAGCTCACTTCCACAGGTGTCCCTGAGGTCATGACGTTCATGATACTTCTCATGATCACTTCCAGTCAGCTGTGCACATTCAGGGCCAGGCAGATTACACCATGTATGTTATTGGGAATGCGTACCTATATAAAAGGTCAGGTTGAGCAGATATGTCCGTACACAAAGACTAGAGTGCATGATGCATACGATCCGAACACAGGTATATAATCTTTAAGGACCGTGATGTTACGGACCTACCATATACACACTGCTGACATAAATGTCGCTGTTTAGGGGCCCTTGACATGCTATACATCCTAATAGCAGCACACCTGCTGTAGGACAAAGCAAGCATGGAGCCCCACAAATAGGGTATTAGGAAACAAGAATTTACTGCCTCACCCTTTCCCCCATTCCCACCCTCCTATCACTTCCCTCCTGCCTATCGTTCCCACTACCCCTGTCCCTGCTCCTACTCCTCATACCCCTACCACTAGGTCCCTCTTCCTCCCTCCCCCTCTCCCTCCTCCTCCCTTTACTCTCAACTCCCCTCTTCTGTCCTCTCCTCCCACTCCTGTCATGCTCCATCCTCTACCACACTCCTCCTCACCACCACCACACTCCTCCTCCTCCTCACCACCATCACCACACTCCTCCTCCTCCTCCTCCACACAGATAAGGACAAACAAGTAACAAACCACCTTTCACTCCAACAGATATGACAAATGACACAGATTAAGGCAAACAGATGAAAACACAGAAGACACGACTCCGCATCCAATAATCAATATATCTAAACCACCAATACCTCCTAAGCCACAAACCTACTTCCACTACAAAACTCCTTCCAAACCCTCAAAGGAGGAGGGGCAGGAAGTGACCTTTTATACATGTCACATTATTGCGGTACGCGGTATTTTTTATTTTTTTTCACTGACTGCGGTGTTTTCTTTTCGCAAAGTCAATTGCAGCGTGAATCGCGAAAATGTATTTGTGATTCGCGAAAACATCGCAGATCATGAAAAATTTGCAGCTATGCAGAAAGTACTTCATTTGCATGGAAACACCCCTTTTACTAACGCATGCATTAGTCATGCATTAACCATGCGATATTGGTAAATCCAGCCCTCTGTTTCTGTGTTTTATTTTAAGGTATAAGATTTGTCATTACAATAACCAGAGTTGTTAAGATTCAATACTCTCAACTTCTTCTGATCCTAAATATGTCATTGTGTGCTTCTGATAAATGTATTACCAGCATCCAAACTGTAGACTGATGTTTCATGAGGCTTGATCAGGTCTCTATAGTTGATTATTTTCCCTTAAAATCTATCGAATGAAGAAAGAACAAGAAGCACTCTAGGTCTTTACTGAAATTTAATAGAAAAAACCCTCTTATCAAACCAGAGAATAAAGTACTGTAAAATTATATAATTGTTTTTTAAAAAAAAAGAATAGGAAATTGAGGAAAAATTATAAAATATATTTGAAATGTTATGATATTAATAAAGGCTTGCTGTGGCAGTGAATTACAATAGAAAGCTAACTTGGATGTTTAGAAGAAAATAGGGGGCACATTGAAGTAAAACTGAGTAAGAAATAATATTGCTGAGTGAATATATAGCATTATTTATTCAGAAGACAATGTATAAGTTATCAGGGGTAATCAGCAGGCTAAACATCCTACTGAATATCCTTGAATAAAATTATCCGCCTATAAGTTTGAACAATGCCAGTAATGTTTCATAGTTATTTGTATATGTGTACCAGGATAACTTTACCTTAACCAGCTATATTTAAATGATGTAGCTGGATAAGTGTCAGTAACTGAATAAAAAATAATAAAAAAAAAAAAAAACTAGGGAGCCTACAGGTCTGATTGCCTAGCCCCATACCTCACTAAAACATGTTTAACTAATGTCAGGTATTTTGACAATAATCCTTCTCTCCACCAAGGCCCCTAGAAGACAGTAACAAATATGCAGGCCTATCAGCTTGATGAGCAATCCCAAACCCCCTCTGGCTACCCTCCTTGACCCTACACTCCTCCCTTCTAGCATTGCTGTCACAGTAACACTAGAACCCACATTAGTCCTGGCATTCAGGTGGCAGTGGGGAGATTGGGTATAGTGGGTATGGCAGGAGAGTTCGAGTTGGAGTTACTGGGAACTGAGTAGAGGATAAATTTGAGAAGGAGGCCTAGAGGCTAATATCTTTTAAGAAACTATAGAGGGGGTTGGGGCCACTCATTGGGACTAGAGGGCCCGCAACTTTGCTCCTATCTTTTTGAAGGTTTTATGAAGAGGGGGAGGATCAGGCACAATGGTTGACATTAGTTTAAAATGTTTAGTTGGGTGGGAACACGGGGGATAAGGCCTATAAGCTCACTAACATTTTTATTTTTAATTTCACTTTTGCCACTTAACTGACTATATCATTTGAATTTACCTGGTTAAAGTAAAGTTATCTGTATAGAGCTGTTACCTAGATAACTTTAACTCTGTTTTTAGGCACATTCATGCTTAGCTGAATAACATTGAATATTGGAGTAAGCCAGATATGTATTCAGCTAAGTTAACGCCTCCTCAGAATACCCTCAGAACTAGAGATGTGAATCGTGTCCTCGATCGTCTTAACGATCAATTTCGGCTGGGAGGGGGAGGGAATCGTATCGTCGCCATTTGGGTGTTTAGATTATCGTGAAAAATCGTTAAAATCGTGAACACACACTAAAACCCCCTAAAACCCACCCCCGACCCTTTAAATTAAATCCCCCACCCCAAATGCCTTAAATTACCTGGGGGTCCAGTGGCACACTAAAACCCCCTAAAACCCACCCCCGGCACACTAAAACCCACCCCGACCCTTTAAATTAAATCCCCCACCCCAAATGCCTTAAATTACCTGGGGGTCCGTAGCGGCGGTCCGTAGCTTAAATTACCCCCGGGTCCGTAGCTAAATTGGGGAAAGGGGGAGAGCAGGAAATCTGGCACAGTAAATCGTGGTGTCTTCAGCCGGCGCCATTTTGCAAAATGGCCGCCGCAAAATGGCGGCGGCCATAGACCAATACGATTCGACGCAGGAGGTCGTTCCGGACCCCCGCTGGACATTTGGCAAGTCTTGTGGGGGTCAGGAGGCCCCCCCAAGCTGGCCAAAAGTTCCTGGGGGTCCAGCGGGGGCCCCTGGAGCGATCTCGTGCCGCGAATCGTTTCCGTACGGAAAATGGCGCCGGCAGGAGATCGACTGCAGGAGGTCGTTCAGCGAGGGTTCCAGACCGCCGCTGAACGACCTCCTGCAGTCGATCTCCTGCCGGCGCCATTTTCCGTACGGAAACGATTCGCGGCAGGAGATCGCTCCAGGGGCCCCCGCTGGACCCCCAGGAACTTTTGGCCAGCTTGGGGGGGCCTCCTGACCCCCACAAGACTTGCCAAAAGTCCAGCGGGGATCCGGAACGACCTCCTGCGTCGAATCGTATTGGTCTATGGCCGCCGCCATTTTGCGGCGGCCATTTTGCAAAATGGCGCCGGCTGAAGACACCATGATTTACTGTGCCGGATTTCCTGCTCTCCCCCTTCCCCTGATTTAGCTACGGACCCAGGGGTAATTTAAGCTACGAACCGCCGCTACGATCCCCCAGGTAATTTAAGGCATTTGGGGTGGGGGATTTAATTTAAAGGGTCGGGGTGGGTTTTAGGGGGTTTTAGTGTGCCGGGGGTGGGTTTTAGGGTGTTTTAGTGTGCCGCTGGACCCCCAGGTAATTTAAGGCATTTGGGGGGGGGGTTCGGGAGGGTGGGGGATTTAATTTAAAGGGTCGGGAGTGGGTTTTAGGGGGTTTTAGTGTGCCGGTTTTCCTGCCCTCCCCCTTCCCTTGATTTACGATTTTTTGACGATAAATCGGGGGAATTGGTATTGTATCGTGGCCCTAACGATTTTTGACGATTTAAAATATATCGGACGATATTTTAAATCATCAAAAAACGATTCACATCCCTACTCAGAACACCTCCATTTTATCCAGATAAATTTTATCCAGTTAATGACTTAACTGGATAAAATTTAAATGGTTAAAGAGGACAAATATTTAAACACTGGGGTTTATCTGGCTATATGGATGTGAATTTGTTTTAAGCAACTTTGCAAAACACAACGAATGAGGGCCAATTTGTATTATTCAGGAGGCCCTTAAAAATTGAGGAACCCCCAAATTAAAAGAACCTTATTTGTTTAATTAGGTCAAAACTTCTGGTCAGGCCTATGCCTAGTCCCGAGGCCAGGACCATGCCTAAGGCATAGACTGAGGCTCAAAACTGGGTCCGTGATCTACGTCTGAGTGTGATGTCAGTGCCTCGGCCTAGGAACGAAGCTGGGGCATCACCTAATGCATAGACTGATGCCCAAAGTAGGAGCTAAGACATATGTGCAAGTGTGACTGAGGTCTCAGCCTAGGCCTGGGCCAACATCAAGACCAAGACTGAGAATTGAGGAAAGGCCAAGAGCCCCCAAAAAATTACTTACCTGATCTGTTGGGTATCTAAAACTGTGACTGGGATGTGTCCCAATGCCTGGACATTTCACCTAAGCCAGAACCTGGTCCCAGGTATGATACTGGTTCCTGGTATGGGGGATGGGCCCTGACACCTGGACCTTGGCCCAGGAGAAGGCCCAATACCAGGACACTGTCCAGAGCCCAGGACTCAAAGCCCGAACCTCTGCCTAGGCCGGCACCCAGGTCCCATCCGGAGGCCGAATCATGATGTCTGGGCCTTAGTCTAGGCCAGAGGCCTGGCAAAGGCCAGACTGTTGCCATTCAGCAAAATGGCACCTTCTGCTCAGGAGGATGCACCAAAGTTAATTTACTCTGGTATGCCCCAGTGGATGCCATAATTTGCAAAGAGAGAAGAGGAACTACCAGTCAGTGCCCTGGGTTAGGGGCCTGGGCCTGATCATAAGCCAATGCCCTGGCATTGAGTCCCAGCCTCTGGAACAGATCCCGGTCTCAGACCTGTGAGGTCCAGGTATCAGGACCAGGCCTACAGACCAGACTGCAGCATCAAGCCAGGGCCTGTGACAAGGCCCAGACATTGCAACCCAGCCTCTGAACTGGGCCCCGGTATTGCGCATAAACCTGGGCTGAGGTTCAGGCATTGGGATCCAGCCTCTGGAGCAGGCCCTGGCATTGAGCATGGTGTTGGACCCAGGCCCAGGCTTCAGGACATTGTCTCTGGACTGAGTCCTGGCTGAGTCTAGGCCCAAGTTCCAGCTAGACCAAGGTCCAGGAGTCACTACCTGGGCAAGTCTCAGGCCCTGGCATCTGGCTTAGGCCCAGGTATCAGACCTAGGCCAATGCAATAGGACCAGGCCTCCAAGCCTTGGCCTTGCATAGAGCCTAGGCCAAGGTTGTGATTGCCACCTTGGCCTCAGCCTACCACAAGCCTGAGGCTTTGGCCTCGCCAGATCAGATATATGGTCCTGATACCTGGGCCTCAGCCCAGGCCCAGGCCAGTTGCTAGGGCCCAGCCTGGAGACCAAGTACTGATGCCTGGGTCTCAGTTCAGGGGAAGTCCTGACACTGGGGACAGTTCCAGAGCTCAGTTTCCAATGCCTGGTCTTCAGACTATATGAAAGCCTGGGACCAGACCAGACTATTCCAAACTTACATCCTCTGCTGAGGATGACATCATTTGTAAAGAAAGAAAACAAGAAGAGGACCTACCAGCCAGTGCTCTTTGACTAGGTTCCAATGCCTAAGCCGAGCCTCTTGTCTAGGCTAAGGCCCATGCATCAGTTCCCAGCCCTGGCCTAAACAAGGCCCAGGAGTTGCTACCAGTCTAAGGCTGAGGCCCTGACATCTGGCTTAGATCCCTATCTCAGGCCTAGGCTGATGCATCGAGACTAGGTCTCTAAGCCTCGGCCTTACATAGAGTCTAGGTTGAGGTTGCAGCAACATACTGTGTCCTCGGCCTATGCAAGGGTGAGGCCTCAGTCTGGGCCTAGGCTCTGTCAGTGGATCCCTAGGAGGGATCCTGGTCCCGGCATTTTTCTGGGAGGTAGGGATGGATAATATGGACAGGAAGGCTTGGGAGGCCCCGTTTCTTTCTTGTTGTTGTTTTTGGTTTTTTATGTTAAACAAAAGAAATGTATTAAACATTAAATGAAACAAAATTTGTGAGGGAAAAAAACTCCCAAAAACAAAACATTTTTTACCCCCGTACACCCCTATCTGACTAACTCCAAAGATATCCATACAAACCCCTTTGTTTATAGACCTCTATATCATTAAGATGATGGTTTTAGATATGGTCTTGATAATTCCTGGAAAGATGACAAATTATATT
The DNA here is from genome assembly GCF_901001135.1 of Rhinatrema bivittatum. NCBI lineage: Eukaryota > Metazoa > Chordata > Amphibia > Gymnophiona > Rhinatrematidae > Rhinatrema > Rhinatrema bivittatum. The sequence goes on from NC_042616.1 coordinate 694,075,330, forward strand.
TTTTCATAAACGTTAATTTGTTTTATAGATTAATAAATAAACATTAATTGCCAACTGCTATTTTATATCACCAATATATACTTTTTCAGAAGACTTGTACCAACCTGTCTCCTTTGAAGAAATATGTTTTTCCAACATCCTCCCACCAAACTGCTGTGTCAATTCCATGAGAAGGAATTCCACTGCCAAGGGTCATCAAATCATGAGGGTACCCCGCCTGAAGGGTAGTATCCTTGAAAACCCAAAACTTATTACCTAAACAGAAACAAAGGCAGATGGTTTAGAATCCTCCAATTTGAACATAGTAATAAAGTGTTTCATTGTCAAGGAATTTGCAATCACCATGGCTGAGGTAATTTTGAGTATTTTTTGCAATGTGCAGCACCATTTTCAAATTCCCCATGGGACTTGAAGTCCCAGGATTTTTTCATACATACTGGACTGCAGGCTCATTTTCAAAGGGAAACTCATTACTAAAACTTTCTCTTTAAAACTGCTGCTGGAGTGTACATTAGTATATGTTTACTTTTCACCAGCAACAAAGTTTGAAAATGAAAAATGTATGTATACTTTCACTCGCCTATTTTCATGCTCGTAAATGTATGCATGATATGGGAGGGACTATCAAAATATGTTTTTACATGGGAAAATCCACTTATTCACATAAAAACCTTTGATTATTTCCAAACAATATTTATATATAACATTTTTATTTTATTTGTATCTAGATAATTTATACATTTTGAGAGTAGTTTTATAACTAAAACTTTAGTCTGAATTTTCAAAATGGACTCGTATATAAGTCTGTTTTGAAAATTCATGAGTTGCTGTGATACCTACATACATATACGTACGTGCAGAAAGTTACACCTGCTTTTGTGGGGGTGTAGCTTTCTGCCTGTAAATTTGTGCACATGTTTGAAAATCAAAAGTATGCAAATACATGTTTTCCTTGCCCTCAACTCTGCCCCCAGGAATGCCTCTTCCTGGTGTAAGTAAAATATGCAAAAATGGGGATTCACACATACTTTTACAATCCTCTAATTGATTTTCAAAGTGTCACTCATGCACATAGAACTGATGGTTTTATGCACATAAATATCTTTGAAAATCAAGCACTTTATTTCCAACATGATAAGGAATTCTGTTTTAAAATATTTATAGATATTGGTTCATGTTTACCTATTGGTTTCCTATAGCTGAAGCAAACGTGTGGAAAAAGAGCTTTTTTATGGTGATAATTCTCTATTTTCAGTACGAGAAAAAGTTGTCGTCCATCACTGAAATTGAAATTTTATCTAGTTTGCGAAAATGTAGTTTGTGATAAGATGCCTTATCCAGATATTGATTTCATAGCCAAAGTAGGCGGTGGGTACCAGACACCCTTGACACAACTTAATCTAAGAAAGATTGTCTAACCTGGGATTATTTGCATTAGAAAAAAAGGATCTATTTAAATAAAAAAATGGATCCAAGTACTCTACAAGGGTATTAAAGACAATTATTTTATTGAAGCAGCTACAAAGATAAGGGAGCATGGTCTAAGACTGAGGGCTCAATGATTTACCTACATTGAAAGGGAGGGATCTTTTGTTGAACTTAAATAGTAGCAACATTTTAGAACACTTTACCACAAATATTACATCTATTTGCATTGTTTTTCAGTAAATCATTGCCGATAGAAAAAGCATGTGTAACGTTCCTAGGTTCTTAAAACCCATAGGCAATTTTCAAAGGGAAGGGAAACCATTCAGCTAAATTCCCTTTGAAAATTATCTATTAGGCCTGTAGTACAAAGTATCTGTGAAATTTGCAACAAAGCAGGGAATGTTCAAAGAGTTATGCAATGGTCATGCACATAAAATAGCATATGCACACATAAAAATGTTAACTTTAAAAGCGGCACGACATGAATGTTTGTCGGCCTACACCCAGGGACATGCCCATTTTATAACATACGTGCGCATATGCATGCACTGGCTGCGTGCACATGCGCGCTCAAGTTAAGTGAGAGTGCGCCTCTGCGCCCAAATTCTGCTTCTACCGCTTAAGTGGGGAGATTTTAAAAGGGACACACACCAAAGCCATTGCCCGTTTTACTAGTTCATTCCCAGTTCACCCAGTTAATGGAAAAGACTTCCAAACCCCCTAGTTAAATAGCTATCCTTCCCTCCATTAGCCCTGACCTTTAAAACCCCATTAATCTGCCTAGATTTTTTTGTTTTAGAACGTACATGTCATAAATAGAAGAAGTTAACTTGTGAGGCAGGGGCCCCCAGGGTGCACAAGTGTATGTAAATGACAATTTTAGGTTAAAATCCAGGAATGCCTATGCCCCACTCACACCCCCACCTCTTTTTAAAAACTTTAATTTGTGCATGCAGCTGCAATTACACGTATCCGGACAGCTTTTAAAATGTGCTTGGCGCACCAGTCTGACATATTCACACATACCCTAATTCATGCCTGCATAGGCCTTTTAATATTCACCTTTTATAGCATGTACATGCATATATGATATTTTATAAACCCAGAGTATGTGCGTACCTGCTGTATCATGCATAAATTTCAACGGGGGAAAATTGGCATGCCAGAGGTATTTTGAGGCAGGGTTCTGAAGTACACGCAATAGTTGCTATTTCATAAGAGGTAGACACGCATATATTGCCAAACTTGTCAGAGAACTTTCACACCTGCTAATCAACTCACACAACTGAAATCAGACTATTTGTCTACAGTGTTTGGTGGAAGGTCTGGGTGAATTGGTGGATATATGGCAAACTGGTGATTCTAAGTATGTGCAACGGTGTTCATACATATTTTAAAATATATCTGCTTCCACATTTAATTCTGTATTATTACATGCAAATTGTTGAAATTATTTTGCACGTAAAATATACGTGTGTTTTTTTCAATGGTTAGAGAAAGTATACATGCTCCTATATTGCAAATATATGTGCATACTGAAACATACTTTCAGGGCAGAATTATGGCAGTATTTCATTAACTGTTCGGCTCCCGCACACTGTTTAAAAAGATAGTCTCATAAATCTCTAAAGGCCCACTTAAATGCACAAATTGTAAACTGAAGACAGTTTTCAAAGTTGTGATTTGTTTTTACAAAGAAAAGAAAAAGTGAGCTCAAGACTGTTTCAAGGTAGCCTGAAATCTCTGCTGGCAGTTTGGAAGTAGCTCTTTCTCTTCCATATAATATTTAAGCAATAAACTTCTGTATCATGGGTTCTATATTCTTGTTGCGACCGTCACTGCCCGACGTCTCCACTATGCCCACCTTACCTCTTTGGCGACTCCCTCTTTGCCTGTTGGACGTTTGGCTGCCGTGGTGTCATTGTGCCGTTCTCCTCCGGCTTCCCTTGACCGGCTAGACGCCGCACTCCGCCATGTTTCCCAGCAGCCTAAGGGCGCTTGCGAGGCATGGCCCCGACAAGTACCAGCAGTGGCATGAACCTCAGGGGCGTCCCCCTGAGGTGACGTCATCTCCACCGGATATTTAAGGTCTCTGAATTCGCTAACTAATCGAGTTAGCAAAGGGTTTTCTTGCTACTCTGCCTCCTCGGACTTACCAGGGGTACTCGTTCCTCGGGGGCCTCGCTTTCTCTTTGCTTTTCAGATCGCAGTCCGGAACCGGTACTCACTCCTCAAGGGCCCACATACTCGGACTTGCTACTGAATACTACTTCTACCAGGAAGTCATCGCTGCCTACTACACCAGTGAGTTACCATCTCAGAGTGTTCCCTGGAACCAAGTACTCGCTCCTCGAGGGCCTAATCCTTTCCAGCTCCTGGGCTGCTTCTAAGAGACTATTGTGTGACTGTTACCATCAAGGATCTGCTCCTGAACTCTGCATACCCCTCCTACTCACTATATTCAGTTTCTCTACAGCTCAGTTATCCAGGATCGCTGTTCCAGTATCTGAGGGACTACAGCCCAGCTGGGCGTTCCAGCTCACTACTGCCACCTCTGGTGGTTCCATATACTGTCTAATAAAAGAACTAGTATGTGTCTGTCTCCATACTCTGAGCCTGACCGGTGGACCATCTCAGGATCTTCCCCTGGGGGCGTGGTCATCTGCCACCGGCCCAAGGATCCACCCACAACTACCTCAAACATTAACAGATTGCTAACTCCATGGATCCGGCACAACTTAATGCCTTGCAGACCATACCGGGCCTGGCCCAGCACATTATGGAGCAGCAAGACGCCTTGGAGAAACTTACTTCAGCATTTCATCAGCTACACACACAGAAGGTTCAAGGCACAGCTTCCAACCAAGATGGTCAAATACAGGAGGTAACTTTGAAAACTGCTGTACCACTGGCGACTCCAATCCACGTTTCCAGTGAAATTCAGAAGGCCCAAGGCTTCTTAAACCAGTGCTGCATGCATTTTGCCTTACAGCCATCTTTATTTCCTACAGCTCTTTCCAAGACCACCTACATCCTTTCATACCTGGATGGTAGAGCCTTGTCTTGGGCATCTACCTTGTGGGAGCACAAGGATCCCATTTTGCAGTATATAGAAGGATTTATGGCTTGTTTAAATCCGTCTTCAATGACCCTGCTCGAACTGCTTTAGCCAGTTCTGCTTTTGTGGAATTGAAGCAAGGCAGCAGATCATTGGCTGAATTTGCCATCGAGTTCAAAACTCTTGCGGCAGAACTTTGCAGGGACCCCAAATGTCTCAAGACACTCTTTTGCAGAGGCCTGGATATCCATTTAAAGGACGAGCTGGCTGCTCGCGAGACACCTGACTCATTGGACGATTTAGTAGCCTTGGCCACTCGGATTGATCATCAGCTCCGGGACAAGGTGAAGGAACTCTGGCCTAAGGTGTTACCTGGGTTGAAACAGGCTAGTTCTATATCTGCACCTCGGATGGTTCCAGTAATTCTTGCTGCTGATAAAGATGAACCGGTGCAACTTGGTCATGGACATTTAACTTCCAAAGAAAGAAGACTTCGGAAAAAGCGCAGCCTTTGCATGTACTGTGGTCAGCCCAGCCATAATGTCTCTACATGTCCCATTCGTCCGGAAAACAGATGGGCTTAAGTCCTGCAGGAGGACTGTTCTTAGGCCATACCGCGTCTTCTCCTCCGCTTTCTCTTCCAGTCACTTTGACGTATGGACCGGTCACGGTTCAGACTCCTGCCTCGGTGGACTCAGGATCAGAAGGCAACTTCATTCTCAGACATCTAGTGGAAGACTTAAGGAGTCCCCTCATCAAGCTGAAAGATCCACTATTGTGTCATCATTTGACGTGGGCTATGGACGTTACCCAACACCGCCACTTCCACTGAAGTTCAGTGACGTCCCAGCAGCTCAATCCACTGCTGCTGATATTCATAATGCTTTCCAAGTTTCACTTCTGAAACCACTCATACTCAGCAAATTTTCTTCCAAACCTCAAGATCCACCTGTCATCAATGCAGAAGACGAGTTAGAATACAAAGTCGAAGAGGACCTGGATGTTCATAAAAGAGGCAATACTTTTGAATACCTTCTGAAGTGGGAAAGTTTTGGCCCTGAAGAAAACTCTTGGGAGCCTCAGGCCAATATTCTAGATAAAGAGATGCTTCATTAGTTCCACCTTGCGCATCCTTCAAAACCCAAGCCTGGTACCCGAAGAGGAAATCATCCTTTGAAGGGGGGGTACTGTTGCGACCGTCGCTGCCCGACGTCTCCACTACGCCCACCTCTTTGGCAACTCCCTCTTTGCCTGTTGGAAGTTTGGCTGCCGTGGCGTCATCATGCCATTCTCCTCTGGCGTCCCCAGACTGGCTAGACGCCACACTCCTCCATGTTTCCCAGCAGCCTAAGGGCGCGGGCATGGTGTGGCTCCGACTCATGTACCAGCAGTGGTGCGAACCTCAGGGGCGTCCCCCTGAGGTGGCGTCATCTCCACCGGATATTTAAGGTCTCTGAATTTGCTAACTAATCGAGTTAGCAAAGGGTTTCCTTGCTACTCTGCCTACTCGGACTTACCAGGGGTACCCGCTCCTCGAGGGCCTCACTTTCTCTTTGCTTTTCAGATCGCAGTCTGGAACCGGTACTCACTCCTTGAGGGCCCACATACTCGGACTTGCTACTGGATACTACTTCTACCAGGAAGTCATCGCTGCCTACTACACCAGTTACCATCTCTCTCTCAGAGCGTTCCCTGGAATCAGGTACTCGCTCCTCAAGGGCCTAATCCTTTCCAGCTCCTGGGCTGCTTCTAAGAGACTATTGTGTGAGTGTTACCATCAAGGATCTGCTCCTGAACTCTGCATACCCTGCCTACTCACTATATTCAGTTTCTCTACAGCTCAGTTATCCAGGATCGCTGTTCCAGTATCTGAGGGACTACAGCCCAGCCGGGCATTCCAGCTCACTACTGCCTCCTCTGGTGGTTCCATTTACTGTCTAATAAAAGAACTAGTGTGTGTCTGTCTCCATACTCTGAGCCTGATCGGTGGTCCCTCTCAGGATCTTCCCCCAGGGGTGTGGTCATCTGCCACCGGCCCAAAGATCCATCCACAACTACCTCAAACACTAACAATTCTAAAGCTAGACATAGCTGAGATTTAACTTAAACCCCTTTGAATGGGAGCAAATGAGTGGAATGGGGTAACTCTAGTTTGATAAGGATTAGAAAGAATTTGCTGAAGGATGAACTGTCATTGGTTCATGCAACCCACATTTTGTTCTTATTTTGAGACTTTGCTATTATCTTCTTTTGATACTTTTCTAAGAGGATTTGATTCCTATAAAGATTTCATGGTTATCTTATTGGATATCTCTGCGGCGTTTGATACGCTGGACCATAAAATACTGCTTACCGATCTTCAACTTATCGGCATAAAATCTACGGTGTTAGAATGGTTTGAAAGTTTCCTGTCCAATCGTGTTTGTCAGGTTAATATGGGTTCTTGTTCCTCTCAAAAATACATTCAAAGTACAGGTGTCCCCCAAGGGTCCTCATTGTCACCAATTTTGTTTAATATTTATCTCTTACCATTGTGTCGAATTTTGGCATCATTGAATGTTCAATTTAAACTCTATGCGGATGATATCCAACTCTTTATTCCTTTCAAATCCTCTTGGTCTGACACATTTTCCTTGATTCAACTATACATTTGTACCATAGAAAAATGGATGTCACACAATCGTTTGAAACTGAACAAAAAGAAAACTGAAGTACACCAGAGTACACCAGAAGTACACCAGAGTACACTGAGATACAGAAAACTGTATCTCAGCTTTATATCCGACTCATCCAATGCTCCTCCATCTAGCATACATCTGGGTAACGATGTTATCCAGATTACTAAATTAGCGTGGAATTTAGGAGTTTGGATAGACACTAATCTATCCTTAACTCAACACCTCTCTAAAATTGTCAAGAACTCTTTTTTCAAACTGCATGTTTTAAAACGTTTACGGCCTTTACTATTTTATCAAGACTATCGATCAGTCTTACAAGCACTAATTCTGTCAGGCTTAGACTATTTCAACGGTTTATATATAGGGCTACCTGAATCCACTATTAAGCCTTTGCAATTGGTTTTGAATTCTGCTGCAATACTTCTTACAGGTACACCTTTTAAGCAGCATATTACACCAATTCTATATAAGCTGCACTGGTTACCTGTTAAATACCGTATTCAATATAAAATCATTATGTTAACTCACTCCTTATTAAACAACGTTGACTCCACTTGGTTATGCACTACGCTACGTATCTACAAACCTCACAGAGAACTCCGATCAGCGGGTAAAAACCTATTAGAGGTCCCTTCTATAAAAAATGAGGCACTAAATGTGACCAGAAATAGAGCTTTTTCAGTCGTAGGTCCCATATTGTGGAACGCTTTGCCCGACCCTTTAAGGCACATATTCAATCGGAAGGAGTTTAAGAAAGCATTGAAAACTAACTTGTTCCAAGTAGCATTTAAGGACATTGAGAATACCCCATAGCATGTAGGCTTTTTAGTTGTATCCCTCTTTTAGAAATCTTAGAATTTTTCTAGACTTTGATCCATACCCAGTATTTGAACTTGTGTTGTAACAGACTAGCTCTTAATTGCAGCCCAGTGTTTTATTTTTTTCTACTCTTTAAGTTTTTTTTTTTTTAAAGTATTAATAACCAATTTCCTTATCCTATGTCACCTTACTTATTTATGTTATTGATAATATTATTATTATTGTATTTTTATTCCCGCTTTATTTTATTTCTATGTGTTTTCACTGAAGTTTTATTTTTTTGTTTTTTTAATTTTGCTTTGAAATATTGTAAACCGCTTTGGTCAGCATTTATTGTTGGTAAAACGGTATATAAAATTATTAAATAAATAAATAAATAAATAAAATAAATAAATGCAACAAGTTATAAAAGAGCTCTAAAGTACACTAAACAGCATATATCTTGTGATGTACATTGTTTATCATGCAATATTGCCCTATCTTGCAACATCGTACGATAAACATGATTATTTGCATGGCCCTGCCCAGATCCCCGCCCCTATTACAATCAGCTATTTTGCATGCAATTTGCATGTATAAAATTTGTAAATCCATGAAAAGCAGCTCATTAATAGACACCTCCATGTAAATAATTTATCATGACTGACAGAGAAAGTTGTCAGCCACGATAAATTAACAACCCCTCCTGGGGACTCGGTAATCTACTGCGGGAGCCTCCGTATCTTAATGTGGGCCCCGAGGCTCCTGCGAGAGAATTAAAGGGTCATGCAAATTAAAAAAAAGTGCTGTACCAATAACAAAAGGTTAAGGGGAGTCAAGGCTGACCCCAGCTCACTCCAGGCCTACCATACGAGGCGGCTCTGACAACCCAAAAGTAAAACAAAATTCAGTCCTCACATGATGATATCTCCCCCAAACCCTCTCTTCAATAAATTAAAGATCCCCCACCAACCTTTCCATTTAAATAAGGGATTTCACTGGCCCCCATTCTCTTAGCCCTCCTATAATAAAACAAAACCATTGGGGGTATAGTGAGTCCCCCCGATAACTCTACTTCCCCCAATTAGCAAATGTATCAAAAAGGTATTGATATTAAGTGCCACCCACCCTTCACACCACTCAACTCCCCACATGTTCCTTCCTGGATCCCAAAAGCTTATAAAGTTGCCTAGAATCCTTCTATGCAGACCCGGAACAACATTTTTTTCAAAATGGCACCATCCTGACTTTTCCCCAGTAATGGGACTACAAGGTCTAGGAGACATTACTGGGGCAAGGCCATATCAAGGCTTAGGCCCTGCATCTGGACTTGGCCTCGGCATCCATCCTGGGTCCAGGCCAAGGCCCTGGTATCAGGACCTAGCCACAGGGCCAAGCCATTGTGTCACACCTGGGTCTGGACCCTCACCTAGGCTGTAGTCTAGGCATTGTGACCTAGCCTCCGGGCCTGGTGCAGGTATCAGGGTTAGTTCCAGGCCAAGGCTTCAACATCAGGATCTGAACTTCGGGCAAGACCACAGCAACTGGCCTAGATCCAATTCCTGGCCTGACAAGACCCAGGCATTGGGACCTAGCCTCCAGACTGGGCCCCGGTGTAAGGACTGGGTCTGTGCCGAGGCCCAAGCCAGCGCCTTGCATACAGCCTAGGCCGATATCACGGTGACCTCCTGTGGCCTAGGCCTACATTAGGTCCCGATGCCTTGGCCTAGATCAAAATCTCAGCCTTGTGTAGGCCTAGGCTGTGGTAGGTCACTGCAACCTCAGCTTAGGCTCCATGCAAGACCCTGGTTTGGACCGAGGCTTTGACCTCATCTGAGGATCCCCCCACACTGGGTAAATGGGGACCAGGAAGGATCCTGGCCCTGGCAATTTTCTTGGTGGGAGGGATAGGTGGAGGGGCACAGGAGGGCCTAGGAGGTCCCATTTCTTTTTTTTTTTTTTTTCATTTATTTGTTGGGGGGGGTTCAATGTTTATTATGGGGTTTTTTTTAAGTAAGGAAATTAAATAAACATTGCACAGAATGAAATTTAAGGGGAAAAAGCACCTCAAAAACTAAACAAAATGTGAAACAGAATTTTTCCCCATTCACATTGCTATCAAGCTTCTGTTTTGTTTTGTTGCTGAGTATGTTTTTTTAACCTAAGTTTTATTTCAGGAACTATTACCAGAATGTTGTACTAACTTTACAGATGCAGTATACCACTTTTTGGAAGTACCCCCACTTTTCCTGAGGAAAAGGACCTTGTCATCCTGAGATTCTGCTCTGTACAAAAAGAGTCAGTAGTCTTTTGTTAAATATCACAATGGACACCACTTATTTCCAGTTTTTTAGAAGTAGCATAACAATTAAAGACTTCCCTAGAGACTTACTTTCTTGGTCCTCCTGCCTTGATTCTCTACAATATTGCCTGCCAAGATAAGAGTACCTGGAAATTTACCTGCATGTGGCTTCAGTTTAATCAATAACATGTTATCAGGACCTTACATTTTTATGTATTTTGTTTGTCTTCCACTCCTATCACTTCTGCCACTTCTGTACTCTAAGGATATCCCTTTCACGTTAAAGTTGATATACCACATGATGTTTTATATGATGTAGAATACCACTTTTTTTCTTGGCTCCTGTTTTCTAAATTGTTTTTGATTATTCATAAATATCAAGCTTACTCTCAGTTTGTCATTATCACATGCAGTCAAGTACAAAATTAAAAAAATATTTCAAATGACTGTAGGTCATAGTCATTTGTAGGTTCATTTCAAATGAAAAAATAATTGCTTTGTTTTATTTGTTCATTTGTTTAACATTATAGACAATGGTGGAAACAATGTAGGCTATTTTGGGCATCTAAATTGGGATTTTCTAATAATTTCTAATGAAACTGATGGGTAGATATCACCAGAAGGGTAAAGGTATGCCAATGCATCAAGACAATGCCAATGTTGCACCAAAAGTGATATCAAAAGCCAAAGAAACTACAGTGGAGCAAAACTGTACCAACAGTGGCAGAAGTTCTAATGGAACCATCAGAGTAGGAAAATAGCAGCAAGAGTGGCCAGATCATCCAAAAGCTGCCAAGGTGGAGCAAAGTTCACCAACAATGGTGGCATGAACCCTCTAAGGTTGTATGAGAGGGGAAAAGAGGCAAAGTGTGATATAAACAGCTCAAGGCACGATAAAGGGGGAGCAAAGCATCATAAGAGGTAGAACCCCCCCCCCCAAGGCAGTAATAAAAGGTCAAAGAGTAACATGAAGATTCCAAAGCATCGTGAGAGGCATAAAGCAGCCACCCAGAGTGACAAGAATAATGAAAGGCTCCAAATGAAGGGCAAAAGTCATCAACCAAATTGGTAGAAAGCCATAGACTGGGAAAAAGCTACTGACTAAGGCACTAAATTCTCTTTACCTACTAGCTGTTTAATATCCTATGATTCAGGGAATCCAGGAAATAATTCTTCTCCTAATCAGTTATTGCAAATACTGCCTCCATTTCCTCAGAAGCAGTAATCATGCACGAGTGTAGTCCAAGTTCTCAGTGCTACACTTCTTCAGCCCTTGCCTTTTGCTGTATTATAATCTAGTTCAAACTTTTTGTTAAAGGCAAAAAAGAACATTTCAAATTAAATACAAATAATAACCACAATATACAGGAGGAAATAAATCATTCTGGAATAACAAAAAAAAGAGATATTAATCGTGTCACACTTATATATTTGTTAACCCTAAAACAGCATTTAGAGAGCCAAGAAGTCCCCAACTGGTTTTCAAATATCATGAAGTTTAATCCTGGATCTAAATTTGCCAGTAGTTACAGTTTTATATCTATAGATCATGAAAACTGTGTTCCACCAGAAATAATATTCAATAGACTATAATCTTTTCAATTACTCAAAACAGCTTGTAAGGCCAGGGCAAGGAGATATCGAGTAGCTTACAGGAAGAAGCTTGAAAGGGACTCCTGTAGTAATTGAGATCTGAAGACAACAATTTAAAAAGAGATAGAGATTCTCCAGAAATAATTTTGTTGCTACAATCCCAAACGTGATGCTGTATTATAACCCATTGAAAGTTAAATACTGGATAAGACCAATAATCTCAAGATCTATGAGGGAATAGATTTTGAAAAAATTGTATAAAAGGGCATAAACCATTAAAAATAACTGGTTTGATAAGCAGTTTTAAAACACTGAATAGCCAGGGCAAGACTAAGAGCCAGCAAGTATTGTAGGAGAATGGCATTTGGAAAACACCAAAAAGCTAGCCAGAGTAGTAGAGCAAACACACTAAGTTATCAGGACTGGCATAGAGCAGCAGTGGCAGCAGTAGATCTAGTGATTATTAAAAACTAAAATGGTAGAGGAAAAAGCAACACAGCAGGAAGAACCAACACCCCCCCCCCCCCTTACTCAAAATGTACCTCAAGAGCTGAGGCAAGAAGAGGAAGAATGGCATCAAAAGGCCTAGGCACCAGGTGGGGTAAAGCAGTAACAAGAGTTGCATGAAGGTTCCAAGGACTGGTACAGCAAACATAGAAAGCAATGGATGGCCAAGTTATGACAAGATTTGGCAAGTACTTTAGGGAAAGGAGATTTGAGAACCTCAAAGACAGCTGGAATGAAGGATGCCTGTCCCAGTAAGATGAATGCTGTTGATACTTCCAGTACCATATACTTCTGTCAAACTGTAAAAATTGAACCATGCACATGTTAAATACTTTGAAATGGTACAATGAAAATGCAAACAGATCATTAAATGAGTTATAGTTCCATGCTATTTGTATAATTGTCATGATTTCAGACATGGTAAAGGGAATTGCAAACAGCATAAATTCATTAAAACTCCCAAGACATACAATATGTGAAATTGTAAACAGCAAAAAGGTGTCTAAACTCCCAAGGCAAAGAATGTGATTCATTAGAAACAGCATAAAGGTGTCTAAATCCCCAAAGCTTGAGTGTAGTCCATCTCAAACAGCACAGCACAGACAACTTACTTCAGCAACCCCCACATGGATCAAGATTTGACACAGTAATGGTTAAGAAGAGGTCAATTCAAACTTATAGATAAGAGATTGTTAATTGCAGCTCAGGAAAGTGGTCTGCAGATGAAATGTTTCACAGCCAGCATAGAAAAGACTGTTAAAATAGACAAGTGCAGATTTTGAAGAATAGAACTAGAAATACTTACATATCTTGTCACAGGATGTGATGTGCTGATGTCAGAAGGTCTGAATATAGAGAGGCAAAGTGGCATAGCATATTCATTGGAATCTGTATAAACACTTTCATATTAATGTACCAAACAAATATTGGGTGCACAACCCTAACAGAATAGAAGAAAACTATGAAGGTGTGATCACCTGGAACATTCCTATTCCCACCAACAGGAAGATCAAAGTACAAAAAACAGATATTATGGTGAAGGAGAAAACCACAAGAATGGGCATTTCTGATAGAGAAGTCAATACCCAGAGATTATTCTGAGGGTCATATGGAGAAAGAAAAGATTCTTATGTACCAAGAGATACAATAAGAGACCAAAAAATGTAGCAGTATGAATTAGAAATAGTATCAAATATATTGTTACATGGAGTTGTGGCCAATTGCAGAGAAAAGGTTGGTGCTACCTAAAGGGAAGGCCCCAATAGAAGAGCTGACGAGTGAGATGGTCAGGGCAGGTGGCAGACAAAGCAGAATCCAGGGACAATTTGAGTCAAATCCCGAAGAACCAATTGAGAGGATCAGGAGCAGATGAGGCAGATTAGGCAGAGAAGTCAGGGTCAGAAACAAAGACAGACGAGTCAGGTGAGGCAGGGTCAGGAACAACGAGGCAGACGAATCAGGTGAGGCAGGGTCAGGAACAACGAGGCAGACGAGTCAGGTGAGGCAGGGTCAGGAACAACGAGGCAGACGAATCAGGTGAGGCAGGGTCAGGAACAACGAGGCAAACGAGTTAGGCGAGGCAGGGTCAGGAACAACAAAGCAACCAGCGGCTCTAGGGTAGAGCGAGACCTGTTACAGAGGCAACTATCGCTTGCCAGGGCTGTGGTTAAGTAGGCCCCCAGGCTGCCATGTCATCAATGGCTACCCAGTGCGCACATATAGATACCCAATTTTATAACATGCGCATGTAGGTACATGCATGTTATAAAATCGGTGATCGGCACATGCAAGGGGGTGCACAATTGTGTATCTTGTGCGTGCCGACACTCGCAGCCTTCCCCCATTCCCTCCCCCCTAATCTATCCTTCCCACCCTTTCCCCTAACCTTCCTGCCCCCTAGACCTATCCTACCCCCCCCCTCCCAATTCCTTTAACTTACCTTTTGCTCCTGTTCTGGGCAGGCACAAGTTGCGTGTGCCGGCAGCCTGCCAGCATGCGATCCTCCGACACAGCGGTAAATGGCCACTGTACCAGAGGCCTCTGGTCCCACCCTGCCCTGCCCCTGGACCGCCCTGCTCCCATCCCGCCCCTCCCTTCCCCTTTTTCGAAGCCCCAGGACTTAGACACGTCCCAGGGCTTTACATGCAATGCCGGGCCTCTATAAAATAGGCCTGGTGCGCTTAGGGCTTTTGAAATCCGGCCCATAATGTTACTATGCCTCGGGAAATGTAGTTAACTTTCAGCCTGCCGGCGTAAGGGCATTAATATGACACCACCAGATCTATCCTGACAGAATGCAATCATATCTTTTTGCCTTCCTTCTATCCTGGAATATGAGTAGGCCTTCAGATTCCTCATATACCCACTACTGTAATGCTATTGGGTCTCTGGTTTTATCCCTCCCCCAATCTTCCCAGAAAACCACTTACATGGAGAGAAGACCCCTCCAAATCTTTGCCAACATTAGAAAGTCATTTTCCCTCTTGCTAGCTATGGTGCAAAGTGGAAAATTGAGTCATGGCCACTATGAGTGAAATGCCAAACTACATGCTGAAAACGCCAAAGCACAAGAGGTGGAAGGAGTTGAAAGATGCATGTAAATGTCCAATCATGAGAGGAGCATTATGAGTTTGGTCATTGTGGTTATAGCTAAATGTTCCTTTTGCTTTTCCTTTAAAAAAAATGTATCTCTTCAACTTTTTCAGAAGGCCTGAGCAATCTGAAAAACTGTATAAAATCAGGAGGGCTCTAATTCAAGCTTCCAGTATGGGGTATTTTCAAATTGCAGTATGTTGTCTTTAAGTCAAAGCATCTCAGGGTATTGTTTTCACACAAACAATGTATAATCACTGGAAAGCTGTGATTCCTTGATCTCTAGTCATGGAAAGCATATTTTTGAATTTCAAATCACTAAAAAGAAACTGAAAGGTGAAAGATAATGACACGATCAAAAATCACACATATACATGCAAACAGGCTGTTTGTGCATATTTGTTCCTTAAAGAGCTCCCTACTACAGAGCTTCAGCAGCTTTTCAAAAGCAAAACAGAGTTTTCAATTAAATGCCTAGGCATTTCAATTTAAATTTCCAAAGTCTAGATTTAACAAAAATTAAATTTTAAATGAACCTATTTTGTCAAATAATATTTAAATATACTTAAATGTTTAGCCTTAAAAATATGCTTTGTGTTTAGAGGTTTTGCTTTTCTTCGCTTGCAATCCATTTTATAAGCAGAATATGTAAAGCAAGCTTGTTTACTGTAAACAGTGAGGCCAATATTAAGTAGGCCATTTAGTGGACAAGTTATCCAGCTAAAATTACCTGGATAACTTGTCCTGCATATTCAGTGGGATAAACATCCCACTGAATATACTTGCTTGCAGAACTTTTGGCCAGCTTGGGGAGGTCAGGAGGCCCCCCCAAGCTGGCCAAAAGTTCTGGTTGGGTTCAACGGGGGTCCCAGAGCGACCTCCTGCCACATGACCTACCTGTCACGTGGTAGGAGCACAAGATGGCGCCGGTGACCATGTGACAGAGGCTGACCAATGGCACGGGCAGCCCCTGTGACACAGGCTATCGGCGCCATGAGGAAATCGCAAAGGAGTGCAGGGATGGCTTCCTGACTCCCCGCTGGACCACCAGGGAGTTTTGGTAAGTCTTGGGGGGGTCAGGAGGGTGGGGGGTTTAAGTGTTTATTTAGGTTCAACGTATTCAACAGAAATATGTTGAATACGTTGGAACTCGCGATGCGTTTCTCCTCAAACCTTTTTTTTCTCTTTTAAAAATATAAGTTGCGTTTTACATATGCGTTCAAAACGAATGCACACCCCTAGTGGCCGCACCAGTGCACTGGGACTTGCATCAACCTTTTCAGCCAGAATGTGCATCAGCTGTGGCAGCCGGAATCTGCATCAACTACATTGGCTGGAAAGTGCGTTGGTCACATTGGCTGAGACTTGCATCAGCCGAGTCTGCTGGAAACTGCATCAGCCGTGCTAGCTGGAAACTACACTGGCTGTGCCAGCCAGAAACTGCATCGTTTGCAAGATGCATCAGCTGCCTTGGCTGGAAACTTCATTGGCTGCGTCATCCAGAATCTATATTGGTTACAGCCAACGGGATTTGCATTGGTGGCACGAGCAGGAACAGTAGTGCCGGGAATGCATCAGCAGTTGGACTTCAACACTTCGTAGCCATTAGGTGCTATAATCCAGAGACTACAAGTTCGAGTGTCCCATTCTTCAGTCAAAGAAATAAAGGTCCCTTGGGTGCTATCAGACAAGGTGTTGCGATCCCCCCTGCTGCTGCGCTGCAGGAGGTCTCTTACCTTCCTCCAGAGGCCGCTCTGAAGCCAGGGCCTCGCCTGCGCATCATCCAGGACTTGCTCCAGGGCCTGAGAGGCCTAGCTGCTCCTGAGGCATGCCGGTGGCTTGCAGCCTCAGTGTTTGGACTTCCTGTTGGGCGACGCCCTTCCCTAGGGGCTGGCCCGCAGCTCTCTACCCTAGTTATAGGACCAGCGGTGGGCGGTCCTGGCAAGCTCCTCCCAGGGAGTTGCCTTCTACCTCCAGTATTTAAGGACTTTCTGTTCACTGTGTCTTTGCCTTCGGAGCGGGCTCTACAGTAGTCTGTAACCCTGCCGATCCAGGTCCTCCGTGGCTCCGACTCCTGCTTGTCTTCAGCCTGCCTTGACTCCGGTCCGTGACTCCGATTCCTGCTTGTCTTCAGCCTGCCTTGACTCCGGTCCGTGACTCCGACTCCTGCTTGTCTTCAGCCTGCCTTGACTCCGGTCCGTGACTCCGATTCCTGCTTGTCTTCAGCCTGCCTTGACTCCGGTCCATGACTCCGACTCCTGCTTGTCTTCGGCCTTCGGATTGGGTTACACAGTTGCCTGTGGCCTCTCCCGATCCAGGTCCTCCGTGACTACGACTCCTGCTTGTCGTCAGCCTGCCTTGACTCCGGTCCGTGACTCCGACTCCTGCTTGTCTTCAGCCTGCCTTGACTCCGGTCCGTGACTCCGACTCCTGCTTGTCTTCAGCCTGCCTTGACTCCGGTCCGTGACTCCGACTCCTGCTTGTCTTCAGCCTGCCTTGACTCCGGTCCGTGACTCCGACTCCTGCTTGTCTTCGGCCTTCGGATCGGGCTCTACAGTAGTCTGTAACCCTGCCGATCCAGGTCCTCCGTGGCTCCGACTCCTGCTTGTCTTCAGCCTGCCTTGACTCCGGTCCGTGACTCCAACTCCTGCTTGTCTTCGGCCTGCGGATCAGGTCCTACAGTCGTCTGTATACTTGCTGATCCAGGTCTTCCGTGATCACTTATGCTTTGATGGATCCCTGTCCAGTGTCCTTGCCTGATGTCTGCTCCTGTTTCGGCCAACCGAGGGGGCTTCGGATGTGAGTATCCCAGCATCGGAGTTCCTGCTCGCCTGGGTCTTCCCCGCACCCTCCTTCTCAGCGTGGTCCGCGACCAGCCTTCCTAGGCTGTGTAGGGCGCGTCTGGGACAGGGTGGTCCGCGACTCAGTCCCACGGGTGGGCTGAGTAGGGCGCCCTGATGGACAGTGCAATGTTCCCGTCCAGCCTTGTCTTCAGTGTCTGCTTCAGCCTTGTCCGGATGTCTACCTGTCTCTGCCTTGACCTGGTTCCTGAGCCTTCTGTCCTGTTGGGCCCTGGAGTGGCCAACAGGAGGGATTCGTCCCACGGGCTCTTGAGCTTCTGCCAGCCGAGGGGGCTTCGGATGTGAGTATCCCAGCATCGGAGTTCCTGCTCGCCTGGGCCTTTCCTGTGTCTCGCTTCAGCCCTTGACCTGATGTCTCCGTCTTGCTTCTGCCCCGTCTGATGTCTTCTGCTAAGGACTCTGTCTGCCCTCGCCTCGTCCGGCCTGCTGCCCATTGCCGTTCCCTGCGGCAGGTCCGAAAGGGCCGGGAACAGTCGGAGGACCGTTCACTAGTCAACTTCCCCGTGTTGGCTACCATGGGCATGCAGGTCCGGCTGAGGGCCGGACTCCCTGTTTCTGTTCCTGCCTGCCTGGCTCACCATGCCTGCTCAGCTCACCTCCCACGGTGTGGCCTTGGGCTCCTCCTGGGGTCCTGCCGTGGCCCAAGGGCTCACCACCCGCCCGAGACGACCGCGCCCGCGCGCGCTCGTAACAGAATCCGAAGGCCATGAGCTCGGTGGGCTGTGCTCGTGATGGACTTGTCTAGTTCCAGGATTTTTTCTTCTGTCTGCTTTTGTTTCTCGACCTGCTGGAGGCGCCAGCTTCTGCTCTTGCTTACGACCTGCTGGAGGCGCCAGCTTCTGCTCTTGCTTACGACCTGCTGGAGGCGCCAGCTGTTTGGGTTCCCACGACCTGCAGGAGGCGCCTGCGCCCAAACCATCGTTTCCTTGTTCCCAGGATGGAGTTCCACGACCTGCAGGAGGCGCCTGCGCTCCTCCTGATGTTGCTGTAGTTTCTGCCTGCCCTCCCCCCCTCTTGTTCTTGCTCTTGCTTCTGCCGTGGGTGCTCGTTTCTGCTGTGTGCTGCGTGCGTGCTCGTCTGTGCTGTGTGCGGCGTGCGTGCTCGTCTGTGCTGTGTGCGGCGTGCGTGCTCGTCTGTGCTGTGTGCGGCGTGCGTGCTCGTTTGTGCTGTGTGCGGCGTGGGTGCTCGTTTGTGCTGTGTGCGGCGTGGGTGCTCGTGTGTGCTCGTCTGTGCTGTGTGCGGCGTGTTGCTCGTTTGTGCTGTTGGCCCTGTGTTGCTCGTTTGTGCTGTTGGCCCTGTGTTGCTCGTTTGTGCTGTTTTCCTGCTTGTTGTCTGTTTTTCCTATGTTGCTCGTTAGTGCTGTTGGTCCTGTGTTGCTCGTTTGTGCTGTTTGGTCCTGTGTTGCTCGTTTGTACTGTTGGTCCTGTGTTGCTCGTTTGTGCTGTTTTCCCGCTTGTTGTCTGTTTTTAACTGTGTTGCTCGTTTGTACTGTTGGTCCTGTGTTGCTCGTTTGTACCGTTGGTCCTGTGTTGCTCGTTTGTGCTGTTTTCCCGCTTGTTGTTTCCTGCTTGTGGGTTCCCGTCCTCCTCGTTCCCGCGTTGTTTCCCCTGCTTCCTGTCTCTCGCCCTTCGCTCTCTCGCTCTCCGCTCCCTTGCTCTCTGCTCCTTCGCTCTCCGCTCCCTTGCTCTCTGCTCCTTCGCTCTCCGCTCCCTTGCTCTCTGCTCCTTCGCTCTCCGCTCCCTTGCTCTCCGCTCCTCGCTCTCCGTTCCCTTGCTCCCTCTTTGTTTTTGTGTGTGTCGCTCGCGCGGTCTCCGTTCGCTCTGTCTCTTGTTCCCTCGGTCCCGTGTTCGCGTGGTCCCGTGTTTCCTTGGGTTTGGTTGGTCTCTCGTCGTGTTTGGTTGCTTGCCTGTGGTGTGTGTTGGTTGCTTGCCTGTGGTGTGTCTTTGTTTGGTTGCTTGCCTGTGCTGTGTGTTTGTTTGGTTGCTTGCCTGTGGTGTGTGTTTGTTTGGTTGCTTGCCTGTGCTGTGTGCTTGCTTGCTTGTGGTGTGTGGTTGTTGGTTGTTGGTTGTTGGTTGCTTGCTTGCTTGCTTGTGGTGTGTGGTTGTTGGTTGTTGGTTGTTGGTTGCTTGCTTGTGGTGTGTGGTTGTTGGTTGCTTGGTTGCTTGCTTGCTTGCTTGTGGTGTGTGGTTGTTTGCTTTTCTTGCTTGGCTTTTGTTTTTGGTCCCTCTGTGAGGGGGGGGATTCTTTGAGGGGGGGGTACTGTTGCGATCCCCCCTGCTGCTGCGCTACAGGAGGTCTCTTACCTTCCTCCAGAGGCCGCTCTGAAGCCAGGGCCTCGCCTGCGCATCATCCAGGACTTGCTCCAGGGCCTGAGAGGCCTAGCTGCTCCTGAGGCATGCCGGTGGCTTGCAGCCTCAGTGTTTGGACTTCCTGTTGGGCGACACCCTTCCCTAGGGGCTGGCCCGCAGCTCTCTACCCTAGTTATAGGACCAGCGGTGGGCGGTCCTGGCAAGCTCCTCCCAGGGAGTTGCCTTCTACCTCCAGTATTTTTTTTTTTTTTTTTTTTGTAATTAAAGTTTTTTATTGAAAGCGTGCAAAATACACACAAATATAACATGAACGAAAACAGCCATGAACAATAAAGGCAAAGTGTCCAAACAATATGTATCGTTCCAATAGCAGAGCAATATGCAACAACTCTCTTATCTGCAATATCCCCTCCCACCCTACCATCTATTGAAAACCCATGAGGAAACCATGTGTAAAGGGGCACTGGCATAGCTATCGGTTATGCTGATTGATAGGAGAGCAAGAAGGTCAGAGGCCCTTTCGCACTCGCCAATCCTTATACGGCTGCCATACCCTTCGGGACAAGGCCGTCTCACTGGCCTTGAAGGATCCCACACTATCATGCAGCGTACTAAGGATCTGCAAGCGACCATGAATTTTCTCAAAAGCAATAGGGCCTGGCAATTTCCATTCTAAGGCGATCTGGCATTTAGCAGCTGAGACTACATAAGTAACCAGCTTTCCCTGTATTACAGGCAAGTCCCACGGCATATTCAGTAACACCTGTTCAGGGGTAAGCACAAACTCTCTCCCCAGTATCTCTCGAAGGAAGGAGGTCAAAGCAGTCCAAAATTGTGTTACGTAGGGGCAGGTCCACCACATATGGTAGAAAGTGCCGTCGTACCCACACCCCTTCCAGCAGCGAATATCATAATTAGATTTAAACTTGTGTATCCTAGCAGGTGTATAATACCAACGGAGTAGTATCTTGTACCTGTTCTCCATCAACTGCGAGTAGGGGAGACCTTTTTTTGTGCAGGCAAAAATCTGATCCCAAGTCTCATCAGACATGGATCGTGCCAAATCGCTCTCCCAGGCCTGCATGTATGGAGGTTTAATTTTAGGGTCCTTATTGAGATAATTATAGACCTGCGAGATTGCCTTCCTCAAGGTATCTGCTTGATCACACCAGGATTCAAACTGGGTTTTCCCCAGGGCTAGGTCACTCCCCACCCTCTCCGCCTGGAGGAAATGCCGAAGTTGAAGATAGAGGAATACATCACCCGAGGGCAACCCATACCTCTCTTGTAAAGTTGTGAAGGGAAGGAGGCCCTCCAAACCCCATAATTGGCCCAAGCTGTGAATCCCCTTCGCATTCCAGCTACCAAAAGTGCTGGAGATCTGACCTGCTGGAAACTTAGAGTTCGTTTGAAAGCTGGAACTAAAATAATAACGTCTGGACCCAGTCAACGATACCTTCCACTTATCCCAAAGCAAGAGTACATGTGTAGTGGAAGCTGAAGCCTGGTCCAAGGGGAGACGCGTATTTTTAGGCTGCCATAATAGGGAACGAAGAGAGGTTCCACCCGCCCTCTCTTGAGCAATTACTGCCCATTGCTTCTGCTCTTTTAGCCTATGCCAATCAAACAACGCTCTTAATTGGGACGCTACTAGGTACCACCGCAAATTTGGGACTCCCATCCCCCCCCTCAGGCGAGGTCGGTACAGAATCATTCTAGAAACCCGGGGAGGGCGACGTTTCCATATATATGAAAAGATACGCTTCTGCCAGCTGTTAATTATCGCATCAGGGATAGGAATCGGAAGCGCCTGAAATAAATAGCCAAGCCTGGGAAGCACATTCATTTTAACCGACGCTATTCTCCCCGTCCAGGAGAGATATAGTTCGGACCATCTATCTAGATCATCAAAGATTTTACGGATGAGGGGCGGGTAATTCAGCTGAAATAGCTCCCCTGGATCTTTACTGATGTAGACACCCAAATATTTGATTTTGGACGATGCCCATCGGAACGGAAACTGCTGTTTGAGAGCCGACAGCTCCAAGGAGGGTAGAGTAATATTAAGAATCTCGGACTTGTCTACATTATCTACCTCCAGTATTTAAGGACTTTCTGTTCACTGTGTCTTTGCCTTCGGATCGGGCTCTACAGTAGTCTGTAACCCTGCCGATCCAGGTCCTCCGTGGCTCCGACTCCTGCTTGTCTTCAGCCTGCCTTGACTCCGGTCCGTGACTCCGATTCCTGCTTGTCTTCAGCCTGCCTTGACTCCGGTCCGTGACTCCGACTCCTGCTTGTCTTCAGCCTGCCTTGACTCCGGTCCGTGACTCCGATTCCTGCTTGTCTTCAGCCTGCCTTGACTCCGGTCCATGACTCCGACTCCTGCTTGTCTTCGGCCTTCGGATTGGGTTACACAGTTGCCTGTGGCCTCTCCCGATCCAGGTCCTCCGTGACTCCGACTCCTGCTTGTCGTCAGCCTGCCTTGACTCCGGTCCGTGACTCCGACTCCTGCTTGTCTTCAGCCTGCCTTGACTCCGGTCCGTGACTCCGACTCCTGCTTGTCTTCAGCCTGCCTTGACTCCGGTCTGTGACTCCGACTCCTGCTTGTCTTCAGCCTGCCTTGACTCCGGTCCGTGACTCCGACTCCTGCTTGTCTTCAGCCTGCCTTGACTCCGGTCCGTGACTCCGACTCCTGCTTGTCTTCGGCCTTCGGATCGGGCTCTACAGTAGTCTGTAACCCTGCCGATCCAGGTCCTCCGTGGCTCCGACTCCTGCTTGTCTTCAGCCTGCCTTGACTCCGGTCCGTGACTCCAACTCCTGCTTGTCTTCGGCCTGCGGATCAGGTCCTACAGTCGTCTGTATACTTGCTGATCCAGGTCTTCCGTGATCACTTATGCTTTGATGGATCCCTGTCCAGTGTCCTTGCCTGATGTCTGCTCCTGTTTCGGCCAGCCGAGGGGGCTTCGGATGTGAGTATCCCAGCATCGGAGTTCCTGCTCGCCTGGGTCTTCCCCGCACCCTCCTTCTCAGCGTGGTCCGCGACCAGCCTTCCTAGGCTGTGTAGGGCGCGTCTGGGACAGGGTGGTCCGCGACTCAGTCCCACGGGTGGGCTGAGTAGGGCGCCCTGATGGACAGTGCAATGTTCCCGTCCAGCCTTGTCTTCAGTGTCTGCTTCAGCCTTGTCCGGATGTCTACCTGTCTCTGCCTTGACCTGGTTCCTGAGCCTTCTGTCCTGTTGGGCCCTGGAGTGGCCAACAGGAGGGATTCGTCCCACGGGCTCTTGAGCTTCTGCCAGCCGAGGGTGCTTCGGATGTGAGTATCCCAGCATCGGAGTTCCTGCTCGCCTGGGCCTTTCCTGTGTCTCGCTTCAGCCCTTGACCTGATGTCTCCGTCTTGCTTCTGCCCCGTCTGATGTCTTCTGCTAAGGACTCTGTCTGCCCTCGCCTCGTCCGGCCTGCTGCCCATTGCCGTTCCCTGCGGCAGGTCCGAAAGGGCCGGGAACAGTCGGAGGACCGTTCACTAGTCAACTTCCCCGTGTTGGCTACCATGGGCATGCAGGTCCGGCTGAGGGCCGGACTCCCTGTTTCTGTTCCTGCCTGCCTGGCTCACCATGCCTGCTCAGCTCACCTCCCACGGTGTGGCCTTGGGCTCCTCCTGGGGTCCTGCCGTGGCCCAAGGGCTCACCACCCGCCCGAGACGACCGCGCCCGCGCGCGCTCGTAACAGAAGGAGCCAGAAAATTGAGAGAGTATTCACGTATGAAGGTCGTCATCTTAAAATCAAATTCTTACCATAAACAAAATTTTTTAAAAGCACTGAAGTTCTAACAAAGGGCTGCAAAAGCTGAAAAGCAGAAAAAGGAAGGAAAAGTTGCTAAACCCACTTATTCTCAGCTTTTGTTTATTAGATATTATGAAGAATAAAATTCTTCTCTTTTGGAAGAGCAGCACTGGAAAGTGCTGAGGTAATGCTTTAAAAGAATTATGAAAATATGCAATAAAAAAAAAACAAGAAAGAGAGAGGTACACATCCTTGCTGATGTGCGGACAAAAAAAGACTGAGGAGGCTCATGAGGCAACCCCCAGGCAGAAATTCCCACATAGGCTCAGTAGCCTCAGTTGCTAGGAGCAAGGGATCGATTTGGTGCTGCCAAATGATGTCACCCACATGTTATGGCTAATTCAGCCTGCTTTCCAGCAGAAAACATAGTAGATGGTGGCATTTAAGGATCAATTGGCTCACCCATTCTGTTTGATTGTTTTCATTTTCACTGCTTAAACTGCAGATATATCTAAGCTGTCGGTCCTTTATGCTTGGGTATCCACAGCATAATTTTTCCTATCCAAATTGGTTAGGATTTTTTATCTTCACTCTTGGTCCCCTACTACTTTGATAGATGTACATAATAGTTCCCTTAATTAACCCATTACTAATGCTACTACATATAATTGTTACAGTGCTACCAGATGAATGCAGAACTATACAGATACACATACAAGATAGTATCTGCTCAAGGGAGCTTCCAATCTAGTTAAGACAAGGTACAGAGAAGGGCGACCAAAATGATAAAGGGGCTGGAACTGCTCCCCTCTGAAGAAGTCTAAAGAGATTAGGGCTGTTCAGCTTGGAGAAGAGATGGCAGAGTGGGGATATGATAGAAGACTAATAAATCATAGTGGACTAGAAAGAATAAATGTGAATCAGTTATTTACTCTTTCAAATAATACAAAAACAAGAGGATACTCCATGAAGTTAGTAAGTAGCACATTTAAAATAAATCAGAAGAAATTATTTTTTGCTCAATGCACAGTAAGCTCTGGAATTCATTGCCAGAAGATGTGATTCAGGCATCCAGCATAGTTGGGTTTAAAAAAGGTTTGGACAAGTTCCTGGAGGAAATGTCCATAAACTACTAATCAAATAGACTTGGGAAAAGCCATTTCTTCTCCCTTGGTGTTAGCAGTATGGGATCTATTTACTGTTTGGGATCTTGCCAGGTACTTTTAACCTGGAATGGCCAATGTTGGAAACAGGATACTGGACTTGCTTGACCCTCAGTCTGACCTAGTGCGGCATTTATTATGTCCTTATGTTCTTATACAAGACAAAGAAAAGGCTTCAGGAACTTTACAATAGAAAAATGGTTTAAAAAATCATAAAACTATCATCAGGGAGAAACAGATTTTAAGATTTAAAAAAGGCCTCAAAAAAGGTATGTTATTGTTTGAAAACTTCATTATATTTTCCAGGCTCTTAGAGTGTCTGGATTCACTTCATTTCAAACATATTTGACAGGTGAACTGATATTGTGAAATTCATAGCCAGCTGTGTTACAAAAAACAAGAAAATAAAATAAATATTAAAAATTAAAATCATGGCTCTCAGATAAAGTGATTCTCAATGAGCCTAAAATGCTTTTCATGTCAAAGTCAATAACAGATTTAAAAATGGAAAATATGAAGGCTTCTATAATTAAAACTTTGGTGCCTTGAGATTCAGTATTTCTAGGCCTGGTTATTCAAATTCTAATACATGTTGGTTCTGCTCCCACAGCTTTCAAGGGATTAAGATGTAGGCAAAAAGAAAAAGTAATCAGCCACTAACTGGATACCACTCCCAGACTTGATTAAGGAACAAAACTCCACACCTGAGTCTTTGTACATTTATTGTCAGATATCAAATATACTGAGCAGTAATGCTGGGCTTACATAGACTTATCAAACTGAATTCTAAATAAAACATGAAGGGCCCAAGCCAAACAATCTGTGCCTCTGCAGATCCCTTGCAAAGATGGGGGTGTGTAAATCGGATAAAGTCAAATCGGCCAATCTGTTTAGCCTATTGATCTTTTCCTAGCATTGCATTCTGCAAGAGAAAATTCACATTAAAAACAAAACAAACAACTATTATCCATACTATATACAATTAACCATTTTCCTCATGGTAGAGACTACTTTTACCCTCTGTTAACATTCATGCTCATAGATTCTATTACATTCCTTTCTTTAGCTTTTTAAGCTTACAAGGATGCAACCAATAATAAACACAACCTAACTATAACAAAAACTGATGACTTTGTTGTGAATGTTTTTACAATTTCTTTATTATTTATCATAACATCCAATAAAAAAAACCCAAAAAACTGAACATTTACATCTTAACTGAACAAATATAACACTGTGGGAGCATTTGCACCTTTGAAAATTGATTGGGATTGAGTTGTAACCCTTTTTGGCGAGTTCTGCTTCTCAAGGGCACACAAATTTTTGCACTATAAGACACACCTCACCATAAGACGCACCTAGGGGTAGATTTTATAAATTTGCGTGATCACATACTTTTGTTCGCGCACCAGGCGTGAACAAAAGTACGCTGGATTTTATAAGATACGCCTGTAGCCGCGTAGCCGCGCGTATCTTATAAAATCTTATAAAATCCGGGGTCGGCGAGCGCAAGGGGGTGCACAGCGCGTGCTGCCTGTTCCCTCCGAGGCCGCTCTGATTTCAGAGGCCTCGGAGGGAACTTTCCTTCGCCCTCCCCCCACCTTCCCCTCCCTTCCCCTACCTAACCCACCCCCCCCGGCCCTATCTAACCCCCCCCTTACCTTTGTTGGCAGATTTACGCCTGCTGAAAGCAGACGTAAATCTGCGCGCGCCAGTGGGCTGCTGGCACGCCATCACCCGACCCGGCGGCTGGTCCGGAGGCCTTGACCACGCCCCCGGGCCAGCGCCACACCCCCGGGCCCACCCCCGAAACGCTGCATCACGCCCCCGAAACGCCGTGTCATTTCGAGAATGACCCCTCCCCGCCCCTTTTACGAAGCCCCGGGACTTACGCAAGTCCCGGGGCTCTGCGTGCGCCAGCAGCCTATGCAAAATAGGCGTGCCGGCGCACGAGGGCCCTGCGCTTGTAAATCCGGCCGGATTTACGCGCGCAGGGCATTTAAAATCCGGCCCCTAGGATTTCGAGGAGGAAAATAAGAAAAAAAAATTCTGTCCCCATGATGGGCTCTGTACGGAGCTCTCCCCTGGTGGCCGTCCATGGGATATGTTTTTGGTTTTGTTTTTTATAGTAAGGCGGAGACCATCCACACAGGTACTCACACTCACTGGTTTTCTCTCCCTCACATACATACATAGGCTGTTTCACACTCACTAGTTCTCTCCCCCACTCAACTCACTGGCTCTCCCTCACATATACACATACCCACAGACAATCACACACTCAGACTCTTTTCCTCAATCACACAGCTCTCTCACACAGTTATTTTAAACTTTCTTGACTGCTCCAAAGTTCAATAATAAATAGTCAGGGCTATATTACATTGATTAGGAGAGCAATTTGCTCCTAATATTTCAACAGGTAGCCACTTAATCAGCACAGGCAGTAATTCTATTTGGTGGTCTGGGTCATGTGTCCTCCATCCCAGGCAGTATACCACCCCCATGACCCTCCAATAGGGATGTGAATCGTTTTAGGACGATTAAAATTATCGTCCGATAATTTTAATATCGTCTTAAACCGTTATGGAACACAATACAATAGAGATTCTAACGATTTATCGTTATAAATCGTTAGAATCGTGAGCCGGCACACTAAAACCCCCTAAAACCCACCCCCGACCCTTTAAATTAAATCCCCCCCCCTCCCGAACCCCCCCCCCCAAATGACTTAAATAACCTGCGGGTCCAGCGGCGGTCCGGAACGGCAGCAGTCCGGAACGGGCTCCTGCTACTGAATCTTGTTGTCTTCAGCCGGCGCCATTTTCCAAAATGGCGCCGAAAAATGGCGGCGGCCATAGACTAACACGATTGGACGGCAGGAGGTCCTTCCGGACCCCCGCTGGACTTTTGGCAAGTCTTGTGGGGGTCAGGAGCCCCCCCCCAAGCTGGCCAAAAGTTCCTGGAGGTCCAGCGGGGGTCAGGGAGCGATTTCCCGCCGCGAATCGTTTCCGTACGGAAAATGGCGCCGGCAGGAGATCGACTGCAGGAGGTCGTTCAGCGAGGGTTCCGGCGCCTCACTGAACGACCTCCTGCAGTCGATCTCCTGCCGGCGCCATTTTCCGTACGAAAACGATTTGCGGCGGGAAATCGCTCCCTGACCCCCGCTGGACCTCCAGGAACTTTTGGCCAGCTTGGGGGGGGGCCTCCTGACCCCCACAAGACTTGCCAAAAGTCCAGCGGGGGTCCGGAAGGACCTCCTGCCGTCCAATCATGTTCGTCTATGGCCGCCGCCATTTTTCGGCGCCATTTTGGAAAATGGCGCCGGCTGAAGACAACAAGATTCAGTAGCAGGAGCCCGTTCCAGACCGCTGCCGTTCCGGACCGCCGCTGGACCCGCAGGTTATTTAAGTCATTGGGGGGGGGGTTCGGGAGGGTGGGGGATTTAATTTAAAGGGTCGGGGTGGGTTTTAGGGGGTTTTAATGTGCCGGTTTTGCGATTTTACTTTTTTTCGATTTTTTACGATTTTTCACGATTTTTCACGATATTTTACCCCCCCAAACGGCAACAATACGATTCCCTCCCCCTCCCAGCCGAAATCGATCGTTAAGACGATCGAGGACACGATTCACATCTCTACCCTCCAATACATCCAAACAAATGAGAAGGAAATGGCACCAACCACAAACCCTGAAGCCATGTATCGTCCTCCACCAGCAGAGCCCAAGCTCCCCGCCGGTCCCTGGGTGCATCTGACTGCGAAGATCGGCATGGAGCAGGTCAGACATCAGCTGTTTGAACCGCATGGTCTACGGAGGCAAGCTCCCTGCCGGTCTGCTGTTCCTGGGGTGCATCCCATTGCGAAGGCTGGTGCAGCGCAGGTCCAATGCCAGCCGTCTGAACTGGAGGGGCCTCCGTAGCCCACGCAGTTCAAACAGCTGATGTCTGACCTGCGCCACGCCGACCCTTGCAGCAAGATGCACCCCGGGAACAGCAGATCGGCAGGGAGTTCAAGTTCTGCCGGCAGAAGTCGACACACCTGCACCACCATGCTGATTGGGCTGAGTTGGGAAGAGGTGGAGGACAGCACGCAAGAGGGAGAAACGCTACATTCGCTCCATAAGACGCTTAGACATTTTCCTCCCCATTTTTTGGGGAAAAAAAGTATATTGTTTGATATATGTAATGCAATGATAATACCTGTTTAAATTTACCCTCACATGTATGTGTATAATCAACAAAAGTAGTCCATCTTCACCATATAACCTTTTACTACTCCATGCATGGCCTCAGCCTCCAATGTATGCAAAACCACTTTCTTTAAACCAGGTTTTAAGCCAGGAATTGAAATTATCATTATGAGTCAGCCTTTCCTTCCATTTCCATGTACAGGTAATACTTCTGAAAAAAACAATAGTCTTTGCATTGTGTCTAATCTTCTTCCCTAAATTCTGGAAATCTTTCTGCACTGCATGGATACCATTTCTTGTGAGGTCATTGGTCCCCAGATGGATGATAACACTGATATCAGAGCCCGTAGTTTCTACTATAATTGCATTGACTATCTGGTTTGCATGTCTACTAGCTGAGGATCCTGGAAGACATTTAACTGTTGTGACTCCATCAAAATGAGTTCCCAAACTGATTCCTCTGATGACCAAGTTTCCCAGCAGAAGAAGTTTTCTTTTATGGCATTTCATCTTGTTAAAGGGTTTCTGGATTCATTGGGTGACTACTACTTCCTCTTCAGATATCACTTTTTATTCAATTGCTGGGGCTTATACATTTTCCAGTGTAGCAAAGGCATTATGTATTGGTAACCACAAGGAGAGTGGATGTCTCTTTATCTCAGATCTAGTTCTGCCAGAGTCCACTGTAATCCATTTATTTCTAGTTTTCTGAATCCTAGATGTCTGACTTCTCTGTGTAGGATGCTGCACAGTTGGGGATATTGGGTATCTCAGAGTCACATGACTTGTTTTATCAGAGTCCACTGTAAACCATTTATAACTCTAGCCTGGGGTTCAAAGTACTCGGCACCGGTTGAAATACTGGGTAACCTTTATGGTGATCAGTACCTGATGAGTTGCTGGGAAACCTTCCTTTTATTCCTAGTAATCACTTTTTTTAGGACACATGGGCCAATATGCTCCCTCAAGAGCATGGTTTCTGGTCCCTGCAAGCTCATTACCACATTTCTTTACATCCATCAACCTGAATTTACTAGAACCACCCTGTAACTCTGGCTCAAGAGTTCCTTCTGCTCATTCGAGCTGACTCTGGTTCAAGACTAGCCCAGATGCTATTCCTACTTCACAACTGATTTCCTAGCATCTCATGGGTCTTCAGTACATGTATGTGCGATCTCCCTTAGTATTTGGCAACAAACAGGTTCAGGTAAGCACTTCCTAAATGCAAATGTTCAAAAATGCTGTCAAATGTATTTATTTATATACTTTTATATACCGACATTAGATCAGTGATGTCACATCGGTTTACAGAAGAACAGAACTGAAATAAGAGGGGGGGGGGGTTATATTTCTTACAATGAAAACATAATAAACATAACTAGTCTGTAACATGGTTAACTTGCAAATGAGCAACTAAGTGGAACGAGGGTCTAATACGGGATGCTTGAAGAGGTATAAAAGCTGAAGGGTGGGGAGATTTTAAGACATTGGGGGGCAGGTAAAGGATGTTTAAGGTGAGTGATCTGGCTGCTGCTTTCTGCAGTATCTGGAGTGGTCTGATCGTGGCAGCAGGGAGGCCAAGTAGGAGGGAGTTGTAATAATCGAGCTTTGAGAATATTAAGGTTTGGAGGACGGTTCTGCAGTCATGTGAAAAGAGGAGCAGTTTGAGTCTTTTGAGGATCTGGAGTTTGAAAAATCCATCTTTTATGATGGTGTTGACGTGCTTTTTGAGGTTGATTTCTGTGTCCATGGTGTCGCCGAGGTTTCTGGCTGAAAGGGTTAACTGTTGGTTCGTGGAAGTTGTTGTGTTCAGGGGTTTGAGATTGAGGGTGGCGTGGTTTGTTATGTGTAGGATTTCAGTTTTTTTATGGTTGAGCGAGAGTGATAATTGTGCGAGGAGTTGAGTTATGTCCACTAGGTAGGTGTCCCAGGCTTTCAGAGTGTTCGAGGGATGATTTAAGGGAGAGCAGAATCTGTACGTCATCCGCGTATATGTTGTAGGTTAGACCTCTATTGGAAAGTAGCTTGCAGAAGGGGAGCATGTAGATGTTGAACAGGGTGGAGGAGAGGGATGATCCTTGGGGTACGCCGTTTGGGAGGGGAATTTTTTGGGATTGTGTTGAGTTTATTGTTACTGAGTAGGATCTGCCGGAGAGATATGAGTCAAACCATTTGAGTGTGGTGTTACATGGACCGATTTCCTTTAGCCTGGTTAGCAGGATGCTGTGGTTGATGGTATCGAATGCTGCGGAAATGTCTAGAAGGATCAGGAGGAAGGATATGCCTTTGTCCAGGCCTCTGAGGATGGAGTCAGTGAGGGATAGAAGTGTCTCTGTGCTAAAGAGTTTTCTGAAGCCATGTTGGGCCGGGTTTAGAATGTTATGGTTTTCCAGATGTTCGGAGAGTTGTTTGTTAACAATTTTTTCTAGGATCTTGGCAATGAAGGGGAGGTTGGAGATAGATCTGAAGTTGGAGGGGTCAGAGATATCAAGGTTGGGTTTTTTGGGGATGGGTTTGATGATTGCAGATTTGAGTCTGTCTGGGAAGATACCTTGTTCGAGCAAGAGGTTGATGATGTCGGCTATTGGTTTGGCAATAATGTTTGAGACTTGCTTAAGGAATTTTATAGGAATGGGGTCCAGGGGGTGAGTGGCGGAGTTTGTTCTTTGTATGATTGATTCTACTTCGGTGGAGGCAATGAGTTTGAAGTGTGCCCATGAGGGAATGGGTATGTTAGGTGGGTTGGGGGTTTCTGCGCTGGTGTTGGGGATGTTTGCAATCAGGTTGGTGGTTTTGGTGCTGAAGAATACAGCTAGTTCTTCGCAGAGTTTATCTGGGTTTTCATTTGTGGGTGGGTTGTAGGTGGGAAGGGTTAGATCGGAGATGTAGGCGAATAGTGTTTTAGGATTGTATTGATAGTGGTGAATCCTCTTTGCGTAGAAATTGCGCTTGGTTTTGTTGACTTTGGAGTTGTAAGTGTGGAGCAGGGTTTTGTATTTGACTTTTAGGTCGGGTGATTGTTTACTTTCCATGCTTTTTCTGTTTGTCTGAGTATGCGTTTAGAGGTTTTTTTTAGCTCTGGGGTGTACCATGGGGATTTGGCTTTTTTTTGGGGGGGGTTATTTTTTTATTTATGGTTAGGCATATGATCTTTGCTATTTCAGGTTTGATTGATATCCATGAGTCAACTGCGGAGTTTGGGTCATGCCTGTTTAAGGAGTTTAGTGCATTTGGTAGTGATTCGATGAGGTCTTCTGAGGTACATGGTTTGGTAAATTCTATGAATTTCTTGGCGGGGTTGGCCTCTGTTGGCAGGTTTTTCAGAAATAGTTCAGATTGGATGAGATTGTGATTGGATCAGGGGATGGGTGTAGTTGTGGGTGGGTTTTTGTTTGAGATGTGTTGATTAATGAAGATTAAGTCCAGGGTGTGGCCAGATTTCTATGTGGGGGAATTGATGATTTGTTTGAATCCGATGGCCGACATAGTGTTGATGAGGAGCTCACAGGTGGGTGAGGGAAGGGTTTTGTTGATGTGGATGTTAAAATCTCCCAGAATGATTGTGGGAGTGGCTGATTGTTGGTGATGGCTTCAATTAGGGGGGATAGGCTGTGGTTGAGGATGCCTGGGGGGGCATAGAGCAGGAGAATTTGGAGGTTTTTAGATTTGAATAGGCAAAGTTCAAGGGGGGGGGGGGGTGAAGCTACAAGTGGCTGAATTGCAAACTTAAGTTTTTTTAAAGCCAGGAAAAGTAGTTTACCCCCTTTCTTTTTTGGTCTGGGAATGGAGTAGATGTCATAAATGTCTTTGGGTAGTTGACTGATGAGGGCAATGTCTGAGCTTTTGAGCCAGGATTCCGTTAGGCAGAAGATGTCAGGGCGTTGGTCCAGTAAGAGGATGGACATTTTTTTTGTTATGGATTGGGCATTAAGAAGGAATAGGGTGAATATTGACAGGGCAGCTATGTTAATGTTGATAAGGATGAAGGTATGGGGGGGGGGGGGGGGCGACGGTGTGTGAGGAGGTTTGTGTAGGATCTTTTGGTGTGGTTGCTGTAGTTCAGTTTCTGGATTGGGTGTGTGTACTTCATGTTGCGGATAAATTTGGTTGGTAGGGATGTTGAGGCAGTCAATATGGTACTGACAGATTGATTCAGGTGGGGGTACAAGGGGTGTACAAGGGGTGACACAAAGGGGCAGGCCCCATGGTCACGCTCCTTAGGCGCACAACACCCGGCGCACAACACCAGGATTGAGGGACTCACTTAAGGTGGGTCGGGCATCGCTCTGGATGACGTCGGGTTGTGAGCGGTCCTTTTCAGCTCGTGTGGGCCATTGGGTTGCTGCTGTAGGCCGCGGTTGGGACTGGTTGGCTGGGCTCCTTACCCTAGCGGGTCAGGTGCCGATAGTCACTTGACACCTCCTCTGACGTCAGCAGTGGGCGGTCCTCGGCACTCCTCATGTTCTTCGGCGTTCCAGCAGCGATCAGGTAGGCCTCAGCATTGGAGTTTCGTCTCTGCCGGTCGTGGTGGGGATGGATGGCGTCCTGTGCCGGTCTCAGTGTCGTCGACGGGGTCCTCCTGTCGCGGTGGCGTCGGTCGAGTTCTCAGGTGGCTGCGTCGGTGTCGGCTGCGTCTTTGGCCGCTTGCGGCCTTTGCCGGAGTTGTCGGGCCTTGGGTGCAGTGGGGTTGGTCCTTGGTTCCAGACCCCAGTGGGTCTTGGCGGCGTGGTTGTCCGGTAGCAGTCCTTCCCAGCTTAGAGGAAGGTGCCTGGGGTGAGGGGAAATTTAACTCACTCACTCAGCGCCTCCTCTGTCAGGAGGGGGCGGTCCTCGGCATCTAATATCAAAGATTCAGGAGGAGCCCATTTTATACGAGGCAAGGGTCAGTCCAACCATGACATAAGTCAAGCCTATATGATGTCTACCACCAAGAACAACTCTTTTACTGCATTATGCCTTCCCTCTGAGCAGTAATGGTACTTTCATACCCCTTTTGTCCACCCTCATAGTAAGCAGGGAAAGGCAGAGGACAGAAACATTGGACATATTGGAAATAAGAGTGCAGAAACTTTTAAACAGTAACATACTTGAACTGAAGGCAGATACAATGTATAAAATTCACAAAAAAACCCCAAACAAACAAACAAACCAAACAACAAACCCTGAATGCAAGATTAACAAAACAGGGTTGGAAGCAGGAACAATGGAGAACAGCAAAATCACAGGTGGTTGCAGCTACCAATGTAAACACCCGCCGTGCATTCAGCTGACTGCATGCTAGAAGCTGGAACTGTGTTACACATACATCTGGTGGTAATTCCCTCCATGCATGGTTTACAGGTGCTCCAGTCAGCTGCAAATCAGTGGATGAGGGGGGAAAGTATTAGGTTCCTAGTAAGCTTCCAGTGTCCAAGCAGAGTTTATTTAAATCAGTTTCTTTTCAGGCTCCAAAGAGGATTTATTTCAAATCACAGAATTATATAGATTCCTTCACTATAAAAATTCCAGACTTAAATACTTTCTCCCATAGGGCATGGAGCAAGAATAATTCTTAGTCTTTTTTTTGCAGAAATAACTTCAGTGTTTATCTGACAATAATAGGAGTTAAACAAAGAACTAGCCCTGTTCAGTTCAAAGCACTAATGTTCAGGTCAAGAAGTTCACATCAGAGTATCCGCATAGCAATCAGGTACAGTAGCATGGAGCTAGGCACCTTTGTAGTGCTTAATGTAGCATAGCTAAGTAGCCTTCAAACTATTGAGTAGCTCTGTGGTGCTGTTAAATGAGGCTAGGCAGCACTCCTTGTCCAGTATCAGTTTTTAGAGGTATGGTTGCTGGTCTCTACTTCTTGTTCAATACCAGGTCTCTTTACATACATAAACCTGGCTATGTCAGACCCACCTAGGTTGGGTGCAGGACCCCTACTTCAGGTCCAAATAGGCCTTTGGTTGAGGTCTAGGCCTGACATAAACATGGTGATATGGCACATTTCTCTTTCTGCCTTCAATGGTTTTTGGACAAATAATAAAAGGTGGTTCCCTCCCTCTTCAGAGGATTAACTAAAGGGCGAAAAGGTGGCTCTCTGGTTCTATTCATGTGAATATTATTGATATTATATACTTTCTTGACTGCTTTCATGGCTGTATGTATGCATGATTTCTATCTTGTTTCCATATTGTAGTTAGTTTGTGATTTGCGCGTATAGCAGATATATAAAAAAAGAACACAAAATTCTGTTAAATGATTTTCCTGGAATTTTTCTTGCTTAAAATTTGGGTGAATTTCCTTTATATGCCACTTAGGTCTAACTTGCAGTCTGGCATATTCTATGAGAACTGCTGTTCTCTTCCATTGTGGGAAATGTGGGAAAGCTGCGTTAGTACAACTATTGGTTGCCACAAATATTGGGGGGCACTCATTCTCTGGGTGGTTTTGCTTCATGGTGGGGAGGAGTGCGAGTCTGTAGAGATACAGAGGCAGATTTTCAAAGGGATACCCGCGTAACCCTTTAAACCACCCCCCTGCGCACCAAGCCTATTTTACATAGGCTCGGCTTCGCGCGCAAGCCCTGGGACGTGCATATGTCCTGGGGCTTTGAAAAAGGGGCGAGATCTGGGGGCGGTCCGGGGGCGGGACCGAGGCCTCCGGCACAACGGCTGTGCCAGGGAATAGCGCGCCAGCAGTCGGCTGGTGCGCGCAAGTTACGCCTGCCAGAGGCAGACTTGCACTCCTCCCCACCAGAGGCAGGTGTAACTCCTTGAAATAGGGGGGGATTTAGGTAGGGCTGGGGGTGGGTTAGATAGGGGAAGGTGAGGGGGAGTGGACGAAAAATTCCCTCCGAGACCGCTCCGATTTCGGCCTTGGAGGGAATGGGGAAAGTCATCGGGGCTCCCCTAGGGCTTGGCGCACGCAAGGTGCACAAGTGTGCACCCCCTTGCGCGCACCGACCCTGGATTTTATAACATGTGTGCGGCAGCGAGCACATGTTATAAAATTGGGTGTACATTAGTGCGCGCCGGGTAATGCGGACAAATGTACCCCGCGCGCGCTTGTTTAAAAATCTGCCCCACAGTGTAGTTCTATGGTTGTGAGCATTAGTGTGGTTGGGGCGCCTCTGTTTTTCCTCTCCCTTCAGTTTCCCTGTCCTTGCTGCCTGGTTCAGAGGGAAGCCAGAAGTTTTCTGTTTCTTCTGATCAGATCTCAGCTAATAAAGATCACTTGCTTTTACCTATGACTAATGCATACAAATTAGAAGTGTTCCTAACAGTTTTATCTTACGGATTCACTACACTTGCACAAAAGTATAGCTGCAAGCATCACTTTCTGTTTTTAAAACTCTGTTAATGTAAGAAGGGTGATCATCATAGTCATTCATGCTGTAGCCCTATGTAGTTCAAAAAGCGAGATGAATGGACTAATGCCAGATGAGCAGGGCTGGTGCAAGGGGATGGAGCGTCCTAGGCACCTTCTGCCTTGCGCTGCCCCACCCTGTCGTGCCGACATCTCCCGCCCTGACCCTGGTCACAGCCCCGACTCCTACCTCCGGGGCACAGAGACCACATGCCACTGCTCTCCCACCCCCTGTGCTGCCCCCCCAAATTTAAATAAAATAACCCCTCCACCCTCTTGACCCCCCAATACTCATGAAAACCCCTGGTGGTCCAGTGGGAGGCCTGGGAGCGATCTGCCGCTCCCGGGCTGTCGGCTGTCACTAACTGAAATGGTGCCAGTGACCTTTAGCCCCTACTATGTGACAGGGCCTACCGGTGTCATTGGCCAGCCCATGTCACATGGTAGGGCAATGGTCGGGAGGGTGGTGCTATGGGGGAGAAGGAAGAATGGAAATGATGGGCCGCTTCAGGCGGCAGAATTTTGAAGCGGCAAAAAATGCCCCTTCAAATTTCTGCCCAGCCCCTGTCTCACCCTGTCTCATTGGCTCGCAAGTGGCGGTGGCGCCCCTAATGATCGGCGCCCTAGGCCTGGGCCTAGCTCGCTTAGTGCTTCCGCCGGCCCTGCAGATGAGTAGAGGGGAGGAAAAGGTCTCCCATGCAGGGAAACAGGAAAATTGTTTTGAATTAAAATAAATTTTGCACTTAGGGGTAGATTTTAAAACCCCTGTGCGCTTAAATCCTCCCGGTTTTCGCACGCAGGGAACTCGCGCTCTGGCGCGCCTATTTTGCATAGGCCGCCGGCGAGCGCAAAGCCCCGGGACACGTGTAAGTCCCGGGGCTTCGTAAAAGGGGCGGGCCGGGGTGGGTCCAGGGGCATGGCAACGGTTCGGGGGTGGGCCGGGTGGGTGGTCCCGAGTCCCTCGGCACTGCGGCCTGTGCCGGGGGATGCCGGGGCGGCACGCGCAAGTTACGCCTGCTTCAAGCAGGCGTAACTTTCCTAACAAAGGTTGGGGGGGGATTTAGGTATTAGGTTCGGGTGGGTTGGACGCACGTTTTGGACACGCTATTACCCCTTTCTGAATAAGGGGTAAAGCTAGCAGGTCCAAAACGCGTGTCCAAATGCTGGCTAACAGTGCACTCCGTACGATAGCTGGATAAGGTAGTGGTACTTATCCAGATAAGTAAGATAGACATATAACTAGGGTTTGAAGACTTATCCACCTATCATACTTATCTGGCTAAGTAGTGTTTTTCAAGGCTTATCCAGATAAGTAGCAAACATCTGTTATGTGCGAGTATTTGTGCTCTTAATTTTAATCATTTACATGAGGAAATTTAACTTGCAAATTTTCCTTAGCACTTGTTGACTTTTGTGCATGTAAATTATCAAATTTTATAACATGCACACATGAAGGAAATTACTTGTTTTACCAATTATTCCACTAATTTGTCCAGTCTATCCCTAAGTCATCAAGGTCCCTCTGGTTCTTCAGCCTGCACCCTCTCCCCCCCCCCCCCCCCCCCCCCCATTTTATCCAGAGCACTCACCCAGTCAAAATTTGGCTATAAATATGTGCCGGTAACAGCTGTATGCAGGTTGCTTTTGTGTACGACTATTACCTGCACATATTTACCCCTTATATATGTAAATCTTGGCCCCCACCCTAGACAACCCCTGGCTTGCCCCAACTAGCTGCTTTTTTATATGAGCAAATTTATTCATGCAACATTAGCTGCGCGTGCACGTTTGAGGTTTATAAACAGCACTTGCGCAAATGTGTACTATTTGTGTACACATGTGCTCATTTTTACACATACGACTCTTTTAAAATTCACCTTTATGCACCTAAGTAACTGCAATCTACTGACACAAGCTGCATGGCCTGTATTTACACGTGTAAGCTTTAGTATGTAATTCCTAGAGATGTGCTTCGTTTTTTTCTACCGGGTCATTTTTCGGTTCGGATACTTCGTGGTACAATTCGGGTTTTCTCGTTTCGTTTTTCGAAAAACGAAACGAGGAGGAAACCCGAAACCGGGCCAAAAAACGAATCGGGAAACGAAGCTAAAAAAAAAACCCACCCCAAGCATTTAAAAGCATTTTCAAGCATTTTCGTACATATATACAACCCCTCCCCCCATCCCGATCCCTCCCCAAGATTTACGAACATCCCTGGTGGTCCAGCGGGGTCCCGGGTGCCAATTGATCCTTGGGGGGGTCAGGCTTGCCAATAATCACTGGGGGTCCAGCGGGGGTCCAGGAGCAATTTCGTTGTCGGCTGCCAGTAATCAAAATGGCGCCGATAGCCTTTGCCCATACTATGTCACAGAGGCTTTCGGCGCCATTGGTCAGTTCCAGTCACATGACAGGAGCACAAGATGGCGCCGATGGCCATGTGACAGGGGCTGACCAATGGCGCCGGTAGCCCCTGTGACATGGTAGTTCAGGCTTTTCGGCACCATTTTGAGCAAGCCTGGCAATAGCGCACAACATGGGCACGAAGGATCAAATGGCACCCGGGACCCCGCTGGACCACCAGGGATGTTCGTAAGTCTTGGGGAGGGATCGGGATCAGGGGGGGTGTTGTATTATAGTTTATTTAAATGTTTGGGGTGGTTTTTAATTTAAAAAAAAAATTTGTGCCCCTCTCCCCAGGCAAACCCGAAAAACGAAATTTCCCCGAAATTCGGGGAAAATTCTTTTCGGGTTTCGGGGCCTCCGAAACCACAACGAATTAGGACATTTCGTGTAATTTCCTAATTCGGGCGAAAAACGAACCACATCTCTTCCTCAACTTCTGTCACATGCTTTGATTTCTTTGGTTGGAAAAGCGTGAAACAAATACATGATAATGATATTTCATCGAGGAAATAATTGTTCTGGATGTCAGCCCCTACAGTTGGTAGAGAAAGTGGGATTTAAGTGGCAGAAGTACCTCTTAGCTCCCAGTAGCAAAGCAATAAGAAATTGCTGTAAATAACTAAATAAATAATGTGTTCTCAAGGAAAACATTTGGTAGGCAGGTGATCTCCATCCTGTATACTCAGTGCTGTACTGATATGCAGGCACAGTCGGCCAAGGTGGAAGGGAGTACAATCCATTTTGTTAGTGAAACCCATATCAGACAGAATGTTGCACGTGCCTACTACTCCCTGACAGCACATCTAAGGCAGCTTGATGAGGCAGGAATAGACATCAGATGTAGCAGGAGTGGAACATCAAAGTACAAGTGGACTGCGCTGAAAACCCAGGTAATGGATAAGAACCATAGCTCATTCCATATCTTAGCAGCAGTAGGGAGGATGACATAGAGCTGCAACCAAGCAAGAAATATACAACTGTTTTTCCAAGGATTTTGTTACAGACAATGGAAGTAAATTAAGAAGGACAGTGGAAGAAAGGGCTATAAGGGGACATGATGTTTTGCACATTTGCTGCACTTGGCAGTAAAGGAGATCCTGGGGCTGAGAATTAGGGATCTGAATCGTTTTTTGACGATTTAAAATATCGTCCGATATATTTTAAATCATCAAAAATCGTTAGAGCCGCGATACAATAACAATTCCCCCGATTTATCGTCAAAAAATCGTAAATCGGGGGAAGGGGGAGGGGAAGGGGGAGGGCGGGAAAATCGGCACACTAAAACAACCCTAAAACCCACCCCGACCCTTTAAAATAAATCCCCCACCCTCCCGAACACCCCCAAAATGCCTTAAATTACCTGGGGTCCAGAGGAAGGGTCCCGCTGTGATCTTTTACTCTCGGACCTCCAGTGCTTGTAGAAATGGCGCCGGCGCTACCTTTGGTTTTTCCGTACGGAAAAACGATTCGCGGCAGGAGATCGCTCCCGGACCCCCGCTGGACCCCCAGGGACTTTTGGCCAGCTTGGGGGGGCCTCCTGACCCCCACAAGACTTGCCAAAAGTCCAGCGGGGGTCCGGAATGACCTCCTGCAGTCGAATCGTGTTGTCTACGGCCAGCGCCATTTTGCGCCGCCATTTTGCGCAAAATGGCGCCGGCCGTAGACAACACGATTCGACTGCAGGAGGTCGTTCCGGACCCCCGCTGGACTTTTGGCAAGTCTTGTGGGGGTCAAGAGGCCCCCCCAAGCTGGTCAAAAGTCCCTGGGGGTCCAGCGGGGGTCCGGGAGCGATCTCCTGCCGTGAATCATTTTTCCGTACGGAAAAAAGATTTGCATGCAGGAAGTCGTTCCCGGACCCCCGCTGGACTTTTGGCAAGTCTTGTGGGGGTCAGGAGGCTCCCCCAAGCTGTCCAAAAGTTCCTGGGGGTCCAGCGGGGGTCCGGGAGCGATCTCCTACGCTCCTGACCTCGGGGGACAAAAAACAAAATGGCGCCGGCGCTACCTTTGACCTGTCATATGACAAGGCAAAGGTAGCACCGGCGC
The DNA here is from genome assembly GCF_901001135.1 of Rhinatrema bivittatum. Lineage (NCBI taxonomy): Eukaryota > Metazoa > Chordata > Amphibia > Gymnophiona > Rhinatrematidae > Rhinatrema > Rhinatrema bivittatum. The sequence continues at coordinate 694,116,382 of NC_042616.1, forward strand.
CATTTCTACAAGCACCGGAGGTCCGAGAGTAAAAGATCACACCGGGGCCCTTCCTCTGGACCCCAGGTAATTTAAGGCATTTTGGGGGGGTTCGGGAGGGTGGGGGATTTATTTTAAAGGGTCGGGGTGGGTTTTAGGGTTGTTTTAGTGTGCCGGTTTTCCCGCCCTCCCCCCCACTGGACCCCAGGTAATTTAAGGCATTTGGGGGGGGGGGTTTGGGAGGGTGGGGGATTTATTTTAAAGGGTCGGGGTGGGTTTTAGGGATGTTTTAGTGTGCCGGTTTTCGATTTACATGATTTTCACAATATTTAAAAAACCCAAACGGCGACGATCCGATTCCCTCCCCATCCCAGCCGAAATCGATCGTTAAGACGATCGATCACACGATTCACATCTCTACTGAGAATCATGGAATGCATCAGTTCAGTCTTAAAGGAACTGATAAAGAGGTGCAGGAAAATAGCTGAATATTTTCACCAAAGTGTGAAGGATGGCTAAGAACTTCATAAGAAGCAGGAAGCAATTGGGGGCACCTCTGTACCAGCCCTTGGGTTCCGGTGGCCAGCAGGACTTAGGGAAGTCCCTCAGGAGGTGGAGAAAGCAGGAGTCCAGAGGCACACCATGATCAGGACAGGCAGCAGACTGGAGATACCGGGAACAGGGCAACGTATGGGGCAGGTGGCAGGCAAGCACAGTCAGGTCCAATGCAAGAGGTCAGATCCAGGTGGCAGGCAAGCGTAGTCAATGCAAGAGGTCAGTTCAAAGCAGCAGGCAAGCGTAGTCAGGGCCAATGCAAGAAGTCAGGTCCAAGGCCAAGGACGGATGAATACACATAGGAAACAATGGACGAGAAAGCAGAGCAAGGCAGGCTGGGCAAGGCAAGGCTGAATGAAACAGATAAGGAAAGGCAAGGCTGGACGAGGGAGGCTGGGCAAGGCAAGGCAAGGCTGAATGGAGCTGGCTAAACACAGGAACAACCAGGAATGCAGGACAACCAGGAATGCAGGACAACCAGGAACACAAAAGCAACATGCACTGCTCTAGGCAGGAAGTCCATTGCTGAGGTGGGGTAATGCTGCAGGGCCCTTGCATAAATAGCCCGGTCAAGCTGACATCATTGGGAGGCACGGCTCTGTGTTTTCTGCTGTGAGGCCTATATTATGTGTGCACATGCATGTGCACGCCCCTAAGAGTAGGTAGCAACTGGGCCGGAATGGCAGCCTCACCAACGGGGTTGTCCGAGTGCTGCAACAGTGGCATTCTGCGATAACAGGAGGCCTCTGGCAGCTTTGAGCAGAGGCTAAGGTAAATGCCAGGGATGTGCAGAGCAAAATTTTATGTTCATATTTCTTATGTCCGAAAGGGGGTCCCACTTGCGGCCAATATGGACATAAAAAAAATCCAATGAGTTGGGTATATGTACATATGTGCAAAAAAAAAATGTAAACCCCCTCACCCTCCTTAATCCCCCCCCCAGACTTACCACAACTCCCTGGTGATCGAGTGAGGAGTGAGGACGTCATTTCTGCAATCCTTGGCGAGAAGCATGTGACGTCGGCGGCACGTCGAGTGACGCGGCGTCACGTGATTCCCGGCGAGTTCGCGCCGGACGGCTCGTTCGGCCCAAAAAGAACTTTTGGCCAGCTTGGGGGGGCCTCCTGACCCCCCAAGCTGGCCAAAAGTTCTTTTTGGGCCGAACGAGCCGTCCGGCGCGAACTCGCCGGGAATCACGTGACGCCGCGTCACTCGACGTGCCGCCGACGTCACATGCTTCTCGCCAAGGATTGCAGAAATGGCGTCCTCGCTCCATCACCAGGGAGTTGTGGTAAGTCGGGGGGGGGGATTAAGGAGGGTGAGGGGGTTTATATTTTTATTTTGGCTCAACAATCGCGATTTCCCACATATCGAACATATCTATGTTCGATATGTGGGAAATCCGATCGTTTATGTCGAATCAATTTTTTAAGTTAAAAAAAAATATGAGTTGCGTTTTACTAATGCGGTCAATCCGAATGCACACCCCTAGTAAATGCAGCAGCTCACGTTGAAGTCCTGTGAGCCATCAAACATAACATTAAGTTCAACATGAGCCATGCTGGGTAAGGTCGTCTCCATTGTCAATATCCTGGGGAAGAAAGAGAGTTTTAGGTATAAACAGGGATTTAAACCAGAGATATTTCTGCTCATCAACTTGTTGCAGATGTAACTAGGCTCAGGCCCCTGATCCAACTGATCCTTTTCATGCTAGCCATGGAATGTGATCCTCAGGTAAAAAGGGAGTATTAACCTCTGGTCTAACAGTCCAATGTACTTCAAGGAGATGCTAATGGCTAGGGTATAGTAACAGGATAATCAGAGGCAGAGAGTTAGTGGGCATACTATAAAAAAAAAGTACTGTAAACATGAGCAGCACCCTGAAAGCTATCTTTTTTTTTTTAATTAATGCTTTATAGATTTTTACAAAGTATTACAAACATATTTTAAAGGAAAAGAAAAAGCATTCAAAGGACATCATTACCCAGAATAGTATTCTTAATTGGAAATCATCACATTTACATGCTTTTAAGTGAGGAAAAACGAAAGAAGATAGGGCCAAAACTAATTGGTATATTATTTAAGAAGAAAATTCCAAAAAGAAATTGGCTTAACGTACAATGCCGGCTTTATATTTATGATTGTTGTGTGGAATCTGGTCCAGATGGATTAACAACAGCTCTAGCATACAGAAATTATTTTAATTGCTCTAAAAGGGTGAAAAAATTCTCATCTTTACGCTTAACATTACATCTACATGGATACCTTAACACAAATGTGTATCCTAATGCCAACACTTGGGGTCTCAATTCTATAAATTCTTTCCGCTAACCTGGGTAGGTCTTGATAGGTCTGGAAATATTTTAATTAAGTGGCCATAGAATTCAACATTGTGATTCAAAAGGAAACTCTTCATAACCCTACTAACGTCCCTTTCAGTAACAAAGGACACTAGGAGAGTTCCTCTATCCATAACTTCTATGTTGGAACTTTCAATAAATTGAATTAAATTTTCCATAATTCCTATCTGAGCACCTCCTGGTTTTCTCATAGATTTCATTAGGAAAAAAGCTTTGTTAATTATCGGCAACTGTGACTCTTCAAATTTTAGAAATTCAATCAATAATTTTTTCAATGTAGATTGAACTCCTTCACCCAACATTCTGGGGCAGTTAAGTAATCTTAAATTTAAATGTCAAGATTGGTTTTCAAGCATTTCCAATCACTTAGAGTACATTCCGATATCTTTAATCACTTTAATTTTCACAGTTTGAATTTGACTCATTGCTTGTTCAACTGTAACCAGCTTATTTCCTAGATCTATTATTTGGGCTCCAAGATTCAGATTTACAGAGTGTAATTCTGCTTACATCTCATCTATATTTACTATTTCGTTGCAAATAAATGCACATCCCTATTATAAAGTACTGTAAACATGAGCAGCACCCTGAAAGCTATCATTTTATGCGCTCCTCCCCCCATCTTTATCTGCCATCCCTGCATGGGAACTACAGAACTATTTCTCCTGACACAGGCTATATACCATATTAGTTAGCATTAGAAGGGAACCAAAATGATAAAGGGGATGGAACAGCTCTCCTATGAGGAAAGTCTGAAGAGGTTAGTGCTGTTCAGCTTGGAGAAGAGACGGCTGAGGGGGGATATGATAGAGGCCTTTAAAATTTATTTATTTATTTATTTATTTATTTAAGTTTTTTATATACCAACATTCAAGACTGTGGTCCCATCATGCTGGTTCACAAGAAACAGGGGTGAAATTATAATAAACTTTACCATTTAAACAATAGTGCAGAAAAGCAGTTACATATAACAAGGAAAACAATAACTTGGAATGAGAGAGGAAATGAAGATCAGATAGTTATATACAAGTATAAATAACATTGTGAAAGGTGGCTATTAACATTGTGAAAGGTGGCTATTAACATTGTGAAAGGTGGCTATTAACGCTAATGAGAGGTCTTGAACGAGTAGATGTGAATAGGGTATTTACACTTTCATATAACAGAAGGACTAAGGGGCATTCCTTGAAGTTAGCATGTAGCACATTTAAGACTAATCGGAGAAAATTATTTTTCACTCAACACACAATTAAGCTCTGGAATTTGTTGCCAGAGGATGTGGTTAGTGCAGTTAGTGTAGCTGGGTTCAAAAAAAGGTTTGGATAAGCTCTTGGAGAAGAAGTCCATTAACTGCTATTATTCAAGTTTACTTCGGGAAAAGCCACTGCTATTAATTGCATCAGTAGCATGGGATCTTCTTAGTGTTTGGGTAATTGCCAGGTACTTGTGGCCTGGTTTGGCCTCTGTTGGAAACAGGATGCTGGGCTTGATGGACCCTTGGTCTGACTGTACAATGCAAATTCTTATGTTCTTATTTACAAACTAGTATCCCTCCCCCCAACACTGGAAACCCCTGCACATATTTCAATCATGTGCTACCTCATAAAGCCCATCAAGAACATGGCCACAGACCCTTTGGTATACTGGGTACACAAAGCCGTGGCCTACCCTGAACCTTGTCAAGTGGACAAGCATATGCTTCCTTGCTCCACCAATCAGTGTGCCTAATGAGTGGGTATTGTCAATGTTAGTGAACATTATGAGTCCACATAATTCACAGCTGGTAAAAGAGTTGGTGGAAAAGAGTCAGTATTCATTAAAATAGCAATAGGAAAATGAATGGAGGGGACACATTATATAATATTGTATTGAGAAAACTCAATAACCATACTTTTGTTAAATAATAAAACCCTGGCATCTGGCATGGCACTGGAAAAACTGCAAACCAGAAGAACCCAATTTCATCACCTGGAAATCTTTTACAAGTTAATTTTCAATACTCTCTTTTGGAAATGCAAATACAACCTTTCAGTAACCCCTGCATCAGAGGTTACTGTTCTTATTCATCTTTGATGACCCATCTCACAAAATGGCGAAACAGTAAAACATGACCTCAGGTTGGTGATCTAATCTGGAGAATTTATAGACAGTAGAACCCTATGATTGATTTTTATTTAAAGATAAGTAACATTTTTTCTAGTGGAAAGTTTGTTGGGAGATAGCGCATAATAAAATTAGTATAGATGATTTAAGGGGATTTCTCTAATGGAATCGGCAAATGAGTGACAACCTAAGGGGCTGATTTTAAAAGCCCTACACACGTAAATCCAGAGGATTTACGCGCATAGGGGGGGTTATGCGCGCCAGGCCTATTTTATAAAAGTCCAGTGAGGTGTGTAAAGCCCCTGGACGCATCTAAGTCCTAGGGCTTTACAAAAGGGGTGGTCTGGGGGTGGTGCAATGTGGTCCAGGGGCGGGGGCAGGGCCAGAGTCCTCCGGCACAGCTTCCATTTGCCGCTGTGTTGGAGGCAGGCACAAAAGGTAAGACAGAAGTCGGGGGGGGAGGGGTTTGGAGTAGGGCTGGGGGGGAGAAAGGTTAGGGGAAGGGGTGGGAAGGTTAGAATAAGGGGGAGGGAATGGGGGAAGGCTGCGGGCATCAGCGCGTGCAAGGTGCACTAGTATGCACCCCTTGAACACGCTGATCCCTGATTTTATAACATGCGCGCATGTTATAAAATCGGGCGAACATGTGAGCATGCCGGTTAGCGCGCGCACATGTACGCCCGCGCATACATTTGAAAATCGACCCCTAAGTGTTCATTACTGATACTGCTTGAGGTCCATTGTGTGATGAGAGGCTGAGGATGTAAATTTGAGTAGCACTACAAATTTTCTGATGCTGTGTTCTGAAAATGTATATAATTTGTAAAAGAGTGATTGAAGAGATCAGACACTGTTTGAGTGAAAATTACAGACTGTGATATATAAAGCACAGTAGGTGAGAACACTCAGAGTAAAAAGGATATAGACTCTTACTGTTCCTTCAGTGGAAACACACACATAGAAACACAATGGACAGCACAACTTAACTTCAAGACTCAAAACAAACAATGTAGTTCACCTTAACTTCAGGTCAAAATATTGAATGCAGAACAGTGCAGCTCACTTTAGACATAATAGGTTCTGGCATATTGTATGTCTCTCTCTGTTTCCCAGGGTCTCTCTAAACCTATTAGGCCCTGAGGTCTTATTCTCTGGTGACAGGCTCCTCCCTTCACCCAGGATTTCCTGCGAGTTTCAAATTTAAGACGGACTGGGTGGGACAGCTGTGCCTTGTCCCTTAAGGTAGTCTGAGGAAGTTTTCAGTACACTGTCTCACATACCCTCCCCCTCAGCTCAGCCTTGCCAAGATGAGCATCTGCCTCTACAGGAAATCTGCATTGGCATTCTTCCTTCCTGTCCTATGTTGAAGGGCTGTAGGGCCAGGAACCATCCATCACTCTCGCATGGAACTCCTTGTTCCTATTTATCCATAGGAGTAGTTGGTGGTCCATTATGAGTGTGAACTGCCATCCCTCAAGGCCCACATGACCATCAAGGCCTCCTTCTTGATTGTTTAGTACCGCCTCTCATATGGCATCAGCTTCTGGTTAATGTATGCCACATGATTTTCTTGGCCATACTTCTCCTGGACTAAGACAGCTCCCACGTCGACTTCTGAGACCTCGGTCTGCACCGTGAAGAGTTCAGTGAAATCCAGGCTTATCAGGATATGTTCAGAGCATATCACCCCCTTTAGGGCTCTAAAGGCTTTCTCTGCTAACTCTGACCACTGGACCTTCTCTGGTGCTTTCTTTAGCAACAGTCTTGTGAGCACTGTACACTGCCTTCTCTGAATAGTTGAGAATAAATCTTCTATAGTATCCTGTAAGTCCTAGGAATGCACTCACTTTCGCTTTGTTTGCAGGACTGATACCAGACTGATCACTTTGATCCTCCTGTTCTGTGGATGGATCTTGCTCTTCTCCAGAGTGTAGCCAAAATATTGGACCTCTTGCCCTCCCAGCAAGCATTTCTTAGGGTTAGCTGTTAGTGCTGATTTATTCAGACTGGTTAGCATGGCCTGGAGTAGGCTAAGATGTGTCTTCCAGTCAGAGCTGTAAACCACAATGACATCCAAGTAGGCAGATGCATACCCTTGATGTGGGTGAAGCAGGTGGTCAACCAATCATTGATATGTTGCAGGGGCACCATGAAGGCCAAATGGGAGTATGGTGAACAGAAAAAGCCCACCAGACATCGAGAATTGAGTCTTCTCTTTTGCAAATGGCTTGAGCCAATATCCTTTGGTTAGATCATGGGTAGAAATGAACTGTGCCAATCCCAGATACTCAATCAGTTTATCCACTCATGGCATCAGATAGGCATCAAGTTTTGAGACTATGTTGATGTTTTTAAAGTTGATACAGAAGCTGATGCTCCCATCCTGCTTTGGCACCAATACTATGGGTGAGGACCAGTTACTTGTTAAGAGTCCTCTATTACCCCAAGCAGGAGCATCTCCTTCAATTCAGTCTCAATGATGCGGCACCTAGCCTCAAGAATTTGATAGGGTCTTTGCTGTATCACAACTCCAGGAGGCGTAATGATGTCATGTTGCATCAGGTGGGAATGAATGGGCAGGTTCAAGAAGATCTCCTTGTTTTTCTCTACCAGCTGCTTTAAGTTACTTGTCTGTGTAATGGACAGCTTTTCTCCAAAGGGAATTTGACTCAGTTCACGTCAGGCCCAATCTCTGGTCCAAACTCCCCTTCTTGTGCCATGCCACATTTCTTCAGGAGATTTATGTGGTAAGAACATAAGAACATAAGAAGTTGCCATACTGGGTCAGATCAAGGGTCCATCAAGCCCAGCATTCTGTTCCCAACAGTGGCCAATCCAGGTTACATGTACCCGGAAAGTACCCAAATATTAAGTAGATCCCATGCTACTAATGCCAATAATAGCTGTGGCTAGTCCCTAAGTAAGCTTGATTAATAGCAGTTAATGGACTTCTCTTCCAAGAACTTAGACAAACCTTTTTCAAATCAGAAATACTAACTGCACTAACCACATCCTCTGCCAACAAATTCCAGAGCTTAATTGTGCATTGAGTGAAAAAAAAGTGTCTACAATTTGTTTTAAATGTGCTACTTGCTAACTTCATGGAGTGCTCCCTAGTCCTTCTATTATTTGAAAGAGTAAATAACCGATTCACATCTACCTGTTCTGTTCCACTAAAGATTGATTTACCTTTATCTCCCTCAGCCATCTTCAAGCTGAGCAGCCATAACCTCTTTAGCCTTTCCTCATAGGGGTGCCATTCCATCCCCTTTATCATTTTGGTCACCCTTCTCTGTACCTTCTCCAGTGCAATTATGTCTTTTTTGAGATGTGGTGACCAGAATTGTACATAGTACTCAAAGTACGTTCTCACCATGGAGCAAATCAGTGGCATTATGACATTTTCCATTTTATTTCCTATACTGTCCTAATAATTCTTAACATTCTGTGTGCTTTTTTGACTGTCATAGCACTCTGAGCTGATGATTTAAATGTATTATCTATTATGATACCTAGATTTTTTCCTGGGTGGTAGCTCCTAATATGGAACCTAACATCATGCAGTTTTCAGTTTTCTTTTATTTGGCTGAGCTATTTTTTAATCCACAGGCCCTGTTTTCTCCAAAATGTCATAGGATCCTTGCCAATGGGCTAACAGCTTGCTTTCTGTTGCTGGAAGGAGGTCAAGGACATGGTCTCCCGACTGGAATACTCATTGGACCTTGAGAACACTGAGCCTTTTCCAGACATAGGCGGGCCACCTCCCCTGCCTTTTTTAAGAAATCCTGCACTTAGAGGATGTAGTCAACAAGATTCTGCCCAGAATTTGCTTCATTTTCCCAGGTCTCATAAGCTATGTCCAAGATTCCTCTCGGTCTCCACCCATATAGCAACTCAAATGGGGAAAAACCCCTTGAGCTCTGTCATCCTTCACAGATCACAAACAGTACATAGGCTAGTAATGCATCCCAGTTCTTGCTGTCTTCATCCACAAATTTCCTCAACATCTGTTTGAGCATCTGATTGAGGTGCTTGACCAGGCTATCAGTCTGCAGGTGATAGACCGAAGTCCGCAGAGTTTTTACCTTGAGCAAGGTGCAGAGTTGGCCTAATTAAAGATTCATCCTCCCTCTGAACACACCTAAAGTTTCTGGATCACCCCGTGTTTCCAACTCCAAGGGGACAGATAAGACATTCTGGGTGGATGGTTGGTTCCTCTCCAGCCTCCCTGGCTGTATTGTCCTATTGGTGTTGCCTCCAGGACTTGGGAGTCTTAGATTCTTTATGATAGAGATAAGGGTCCTCCAATGGAAAAAGGTCTGGGAACACCAACTGTTCATAGTCGTAGCTGGATGAACCTGTTGTAAGCTAATTCCAAAGAGACTTGAAATTTATTTTTATTTATTTATTTAAGGTTTTTCTATACCGGCATTCATGAAAGCGTTCACATCATGCCGGTTTACATGAAACAGGGGTGTGAAGAACAAACCAAGAACATAACTAAACGTGATGAAGAGATGCAGTTACAATTAACAGGGGCTGTAAACTGGGAGGAGGAAAAATAGAGAGAGAAAGAGGAGGTTAATTATATACAATAGTACAGTATATATACATATAGTATATATACATATGTATATATACATATAGTATATATACATATGTATACATATACATATCTAGTATGTATACATATACAATTTAAACAGTCCCATCCAATGATCACGAGGTAGGAGAGCCTCAACCATATTTGACTTTCCGGGGTCTTCAGATGTACCCAGCTTGTTGGATATTGTTGATGATATCCTTATTAGAGTCAATTTGGACTCGCATTAGCAGGTCTCTCCAAACGAGAGTTTTCACACTTCCAGAATCCACTAACACTTGTGCTGGAACACCATCTAGCTCGACTGGGATCACAAAGTTACAAACTCCCTGGCTGGAGACATTTATAAAGTTAGGAAGTATGGATTCACCACATTAATGTTCATTGCCTCATCTTCCCTGCGAGGACAGTCTCTTGCAAAATAGCCCCTTTATCCACAACTAAAGCATGGTGGTCCAGCTGAGGGTGACAGGTGAAGTGAAAAGTCCGGCTGGGCTTGTGCTGTTGTCCATCCAGACTTCTAAGTTTTAGGACTCCTCCTTCCTCTATCCAAGTCAAGGGGCTTCTCATGGAAATGTGGCAATTTGGACATGGTCTGGGCCTGATGATAGGCCTCCGCTACTTTCAGGGCCTTTTCAACCATAAGGCTTGGGTGTCAACAAACCCACTGCTGCATGGGCAGGTCAAGGCTGTCCTGGAATTGTTCCTGCAGAAACACTTTGGCTACTTCCACTCCGGTTTTCTGTTCTTAGTGTAGCCTTTTCCAGGCGGCATGTCTAAGCCTGTTGGAATAAGTTCCTAGGATTTTATCCAGCCTGTAAAATCCCCTCCAAAATCACTGTTGGTTGGCTTCTGGGGTGAGCCCCGCTCTCCCTAGAATGTCTTCCTTCACTTCTGGGTAGGTGGCCCTCCCATATGGATTTCCTGTTTGGTAGCCATCTTGATTAGCCCCAGTGAATATATTCCCCAGAAAGGTAGTTCACTTGTCCTCTGGCTACCCTGTCAGTCATGCGATATGCGCAAAGTTTTTCAAGAAGCCATCTGGGTCTTCTCCAGGGTTCATCTTAAGGAATGTCAGTGATAGTGAAGGTAGCCAGATTACAGCCATTTGCACAGCTTGGGCTATCTGCACTAGAACCGCCTGCTACTGCGTCACCTGCTCACGCAATGCTTGCTACTGATTAATTTGCGATTGCGGGGCATTTGTAATTTCTGCTTGTCAGTAGCAAGGACTTGGATCAAATGTTCCATTTCCCTGCTTATTTGGCTGTCTCCAAGTTATGCACCTCTCCATGGATAGGAGAGCAACAAAACAAAACAAAAAAACCTGCTAGCCTATCAGGCGCTTACTCATTCTTTGACCCTGACTATACTGGTGGGGATAGGCCCCTTCACCTGTTGTGCAAAGCTGAGGAAGTGGAACTGGGAAGCCACAGGTAAAAAACCCTGCAGGGTTTTTGTTTTTCTTGTTGTGGCTTCTGGCCTCTTGTCTGTGCTTACCGCTTAGATGAGAGATCCCACTGCTGCCGCCATATGTGGTAACTCGAGCATATTGGATGAGAACAGTCAGAGGAAAAAGGATACAAAACACTTTACAGTAGAAAACCAATCACAGAAATACAAAGGGTTGGACAACTTAACTCTAAGTCTCAAAACATACAGTGCAGTTCACCTTAACTTCAGGTCAAAATATTTAGTCCAGCGTAGTGCAGCTCACCTTTAGGCATAACAGGTTCTGGCATATGGTATATCTCTCTCTGCTTCCCGGGACCTCTCTAACCCTTCTAAACCCTGAGGTTTTGTACTCTGGTGACGGGATCCTCTCTTCACCCAGGATTCCCTGCGGGTCTCAACCTTAAGGTGGACCAGGCGGGACAGCTGTGCCTGTTTTCTTAGGTTAGTCTGAGGGAGTTTTCTGTACACTCCTACCTTCAGGCCTCTGTTTATTAGGTAAAATAATGATTTTAACAAGGAGGTTTCTGCTTGGTTGTGGTATATTAACTGAATAGAAATCCCAATACTAGAACCCACAACAGGATGAATTGCTTCACCCATTGACTTTTAATAGAAAATTAATGAGTAAATGCGCAAAATAAATGAATGAAATTTTGGGACCCCATCCAAATGAAACAAAAATACTGAGCCAAGAAAACCAAAATAACAAACCAAACAGATTTCTTTTTCCACACATAACCCTAATTTCTACCTGAGGCATGTTCCTGCTAAGGATCCAGTGGGTCCTTACACTCTATATTAAATATTTATATGTCAAAATACATGCAGCAGTCACTCAAAATTAACATATCACAATTGAAAATGAACCAAAATATGTAAAAGTAAAAAAAATAAAAATAAATCCATCCCCAGTATCTCTTCAATGATATCATTCTACCAACCCTTATTATCAAGTCTGTGTTATCACTGTTTGGCCTGTACAAGCTCTATGGATCTTGTTCTCTTTTTGGTTAAGATCCAAGCACAGGACCTGAGCTATGAGCTGAGAATTCTCTTTTCTTGGTCTTTTGACTGAGACAGATAGCATATATAATGGGGGGGGGGGGGTGTATGAAAAGGAAAAGGGGGGGAGGAGGAATTTGGGGGACTACTGCTATGCAACTTGACTTCATTGTTAACATGATAATGTTATGACCGTTCTCAAACATGGAGGCGTAAACCCCTGCTTTCAAAAAATTACTACATTAACTGTGTGGCTGGGAACTTTGTTCATCAAACGCAAATCTACCCTGAGGCACTATACTACATAAATATTTTATAGAGAAACTAAACTTCACCCCGAAAGACCTCGGATCAAAGCTCTGCCAGAGTCAGTAGAATGGAAAATCCAGAAAGTTGCTGCACAGTTGATTTTATATCTTAGCTATCCCTATGTGGTATTAAATAAGGGAAGCCTTTAACAATAAAAAGAATGAAAGGCTGTAACCCCACCCACTTTCCTCTTCTCCACCTATACTTCAGTGTCTCACAGCTTGCTTTTTCTTTTTATCGCCTTTTTAATTAGGAAAAGGGATATAATGCAATCCCTTATTCCCTTCCATGGTAGCTTTGCCAAGTAAATCTTTTATCAGCTTCTTTCAGCTGCTTGTCGCCCTATTTCAAGCATAGGCACTTCAGTTCACAACAAAATACTTCTATTTGTTCCTCTTTGGCATAACCTAAAATCATAAGCTTTTTTCCCCCCAAGAAATTCTTGTCTGCACCTTCCACTTACCTATCACAGCCCAGCTCAGCTCTTTAGCTTTCCAGCTCCAGAAAGCACACAGTGTGTCTTTGACTTAAGGAGGTCGTTATATAATATAAAGCTCTCTTTACATTTTTCCAGGGTATTGAGGGGAAAGGTGGGAGAGGAGAGAATCTATGAACAAATTGGAAGCACAATTCCACTAGGAAATCCTTTGTGTTCAACCTGTTTTTCTTTCTCATGCTCTCCAGGAGGGGCGTTTCTGTGCTAGAAGCACACAACCTTCTTTCAATAATGAAAAAAAGGTCCTTGCATTGCCTTTGTGTTACTTTCCAAACTCGATTTACAAAAGATTTCAGTTGACAGTTTTCTTCCTTTTCCTTCTTAGATGCCAAAGATCTGACAATATAGCATTACTCTTTAAAAAAATAGAAAATGGAGAACGAGTATGCTGAATTGTTACAAACATTATATATAGTGACCTGTTTATGAAAAGGAATTCATCTTTGAGAGGATAATAACCTTTCAAAGAGAATTTGTAATATACAACTAGCTTTTCCTGTTTGAGAAGATTGAGATAGCACTAAGTGCAAAACCTTAAGACATATTTTCAAAACAGAACTAGGAACACACTAGTTATTAATCAGAGGAGGAGATGAAGATGAAAACACTCAAAGAATTCAAAGTGGCTTGGGATAAACACTGTGAATCCCTAAAGGCTGGAGGATGAAAAAGAAGAAAAGGGTGTGTGGGGGTAACTTGCTGGTGTGGCTTTAACCAGTAAGCCTTGATACTTATGATGTTTTTGCAACTTTGCTCTCCTCTTCAATGGAAGGGGAAAAAAGGGAATTGGATTTAGACAACAACCAATGAGGGGCCCAACTTTTATGTTCTGAGGAATTAATAAGCTTGGGGGTAACCTGTATGGAGCAGCAATGACAACTCTTAGCAGAAGGCAAGGGATTACTACCCTTAACCAATAACCCCTTGATGCTTTTGACACAACTACAACATCACTCTACATTTTGACAGGGGCGTGAGAAGAAGAAGAATTGGATTCAGATGACAACCAATGCAGGTTGGGATACTGATATTCAGATACAGTGAAAAAGCACTGCACTGCTTCTAATGCCAAGTCCATAGGCAAAACTATTATCAAGAAAGCTTATCACCCAATAAAAATGTTGCTAACTGTAAATTTTTTTATGGGTTATCATAAGGCTTGGGAATAATTGTATGGCGTGGCAATTGCTACCCTTATGAGAAACATGGGGGTAACCTACATAGTGCTGCAGATACTGCCATAAGGACCTTGCTGGGCACACTGGATGGATCATTGGGTCCTTGTCTGTCGTCATTACTATGTTACCATTGGTTTTAGAAGAAACTAGCAATCTAAAATTGAGTCACATTCACATAGATTTTCTTTAAACTGTATCAAATCAACACACTTTGAAGGTAATTTCCAAAGAACTCCATGCAACCCCATATATATGTGGGTATATGGCTGCATGAAGATCTACTGCAATAGTTTATAACCTGCATGTCTCAGGTATCCACAGATTATAAAATTGTATATGTCTGCCCCTCTGATTACATGTGAATACCTTTAATACACTGAAAGCATTCACATTTCTTATCTATTTTATAAAGATATGCACATATATTTTCCAGGTGAAAAAATATAACTTGCTCATATAAAACCCTTTATTTATATGCAGAAGTCAGTATATTTTAAAACATGCACATGTAATTAAAATCATCAGTTTGTCGATATCGCCACCATTTCACCCAGTCCTTCTCCAGGTCATCAAGACCCTCCCAGTTCATCCAGATCTCCCACCCAATAATAGTAAACATACAAGTGTGATATCAAATGTTTTAGTTAATTAGCTGGTGTAAAATTGTCTAAGTTACCAAATGCACTTGCATAAGACTCTTATAAAATTGCAACTTATGCGTGTAACTCTTGGCGCTGCTTTGGAGAGACCTTGACCAGCCCTTACTTATGCATGCAAAACATCTCATTACTAGTAAATTTTATGGAAATAAAATAACATGACTTGCCAGAAAAATCCCATACCACGTTATTTTTTTGATCATTAGCTACAACTCAAGAGTTGTAGGTAGCTTTATTCAGAAGCATTAGAACACTAACATGCTTCCTGATATTCCTGGGAAATATCTTAAAGTGCCATAGTGACCTGATCTCTACCCTTCCATATGGAACCCCCACTGGGGTCTTGTGAGACCTTTGCCTACCCACCCAGCCAGCTCTAGAGGAAGTCCTAATGTTAAAAGCAAAAAATCCTTGAAGTTCAATGTCCGGTGGCAAATGGCCCTCCCCTTCCCAACCCTGCTGTTTTTCAATCAAACCCTCCAACCTCTAGCTCCAATTCCCCAGAAACTCTGATCCATTCTAGCTCACTCCCCTCCCCACCCCACTGGCATACCTCAACAACCTGGTAGCCTAATAAAGTTAGGAGTGCCCCCTAGACTCTGTGCCCAGTGCTGTCTCAATGTAAAATGGTGCAGGCTAGCCACAATACAAGTTATCCCCCTATCACATAATAGAGCATAACTTGCATTGCATCTGGCTAGCACTATCTTGCTTTGAGACGGCACTAAGCCTGAAGCCTAGGGGATGCTCCAGTCCATACTAGGTCATCAGATCATAGAGGTATGCCTCTATGATCTGGGGAGGGGCTAGGGTGAATGAAGCCCAAATTGAAAAGGGGTGTGGTTGGGAAGGAGGGTCCATTTACCATGTAACAATTTTTGTTGTTGTTTTAATATTAGGTGGGGGGTTCTCACAAGACGCTGGGGGGAGTTGCACACAGGGGAGGGGGGTATCATTCAGGCTATAGCTATGTCCATTTAATAAGATGGCAACCCCAGGTAAAAGAGCTGCCATTGTGCAATAATTTTTCAGTGTTGTATTTTATCACAAGGGGAAGTATCACACAGTTTGTGAAGCTGCAGTACCAAGTACCACAGCTTATAAACCCCCATGGGATTTTCCCCTTACAAATGCTATAAATTTCACATGAATAAAACCCACAATAAGAGGCATGGCTATGATAATTTTTGAGTTACCACACCATGCAGCTTGTTGGGTGAGGTGGGGTGGGGTGGGGTGGGGTGGGGAGGGGAAAGAGGGGGAGCGAGAGAGACTCTTTATAAGGCCTTCATTGTGGTCAACAATTTATATCACTATAGGAGGGCCAGCAGCCAGCTAATAACTCAAGGTGAGGTTTCGATGGTGGTTTAGGGTTTTGGGGCTAGTTTGATATGCAGAGTGAAACATATGAACAGTAGAGATGTGCTTCATTTTTTTTATCACGGGTCGGGCTATGGGTCGGCCAACCCATGGAAAACTTCATTTTCCATCGGGTTGGTTTTTTTTTTCTGAAAAAAAAACCCCAACCACCCAGCTCTCTAGTTTTAATAGCGCTTAGCAATTAATGCCTGCTCCGGGCAGGCGTTAATTTCTGATCACTAAAATGTGCTGCCTAGTTGCACATTTTTTTATTTTTTTTTTGCATAGGGAGTGAATAGCTAATAGCCTCATTCACATGTGATGAGCACTATTAGTTTTACTCCGCGTTGGACGTGCGTTGTAGAGGCGCCAATCCCCTTATTGCATAAGGGAATTAGTTAGCACCTCTACAACGCGCATCCAACTGTGGGTTATACAGTGTGCCGGGCTAAACGCACTGTATTGCATCGGCCCCAGAGATTGTTTAGGGGATTACTGTATCTTAAAAGTTGGTATGACGCAAACAAATGCAAAATAAAGCTATTAAAGCTCTTTTTAGAAATGTTAGACATTATCCTAATATTTATTTTTTATCTACTACACAACCTCAGCATCTTATCCTTCATGCTAATCTATACTGGAGGGTGAATACAAGAATTCTTACTGGTGATAATAATAGGTTGAGTCACAGTACAAATGTCAGCTTTGGCTCTGTATGCTCGAGAAGTAGGTGTTGATCCTTCTAGTTATTGAATGTACCAGGCAGGAGGCACACTGCAGACAGAAGTGGCCTAAAGGGACTTTCTGGTATAAAAAAAAAAAAAAGTATGCTGTAATAATTAAAGATTAGCAGCACTTCAAAACTCTCCCAATAAAGCTTTGTATGTATGCCATGAACCTGTGACAAGACTATTTTCTTACTTATCCAAGACTTTGAACTGCTTTTTTTTGCACTTGGAGGTCTATGTGCTAAACTGCAGAAAATTTCACAGTTCAGTTCATTGGCAGAAATGGCAACTAGTATACATTCTTTGTGATACCATGCACTATTTGCTGTTTTAGCACATGAAGCAGACTTTGCAAAGTTTTCTGCCTTTGCAAATAGTAAAATTTTGCTTGTAGTGTTACACTACTAACATTTTATTTACGTTAATAGTTCAGGAATGATTTGATGCAAAATTATGCAATACAGTTCATTATCTATTAACATATAACTAAACTATGCAAAACATTTTGCAAAAAAGATCGGCATCTCAAAGAGGTATAGATTTTTGTTTTATGAAAATTTCCAAAGGAAACCAAGATGCACAAAATAAAATAAATAAATAAATGTACTTTTCTTTTACTGGGTTTACTTGCATGTATATCTCGGTAGAAAAGAAATGTGTGTCATTTTGCAAATAGCGCATGCAATTTTGGGTGGCCTCTAGATTAGTTTTAGATTCAACAGAGCTCATTTAACATGTGTTAATGCCGGTACTAAGGACATATCACTGGCATTTAACATTGGGATCATATTTATTATGTAACTATTGCATATTTTGTCCCGAAAATAGCACTTCATTTTTAAGCAAAGGCTTATAGCACTGATTTACTGGCTGAAGACCATGTGCCTTCTTTTCTCTATGGAAGAAAAGTGTGAAATATGCTTTCAGTAAGACAATGAATTACAAAGAAAGGGCAAATCTCTGTATGCAATTCACTGAGTCATACAGTGAAAAATTTTCCTGCCTGGGATTTTGCACTCCATATTTACTTCTGCTGAACAGAAAGGACAAATATGGTAACCTGCCTTTAATATTTCCTCAGTTTTACCATATACAAGAACAATTTTGTAGGTTTCCAGTCTGGTTATAGACGGAGGAAAAAACATGTCATCCTATCATTCTCTAACCTGCTGGGTTGAGGTTGATGCCAGCACTATTTTTAGTGCTGGTATTAGATTCAACTCTTTTTCAAATAGCACATGACTAGGTTTGCATAGTATTAATTTGTGTTGCTTTGTAAACAAGCTAAACCCGGGTTCATAAGCAATGCTAATCAACCCTGTTCATGGAACAGTTTTGAACAGTGTTTCCCAACCAGTGTGCCATGGCACACTTTTGTGCATTAAGACATGATCAGGTATGCCACGGAAAAGTCACCCCTGCCTGATGCTCAGATCAGCCAGCACCTGGGTTCTGCTCACAACAACAAGAAACCCCAGTGTTGATTCTAAATATACAGGAGCTCCTTTCTGAGAACGTGTAATCATGTAGGCCTCTTCTTCCTAGCTACAACATGAGCCCTGGAGTGTGAGAATGAATGAGCAGCGTGCAGAGCATGGATAGTTGGACCCCGTTTTGTGCAGCACACATTACACACAGTACCTCCTCATCTTCCCCATCCTGAGCCTTTTTCTTAGAGTCTTTCCAGCTTCTGTCTTATCTCGGCTGAGACAGATGGGGAGAGCATGCACTAACACACTCTAAAGCAGCAGCAGTAGAGGAGATCTGGCAGCCATATGCAGCAGCTAAGGTAACCCAGATAGCTGCCCACACCACATCAACTTCTCCCTTCTCCTGCACTTATGTTTAGAGGGAGTAAGTCCATTGAGAAGGATTCAATAAATGCCTCTATTCTACCCCTCTCTCCCTTTTGCTTTAAAATTTGGAACAGAGACTGGTTGGGCTTTCAGTGCTTCTCTAGCTTTTCCTTTGAAGACTTAAGTCCTCTCTATATCCAAACTGCCTGCCCCATGGAGGTTGGTGTGCCACATAGCATTTTTGTTAAAGTAGGTATGCATTGGGTTTAAAAGATTGGAAAACACTGGCTTATAAGGTGTTTCCAGACTTACAGTACACAAAAATTCCAGATAGAATTGCAGAGGGCAGGATATTAATTAGCTGTCCAAGGTAAATATCACTCTGAAATATCATTTCCAGGTCTATCTTTACTGATCACTCACAGAATTTAAAAATTAAATATAGAATTTGTCAGTCAGACACAGACCTGGAAACTGTGTAGTGTTCCTTTCATACCAGGACATTTGTGGGGAATATAATCAAAACACCAAAAATGTGGAACCCAAAATACAACACTTCAATTAAATTGCCTATGAAGGTGTCAGCAAGCCTTGACGTTATGTGTTACTTTCAAGTAGACACTAACCGGTCTTATCTATCATCCACCTTCATCATTATTTTAATGCAACACAATATTTTTTCTTCTTTTTTCTTTTTTCAAATTGAAATAGTCCTCCATTCATATAAACAAAAATGACTCTTTCATATGTAGTTAGTAGTTTATATGAATGGAGGACTATTTCAATTTGAAAAAAGAAAAAATAAGAAAAAATATTGTGTTGCATTAAAATAATGATGAAGGTGGATGATAGATAAGACCGGTTAGTGTCTACTTGAAAGTAACACATAACGTCAAGGCTTGCTGACACCTTCATAGGCAATTTAATTGAAGTGTTGTATTTTGGGTTCCACATTTTTGGTGATTTGATTATGTGTTGTGGTTAACCGCTGACTCCCTTGTGTGAGTAGAATATAATCAAAACCCATGTTCTAAAGTAACACTTGAAACTCACACACTTTGGCAAGCTAGCTTTCAGTTCTATAACATAGAGCAAAATAAATGTCAATACGCAGTTATTGTCATTGTCATGCTAATATACTTGTATATGTACAAATAGGCAGCAATAAACACATTGTAGGTAATACATTTCTATAGGTCTAACTCAAAACATTTGTCACTAATGTTCCAAAGCTAATTTATGTTCAATAGATAAGTGAAGAAACAGTGTAGTTCCATTAGATTTAAAAAATACAAATGAGGTTGTCTGTATTTAGTATTTACCAAAGCAAAAAGACTTAATACATACAATGGCTTTCTCATCCATTAACAGACCCATTCACTTTCAAAGACCTGAATTTCTTCCATATTTGAAGGAGAAGGAAGAAGTTTAGGAGGGAATAGCAATTAGATACATATGGGAACCACAATGCCTACCCCCATGTCACAACTTGGGAGGAAGAAGGTGAACCAGTTTCACTTTCTACTGGGAGTTCATCAAAACTAGGAACTATATCAGAGGCCTAATCCTTGAGAATGACTCCTGATCAAATTAATGTCAACATAGTGATGCAATTCTAAAACTACTGCTAAGATTAAAAGAAAAAGCCTGTTCCCACTGACTCAAATTTTGCATCCTTTTAAGGGGGTCAGAAAATCAATAAATGAATCCAAATATCCTATTTCAAAGTATGAAATCAAATCATTTACAAAGTGACTATAAGATGTCCCAAATAAGTGAAAAGGTGATACATTATTAATCTCCTGCAGATATCAAGGGGACCAGCAACAGATGACCAATAGCACGCCCTTCAGAGGGGATTGTGGGGTAAGAAGTAGGCTATCCAGTTTACTCGCTCATGACTTCTGGCTTAGGATATATTGTTATGTGTGAGAGAGTTCTGTACTAATTCCCCAGAGTGCTAGCTTACCTCTTCAAAGAGGGATCCCACTACAGTTACATACTGGTAGTAGCAGACTAGGCTATGAATTATTCCTGTGACATTACAGTATGATCAGTATTGTCAAAGTTACTGACATCAAAATTACTGAAGATAATTACCCATGTTGGAATTCCTCTCAAAATAAATAGGTGGCTAAGTTTATTTCCTAATTCCATCAACAGTTATATAAATTGTTGGACATATGACCAATGGACTTCTGTCAATCATATACAAATGGATGAGCTGTTTGATAAATTCAACCAAGCACTTAATAACATCATACAGAAGTTTGTCACTACAAATGCTTGTACCCGGGATAAGTTATTTATTTCAGATTGGTTACCACTTCACATTCATACTCTCAGAGCAGGTACAGACAAATAATAATAAAATCATATGTCATACATAATAGAGAATCATTAAAGTGTAACCCCAGGGCAGGATGGCTCCCCTAGGCTGAAATCAGGGGCACATAGAAAGAGAGGTTCTTTCAGGTTCTCCACAGATAGTTTTATACATCTGAGTTCCAGGGATCCCTGTGGGGTGAAGCTTAGCATCAAGGGCCTTTTGCATTAACATAATACAAGCCCTTTTTCCTCTTCTGTAAACAGCACTGTTAGCAGTCACAGATTTTTGCATCCAAAATTCATACTGAAAATCAATGTGGTTCTCAAGTTTTTTTTAGTGATAGTTGATCAGATTATTGAAGAATATTAATAGCACTGAAATAAGAATTTAAATAAAGTCAATCAACAAATAGGCAGAAGAAAGATTAAGAAATTTGTGACTTCACTCTTCTAGTAAAGTCTTTGATTCACTTTTGGAAGCCAATTTCTTAACATTTGATCTCCTTCTCTTGCCAATTAGTCGATTAAAGTGTGTTCACTTCTCCTTCCACTCCCAAATTATTCACACATCTTCTCCCCACTGTAGGATGGTTAGAATAAAGTCCAAATTCCCATACCTTTCCTGATCTCAACTATTTTAGATCTCCTTATGATAGTATTAGTGGATGCTCTCCGCTCAAGTGCAGCACACTTGAGTCAGCAGCAAACACAGTTCTTAAGCATCTTCAGATCCTTCCCTCTATTTATTCCTCAGGCTCTTCCTAAGTGAAAGACACTTCTCTCAATAGAATAGAAACTGATTCCCTGGTACCAACGGCACTCAGTTCCAGGTGGAACAAAAATAGTCTTTCACGAAAAGGGCAAACACAAAAAAGATACAGGAAGAGTGGAAAAACTTCCTTGCCTCAACTAAGGAGACAGCACAAAAGACAGATTCTTTAAAGTCGAAACTCCTCTGCAGGGGCAGCTCAAGGCAACCTGCTGCCTGAGGCAAGGAACAGGATGACCCCCCCCCCCCCCTCCCCCCAGTCAAAATATTTGCAATGTTTTGCCTTCAGCAGGGCAACTCAGGATGAATCCTGGTGGCAGCACTCAAAGGACTCTCACTCACTGGGATGGTTATAGAGCAAATAATGCCCCCACCATCCCCCACCCCAAATGATCCCTGTTCCTCAGGAAGGGTGGGGGCAAAATGTAAGGAAGTTAGACAGGTGGAGGAAGTTAGGCAACAAACTCTCCTTGATTGACATGGATTAGCAGTGGGCGGGCACACTTACTCTCTCTCCCTGACCTCTGCACGCTCTCCATTCCCTTCCCCAATACTCCAGTGCTGGCCTTTGAAATATAGAAATATACTTTCTCTAAATACAGAAATACATTTATAGAATAAAAAGACTTTTTCATTTTCTAAATCATGTATCCCAGGATCACACATCGCTAGCAGAGCTGTGCTAAAAAAATCTCTAACACAAATTTCAAATATTTTCTAAATAACCAAGAAGTAGAACATACCCTAAACTATGTATACCTTGACCTGACATTAACTATCTGGCAACTTGGCTTTAATATATTACAAGAAAAACTCCTAAGTGCCTTAAATGCAATAAATAATATATACCCTCTTACACCCATACACACCCTCTCACACACAAGATCCTTTCATACGCGCACACACACACACACATACACGATCCTCTCATACACACACGATCCTCTCATACACACACACACACACACAGACACCTTCTCATACACAGTGTCTCTCACACACAGGCATTCACTCTCACAGGGACATTCTCTCACTCACATTTGTGCAGGTAGATTTTCATGGGAACAATTATATGCATATTTTTGAAAATTCAACAGTGTGCACATAAGTACAGAGCCTTCCCCCAATCCCACACTCAGTCATCCTACAGTCACTGAAAGAACAGAGCTGAAACCTGACACTACAAGGTATATCTTGCTGGAAAAAGCATTAGAAAACATAACATAAATGAGCAATAACCACCCCGATTTATACACAGAGGCAGGTATTTTATAAAGCATAAACATATATCATTTTGAAAATAGTTACTTGGGTGTTCACTTAAAATCACCAGTTTGCCAAGACCTCTGCCCATTCACCCAAACCTGAATCTTCCGTTCAAATACAGCAGACAACAAACAATTCTGATTTCATTTGAGTGAATCAATTAGCAAATGTATAAATCCACAAATAAGTTTGAAAATTTATTGTATATATGTATCTCACATAAAAAATAGCAATTACCATATGCACTTCTGAACCCCACCCTGGAATGGTAAAATATACATATGAAATGGAAAATGCATGTGTACTCTTAACGTTTATAAAATTGCATATATTCACATACATGCTACTTACATAGATAAACTGTATGCTATTTTTACATGTTCACTCTTTAATTAGCAAAATCCAAGAAGTAGCCACCTGTCTGACATCTGCCATGAAAAGCTACGTTTTAATTAATTTATTTATTTGGCAGAAGCCATTACAAAGAAAGAAGTTTCAGTATGGCGCGTAATACTTATGTACTCAAAACACTGATCCAGTGTTGGCTCACAAGAGAGATCTTCTTAAATCAAGACAGCTTAAAGATAAGTCTTGCTATAATTTTTGTTTGCTTAAAAATTATTGAAAAATTTCAGAGTAGTGACCAATGATTATATTTGAGTTTGCACTAAAATAATAGACACGTGACATGTATTCTTTTGGGTCAGCAAAGTATTAAATGAATCTTCCATACATGAATGAAAAAATAAGTTCCAGGCCTTCTAGGGTAAATGGGTTATGACAAAAAAATTCATTTTCTGGTTCTCCAAAATAATGGCCCCACAAAATGATTTGACAAAACCGGTATGCCAAGCCAAGCGATATGAAGTACTGAATGAACAAAAGCTTTTTTTAATGTTGAAGTAGCATCTATATAGAAACCAGTATTATATATATTGCATCAGTGCTTTCTTCTAAAAAAAAAAAGGGTATCAGGTTAGCCATAGAATAGAACTGGCCTTGGGGCAGGGAAGGAGAATTGGGGCCCTACCACAATGGTAATGCTGCCCTGAAACCTGCTATACAGCCTGTGAAAGGGCAACACTGCAAAATTTACACTGATCCCTAGTCACCAAAACACCTGCTAATGGAAAAACAAATTAAACTGGACTGCTATGGATCCCTACACAGAAACCCTATACTAAAAGAATCCCTCATTTTGGTCACACATACATAACATAGGCCTGGATTCATCATTCATCGCTGAATGATGAATCCAGTGAAGGGGGGTGGGCCTGTGAAAGCCCGCAGCCTTCCCACCACCGTGGTGTCTTTGCTGCCGGCTTTCGCACCGAATAGCACCACTGTGAAAGGTGTTGCTATTTGGCGCCCTACTGCTGACGATAACGTTGGTAACGTTTTCGCTGGCAGTGAAGACACCGCCGACTCCTTCCTCCCCCCGCCTTGACTCCTCCCCTCCCCTTCCCCTCCTCTCCCCTCCCTCCCCTCCCCCTAATTAGCATTATATCACATACGATATGGCTTTATCGTGCTAACGCACGTGATAAAGCTTTAGTGAATGACCCTAATAGACAGACTGTGAAATACAAAATAAGCAACCACAAATTAGAAAAAAGGGATATGAGGTGCTAGCAAGTCAAGAGTTAAGATGACAGCGTAGATCTTTACCTCCCCTCTCCCATTATATTTATTATGTGTGCCAAAACTTTAGGAATTGGTCAGTGAAATACCATATATAGCTTTCAGTGCACCAAGTTGATAAAGATGACCTCTGCAGTTCTTTCTAAAGATAGCTTCCTAACCCAACCCTGCAGTGGCTTGTTACAAAATGTAATATGAATTCCTGATGCTTCTGAATACGAAATTGAAACTTGCCATTGCAAGGTAGGAGACAGCGATCTTTTTCCCACCTTAACAAAGTACCTTGCTGATTCAGAACAGCCCGTGCTTGCTCTGGAGGAAGGAGTGAAGCGCTGAGTCAAACCGCGGTTGTAGAGCTTCGGTTAACTCAGTGTTGCACTTCAGAGGCCCTGCTTCTTGGCATGGTGACAAAATCTCTGGTGCAAGGTTTTCATTTCAGCAGCTCGGCATTCTCTTACTGTTCCAGTCCAGTGCTGGTTAGAAACAACAGTTTTTTGCTACAGCCGGAGCCACCCAAAAAGAGAAGGGAAGAGTCCACAAAGAGAAAAGAAGACTATTATTAAAGAAAAAAGTGGAAAAACGAAGACAAGAAGCAGAGGAATGGGAAGTGAGGAAAGGGGAAGGAAGGAGAGAAGAAAAAGATGGGAAAAGTGAATGGCCAAAACCTGCGGAAGTTCTCATCCATAAAGTATTTTACTTTGAGCAATTTTGAGTATAATGTAACTGAACAGTTTTGTGGGAAGCCTGAATGCTGAAAGTGTATAAGACTTAATAGAGGCTGCTTATTTGTTAATATGCAAGAATGTGCCAAATCTTGTTGGGATTATGGAAATCATACTAGGCCCGAAGCCTATAACCATTTACTAACACTGTGATAGTTCTTTGTTGTCATTTTATATCTTATGAACATTGCCTTAACTTGCAATATAAAATATCTCCAACCAATTGCTGTAATTTATTGTAATCCACATTGAGATAAACTTTGGGAGAAGATAGAATATCATATGGGGTTTTATACAATCTGCAAGGATCTGCTGATTTAATCTGTCATTATTTTTTATTCTCTTTTGGTTTATTTTATTATTTATGAATTTAGAAAGTTGAATGGCCTAAAAAAAAAGTTATGCCGCCACCTTTGCTAAATTCATAGACATGCTCCTTCTATTGAATATTTAGGCCTAGATTCATCATTCCACTATAAATGTAGTAGAATGATGAGCTGCCGTGAAAAAGAGGCAGGGGGGTGATAGTGTGCAGCCAGCTGCACTGTGGCGGTGCAGTTTCACCTGTTACGTGTGTGGCCGTGGCACACACTATCGCCCCCATAGTGCCACGGCAAAAGGTGGTACTCTATCCCGCGCTACTGCTGACGATATTGTCCAAAACATTATCGCCGGCAGTGGTGCCGCCACCTCTTTCCCCTTAACCCCACCCAAATTCCTCCCTTATTCCACGCCCATTCCTTAATTTAAATTTTACCGCTGCAATATGCCCATTATCACATGCATTAGGACGTTATTGATTGCGATAGCACCCTAACGCACGCAATACTGGCCCATCGCATTTTAGAAAATGATCCTACTAAATTGTTATTTTGGATTGTTGTACTATCATTTATTAATTTATATTTTCTTGTACACTGCTTAATTCAATTTTATTTGTAATTTCAGTTTCTACAATTTTAAAAATAAATAAATAGAATATTTAAATTGTTATTTTGAACTATGTTGATGTACTATTATTTTAGAAATCTATGTTTTATTGTATGCTGCTTAGTTCAAAAAAATTATGCAAATAAGGGACTCCTACCACATTGCAAACTAATACCAATTTTAATATGGGAAAAACAAGACCTATTTTATTTAAGGTAGGAGGGCAAAAAAAGTATTTATCATGCCATAGCAGTGGTTATCATGGGATAGTGGCAATTACTGCTCACAATAAAATGAGGCCTTCTCTCTGACACTTTTACACAGACCTGGTGAGCCATAAATAACACCTTTTGTTACCTGCCCTGCCTTCCTAAAGCCAGAATATTAGGTGGGATCATACTAGAAGTGGGATACTGTTTGCTTCAGGCTGCTCAACAACAACAAGCAGAGCAACAATAACAACAGGAAAGGCAGATTCAAATGCTTCCTAGGGAAGAATCTGCATTGGAGCCAGAACTACAAGCCTCGCTGTTGGAGCTTGATGGCCCACGTCAGGGCTTGACATGCAGGAGGGCACAAAAGTAGTACAGGGAGCTCATCTTTTATCCTCGTACCATATTGCTGGTGATGCTGGAGGAGCACATGCTTAAGAGGTATCACTAGGGATGTGAATCGGGCTTCGGACGATTGAAAATATCGGACGATATTTTCAAAATCGTCAGAAATCGGGGGCTCCCGATAAGAGAACCCCACAATTTTGTTCCTGGGGTTCTCTTATCGTTTTGAGGGAGGGCGGGAAAAACGGCAATCCCTAAACCCACCTCGACCCTTTAAAACTGTTCCCTTAGCTTCCCCCACCCTCCCGAACCCCCCCAAAACTTTTTACAAGTACCTGGTAGTCCAGTGGGGGTCCCGGGAGCGATCTCCCACTCTCGGGCCGTCAGCTGCCACTAATCAAAATGGCGCCGATGGCCCTTTGCCCTTACCATGTGACAGGGTATCCGTGCCATTGGCCGGCCCCTGTCACATGTTAGGAGCACTGGATGGCCCACGCCATTTTTAAAGATGGCACCAGCCGTCCATTACTCCTGCCATGTGACAGGGCCTGACCAATGGCACGGATACCCTGTCACATGGTAAGGGCAAAGGGCCATCGGCGCCATTTTTATTAGTGGCAGCCGACGGCCCCGAGAGCGGGAGATCACTCCCGGGACTTCCACTGGACCACCAGGTACTTGTAAAAAGTTTTTTTTTTTT
Organism: Rhinatrema bivittatum; assembly: GCF_901001135.1. Taxonomy (NCBI): domain Eukaryota; kingdom Metazoa; phylum Chordata; class Amphibia; order Gymnophiona; family Rhinatrematidae; genus Rhinatrema; species Rhinatrema bivittatum. Next base: position 694,143,877 of record NC_042616.1, read on the forward strand.
GGGGGGGGGGTTAAGAGGGTGGGGAAAGCTAAGGGAACAGTTTTAAAGGGTCGGGTGGGTTTTTTTTGTTTATCGGCTCAGGCACAGCCGATGAACAAAACCGCGATCAGGCCGCAGAGAAAAAAATTAACGATGTGAATCGGAACCGATTCCGGTTCCGATTCACATCTCTACTATCACCTGAGCTCTCAGGCAATCATAGAATTATATCAAGAACTCAGAGGGGAACTGGATACAGTCACAGAAAGGTTACATGCTCAGGGCCAGAGCAAGGGTATTAGGCATCCTATGTGAACCTTCTGTCTTGCACCTGCCCACTCCATTGTACGATCCTTGTCACGCCACCCTCCCAGTCTTGGGAGCATGATGTAGGGTGCTGGGACCATGCAAGGTGCCTCTTCTGCTTGCCCCGTCCATGCCTCCTGCCCCTGCCTGACACGGGATGGGCTCACGCATTCTCTTACACTCTTCCATGTTGAGAAAGCTGAAGCAAGATGGCGGAAGGCTGCATGAGCTGGAGTCCGGCCTGACGGAGCTGCTGCAGGTGAGGTGAGGGAGGCGGAACCAGGTTACCACATGACTGGCAAACTGTCAGTGCCTGCGAGGGAGAGAGAAGCCGGTGCCCAAGGAGGAGGAAGAGGGATGTGCATGTGCATGCTAACCTCTCACAGTTGTCATGGAGTGCAGGGGCATCTGCAGTGGAGAGCCCAAGGAGTGTGAGCCAAGGCCTTCCTGCTGAGGCCGGAGCTGGCATAGCACATGTCTAGGCTCTCAGTGAGGGACGGAGGGAGCCTTTTCAGGAGTCAGCTGGGAATCCATATTGCTGTTTTTTGGGGACCTCTTATGGTTGGCACCAAAGGTGACTGCCTAGCTTGCCAAATGGGACACGCTTGCCCTGCACACCCTATATCATGCCTTACCAAACTATTGTGTGCCCTGAATTTTATGGCATCTGGCCCATTCCAGTTGGGATTGTTGGGGCAATGTCCCAAACATATTTTTTGTGCTAACTGAGACAGGTCCTAAGAGCTGTATGCATCCACATTCATTATTACATAAGATTCCCTCCTGAAAGGCAGGATATTCTGGACTTGAAGAGAGATTTTATGCCATAGCGAGCTTTCCACATGTTCTGGGAGCTATTGACTGCACACACATAGCTATCATCTCATCCTGTCACAGGGAGGAGATCTACCGCAACAGAAAACTCTTCTATTCCATCGATGTGCAAGTGGTCTGTGATGCTAGACTGCACATCCTTGATGAGGTCACCAGATTCCCAGGAGATGTGCATGATTCCTTTATAGTAGGCAATCTGGACTGTTTGAACTTTTTGAAGATGTCCTCTATGGTGACAGTTGGCTAATAGGTAAGAGCAGTGCTTCTTTCTATCATCCCTCTCCAGCTATGTGTTTACAGTAAAAAGTAGTGACAAGGGGGGCTCTCAGAGTTATGATTACGTCAGTTAGATGACAATTGGCTTGCACATTTATGTCAAAAAGTCATAGTAGCAGGGCCCAGGTTTTTCTCTCAATGCTTTAGAAGCCTGCTAATGTTTCAAACCCATACAATGCTTGCTCTCCTCTCACAGTTGTCATTCAGTGCAGGGGCATCTGCGGTGGAGAGCTCAAGGAGCATGAGTTTCCACTAAGGATAGCATGTGACTGAGCACTACAGAGTTTCAACTTATCAACTTTAAAGATGTGGCTATTCAAATCCTCTCTCCTGGAGGTGTTGCAATGTCACTTGTCAACAAAACCTTTTTGGTCCACAGTGCAGGGATTCCCGAGTCAGATGCACTCTGTTAGTGCTCTGTCAACCCTCAACTAACGATGCCCATATAAGTATCCAGTCTGCAGCACTTATGCTCTGACAGTCAGGATGTCAACCACAGTTTGTCTTGACCATCAAAGAGGTACACGGGTTCAACTGAAGCTGTGGGATATGCATTCTGGGCCAATCCTATTCTCTGTCATGTCGAACAACTGTGCAACTTTGGAGTACAGACTGCAGGGCAGCCAGGGACATGAACAGTCATACCACAAGCTTGATGTCTTTCTGCAATGAGATGTGTGGGAGCTATGATGTACTGCTTCAGTGCTTTAGGAGTGCAAGAACTTGGTAGAGATTACTTGGTTGTAACATGTACCACATTGTGTAGGAACCCCAGATGTATTTTTCCATTTATGAAGATTTGACAGAGCATAACAGTGCTATAGCGACATATAGTATACATATAGGGTTAGGGTTAGGATTAATGTTAGGGCTAGGGTTAATGTTAGGGTTACGGTCTATGGCTCTGAAATAGCCTTTTATGCTCTGGTCAAGCTAGAGCTTAGCATTTAGTGTCTTATAGCAGGTTGTGAGTTGGCAGTGACATAAAAAAATTGCGGTGGTGTGAGTAATACAACCATTCTCTTTTTGCCATACAATATGGTTGTAGGACCTGGCTTCTCACACCTGTCACTATTCCCAACATACCAGCAGTGATGTTACAACGAGGCCTTATGTTTTACCCACTGTCACTGAAAACACCTTTGGAGTTCTAAAAATTAGATTTCAATTTTGGACAAAACAGGGGGAGCTTTAATATATGGCCCAGCTGTGTATTTCATAATCTTGCTATATGTTATGGCATCCCAGTTGACCTTCCTCCAGATTTACCTGAGGATCCCCCATATCCCCCTGCAAAAGCTAGAGAGAATACACAGACTGGCAGCAAGCTTTGGCAAAGTGTTATACAATGCGTCTTCGGTTGTCCCCTCTATAGCCAATCTAATTATGGATCGTTTTGAGCACCAGTTTATTTATTCTTCAACTTGGTTCTCTCATATTACTTTTTGGATTCGTTATATTGACGATTTATTGTTTTTTTGGACAGCTGATGAAACCTTGTTAAAACATTTTTCATCTTGGATCAATAACTTGGACCCAGATCTAAAATTCACCATTCAATCTAGTAGCACACAGCTCCCATTTTTGGATATACTTATTAATAAACAATCCACTACACTCAGCACCACAGTTTACCGAAAAGAGATTGAAAGGAACAATCTCCTGCGATATCACAGTTTTCATCCCCGGGCATTTAAAAATGGCCTCCCCGTTAGCCAATTTTTTAGAATACGACGTTTGTGTTCCTCAAATCAGGACTTTAAGATACAAGCACATGTTTTAGCGAAAAGATTTTTTGAACGAGGATACCCATATTCAGTGGTATACAAAGCTTATAAACGTGCATACTATTCTCCGCGAGATTCACTGCTTCAATATCGCTCTCGAGCACCTGTTACAGCTAATATTTGTGTATTGCCTCATACAGAAAAATCATACCTAATAGTCCAAAGCATAAAAAAACATTGGCATGTCTTGCAACTTCATCCCACTTTTTTAGAACTTCCGCTTATTTCATACCAAAGAAGCAAAAACATCAAAGATCATGTGGTGCATGCAGCGGTATCAATTAGTGGACACAAAGTTACTGATGGGGCGCATTTCAAGTGTGGCAAATGCGATATGTGCAACCTGACAATAGAAGGACACGAATGGAAACATCCTATCACTCAAAAAATATATACAAAAAATGCTAATACTACCTGTGAATCCACACAGGTAGTATACCTTATTCAGTGTCCATGCCCACTTTTATATGTGGGCTGTACAAAAAGACAAATTAAAATCAGATTACGTGAACACAGGAGCCGCATCAACACTGCCAATATTGAAGCCCCAATTGTCAAACATTATTCCCAACAATCGCACACATTCGATCAATTACAATGGACAATATTGGAACAGGTGCAAACAAACACAAAAGGGGGTGACGTCATTGGTCACCTCAATTACCGTGAACAATGGTGGATTTTTACCCTGGCAACAGAAGCTCCAGCGGGACTAAATGATAACATTGAGTGGACATCATTACTTTAGCCTGTGATTGGCTTACGTAGTTTCCTGTCTTGATCTGATTGGTCTGTCTGAATACTGAACTTCCTCTTTAAAAAAAAGCGCGGTAAGCTAATGGCGGATCCTGCTTCACTCAAAGCTGTGATCATGCTGAAAGCGTTTATATGATGGGACAGACTTCACAAAATGTATGCCATCAGCGTCAGGTGACTAATGGTCAATATAATGTTTATCAATATGTTTTTAACTAACCAACATTTGATTCTTGTCATAGACACCGTTGCAAGAATTTACCCCTGAAGAAGTCCATGAAACACGGACGTGTCGGGTTTATGCCGGTGTTGAAAACAAGCTGTCACCTCCTAACGCCCAGCGTACAGTTGAACGATAAGTGATCTGTCTTTACATATAATTAAAAAATAATTTTTTTCAAAAAAAATAGCAAACGCACGTGAAACCCGAATGTTGATACCTATGATTATAAATGAGTAGGGATGTCCAGACCAAAAGTTTATGTTCATAAGTCCATAAGTCGAAAGGGGGGGTCAATTTCGGTCAATATGGACATATGGAGAATTCCATAAGTTGAGTCTATGTCCATACGTGCAAATAAAAATTTAAACCCCTCACCCTCCTTAATCCCCCCCCCCAAGACTTACCAAAACGTCATTTCTGAACTCCTTTGCGAGGAACTTTTGCCCAGCTTGGGGGGGTCAGGAGGCCTCCTGACCCCCCCAAGCTGGCCAAAAGTTCCTTTTGGGTGCAACGAGGGTCCCGGAGTGAACGCACGGGGAATCACGTGACGCCGCGTCACTCCGACATGACGCCGACGTCACGTGCTTCTCGCAAAGGAGTTCAGAAATGGCGTCCTGACTCTCCGCTGGACCACCAGGGAGTTTTGGTAAGTCTTGGGGGGGGGGGGATTAAGGAGGGTGAGGGGTTTAAATTTTTATTTAGGATCAACGATCGCGATTTCCAACGTATTCAACATAGCTATGTTGAATAAGTTGGAAATCCGATCGTTTTCGCCTCATCACTTTTTTAAGTTAAAAAAAAAATAAGTTGCGTTTTACATTTAAGTTCAAAACGAATGCACACCCCTATAAATGAGGTCTTCTTGCGTTAAACCAGAGTTTATGGTTAACGGCATATATCTGACACTTTGAAGTGAGCACCCTCTGATAAGGATAGAGTGGCTCTAACATTATATGAGGTATCACATTCTACAAAAAACAGCTATTAATTATGATGTTCCTTTGAACTAGATGTTAATATGTATTGTCAACATGGGATCTGCTGTTCTTGCCCTAATTTGAACCACTCCTAAAAGTCATTGATTATACCAATTGCCTGCTCTATACCTCTGGATCTCACTTGCAGGATCCCAGTGAGGAAATCCTCCTTGTCTCCCTCTACCACCAGCTCTGTTTCTATCAGGATTCGCCTGGCACTCATGCACAAAATGCCCAAATTTGCCGCAATGCCAGCAATCCACACCTGTTCTTCTATCAGGTCCGATCCCAGCTACTTGTGACGGACTCCCATACATTCCTCGTCCACCTATCCCTCTCCTGCCTCGCAAAATCCCTCTACCATGGATATTATTTCCTCTAGGTGTAATTACTGCACCTATTAATTGATTCTGGGGGTAACCTGCATTACACCCATCCTGTCCATGTCGTATTTCTAACTCTAATTCCTTATCTGGACATGCTTTAACTCCTACTGTCCCAGTCACCTTATTTGTCTCTCCATCCTTTTGTTTACTTAGCTGTTTGATCTGCATAGAGCATAATTTAGTTTGGATTTTAGTCAAATCATCAGCTCCTTTACCTGTCTCCCTAACATACAAATCACCATAGTGACATATATTAAGGAACATTTCTGGCCACAATTTACTTTCTAACCCTACAACCTGATCTAACTTTTGCTGAACACCTTTTGGTAAAGTTTTCCTTAATGCTTGATAAAACAGAGGTAACATTCCAAGCTGATCAAAGGGCTGTTCCATTTTCTGAAACCATTCCTCCTGCATGGCTTGCACATGCAGCCTGATATCAGATTTACCATTCCATGCACGTGACATAAGGGTTGATAAATCTCTTTGTGTAGGGAAGTTTTGCCGTAAAGCTTCCCAGACATTATGACGAAAGTGATTAAAAGGATTACCATCATATTCTGAGTTAGCTAATGTGATTTCCCTCATTCTAGCCTGTCTAAACAATGCATCTACATCAATTCCAGGGAGACTAGCTAATAAGGCTTTAATATCTCCTATGGCTAGAGTCAATCCACTGGTTCGTTTTTCAAACTCACGAATCCATGCACCTGCACCTTTCGTTAAAGGTGGCAACTGCAGGATTAAATTAGTCAGATCAGTAAATTGCCATGGAGTATAATGAGGGAGGACCTGACCCCTCTCATTAGGTCTCCCTAGCAACAGGGGATACTGTGTAGCTTCAGCCCCTGCTTGTTTTTCATATTTTTCCCATACCTTTAAGCCAGCATTCATATATTGATCATCCCAATCAGGATCCCCATAAGGACCTCTAATACACTGGTGGGCTACATTCATATCTCTGGAAGATAAAGAGCTCTGCCTTGGATAGGGGGACATATCTCCTCTCATTCCCTCAGTCCATTTGCTTAACCTATCCACCCATGGATCCACATAATAACGACTATCTTCACTCTCAGCCACTATTTCTATTGGTGTCTGTTTATGCAAACTCTGGACTAACATAATCAGGTCTCCATTTCCATCTATTCAGGCTTTCTCTTCCTCTGCTCCTTCATGTATAGTAACACATCCCTGAGTTTTGCATTGTCTGGATGGCTGTTTTCTACGCCAATCCTTTCCTAGCCTGCTCTTTTCCCCTTTCCATTTTTCCTTATACTTTTGTCCTTCCTCCTCCGTGCTATCACTTTCTCCTTCCTCCTCTACACTTTCAGCTATTGGACGCATAAGAACCTCTCCAAACCTTTTTCTTAGCTCATCTACAGTCAGACCGGATTGCACAATGTTGGACGGATGCATTAACCCTTTCAAAATGCAAGTCATCTCCTGCCATCCTTCCTGTAATTCTACCTTTGGTGGGACAAGTCCCTCTGCTTGCTGCAGTGCCGCAGGTGCTGCCACTGACACAGGAGCAGTGGAAACCACTGCTGGCAGAGAAGCTGCAGGAGCACCTGTGGACTGAGATATTCCAGAAATACCCTCTCCTGAATTATCAATAACAGATAGTGGAGTCACTGGCAGAGCGTCTAACTGCAATGGCTTATAACCTGGGGCTACATCTTTCGGATCTACAGGTCCTAACTCTGCAGGGACAGCATGTAATGGAAATTGCCCTAAACTGCTATAAACATCTGGCAGAGCTGGGTACAAGCCTGAAGAACTAGAGGCAGGGAGCGTGGAATAATTAACAGAAGCTCTTTCAGGGGCATATGGTGGGAGCATTTTATCCCACTCAGTATCCTGACGGACAGAATCTCTCTGCTTATACCATAAATCAAACACTTGCAAATGCTTATCTAAAGATAGTCCTTTCTTTGAATCTCTAATATATTTTAGCAAATTCAATAACACAGAAGGTTGTAATGAGCCCTCTTTTGCCCAAATAAAATCAGGATGTGATTTAGACTTTTTACACCATTTATCGTGAAATTTTTTAATATCCTTAATATTAAGCGGATTTGCATTCAATACTAAATCTAAAGGAGTTTGCATATTGTCCACTAGATGGCTCCCCTACAGCAGAATACACCCACTGATTCTGGTCAACCCGAACTATAAACTGCAAAAATGTATTCCTATCCCTCTCTTTTTTTTTTTTTTTAATAAGAAAAAGAGTTATCAGATAGATAAGAATAGATGGAATCCCAAGATGTTAAACTCAAAAGAATTGAATTAGCATCAGTCCATCTTCGGGAACCAATTACAACACAAAGAGCTATAGTTCGGCCAAGAGGGACCGACAGTGAAAATAAAGGCAGAAACAGAAGCCCTAACTGAGACACAATATCTGATTTAAGATTTAAAATACAATCACTATACACTGTTCATGTGCACACAAACAATCAAACAGTGGAAATATATATATATATATATATATATATATATATATATATATATATATATATATATATATATATATATATATATATAATAAGATACTCACAGATCATTGAAGAGTGATGTACATACTTACAAAAATGGATCCATCATACGCAGACCACCAGAACAGTGCGAAAACTTCTTTAAGCCTTGTCTCTGGGCTCAGTGTCCTCCGGGTATTACTGCTTCAGCAATGCTCCTCCAGAACACTTAAGTCTGGGTCCTTTTTCTTCGGACTTAAAACCAAATTAGATGTCCGAGAATGGAGTGTGGAATCGGACCCTGTCCACCAGAATCCAATGCAACACTACACAAAATGACAATAGCCTCAGCTATTGCTAAGTCCCTTCGTGATCGCCAAAAAATGTATAAATTACCTCTCTTTGGAAAAAGGTGCTTCTCTGCAAGTATTGTACACAAGGATATTACACAGAATTTAATTAAAGCAAATATAAATTTATTATTGAATATCCTTGGGAGATGCAGACAGCAAGACCTTTAACACAGATAAAGCACTACAGTCTGTCTCTCTTAGTGAGAGCTCCGTTTTATAGGTTTAAACCATAGAGAAATACCTGTGAGCCTATGGTGATAATCACTTACGCAGTATGACATAAATGAAATAGGATAGACCGAAGCTACTTTAATCTGAAACTCTCCACCCACATGAAGGCCCCTTTGTGACTAGCCTTGCTTTTGCCAGATGTGTGCCGCTTCTTCTGAGGTTCTTTGTCCTGTCAATATATCAATCTTTGTCCATCCTCCTGGGGCAATGGGAAACTGATTTCAGTTGGGCCTCTCGCTTAGAGACAGTATAGCCTAAGGATATACCTCAGCCATTTATTTATTATTTATTTATTTTTTAATTTTTATATACTGAAGTTCTTGTATCAGATACAAATCACTCCGGTTTACATAAAACAGTGAGATGCCCAAATGGAAGGGGCTTTACATATAACTATAAGACAACGGGCTTTACATATAACTATAAAAAAAAAACTATAAGGCATTTACCATCTGCAACCTCATGACCTTCTAGCATAGGCTTTGCAGAGCCTAAATGTATTCCAGATGTCTTCCAAAGTCTTGAATCTAAGGTCAGTTAGAGGTTTTTTTCTATGGCCAAATTTGCAAGCAGGCCACAAACAATGAAGGATTCTGGGAGTGAGCAATAGTCTCCATATTAGATGCCCATATATCAACCCAGCAGTCTTCTTCCATCTAGCTGGCAGAGGAACTCTGTAGACAGAACAGGCCCATCAGTCTTCTATCTAGCTGATACAGGAACTCTGTATACCCGACAGGTCTAGTTTTGTTGTAAATGCCATTTTTGAGTGCGATTCTTGAGGGTTTTCACCAGTGTGCTTATGGCCCTTTTCCTCCCCAGGGCTTTTTGTTGGCTGAGGGTGATGTTTTTGGGAGGCCTACCACTGGCCCATCCTGATAGCTGGGGACTGCTCTGAAAAGTGGACTCCTTTGAGGATAGGGATGGAATGTGTGCAAATTGTTGAAGGTGCTGAATGATCTGCAGTACTGCTGTGGTCAAATTGTTGATTTATGTTGTCATGGAAGTATAGCCCTGTGTAATTGACACAGTTTGCTGCTCTACTGTACAAATGTGCTGTATCTAAGCCCTCCTTAATCAGACAAGCTCTGCCAATATATGGTGTGGCTGCAACCTATGCCTCCTCTCAATGCGGTCAAGTGTGGCATGCAAATTTGGATCTACCACTGGTGGTGCTGCTGATATTAGGGTTTCAGGTTGCTGAGGTGGTGCTGCTGGCACTGCTGGGCTCATGGGCTGAGTTTGTTGGGTATCTTCTACAAGATCCCGCAGAACACGAGGGGTGCTGGAGCCAGCTGGTGACTCTGCATGTTCTTCCCATGGCAGGGCAATGCCCTTCATTAAGCTGGATAGGTTGAAACCAGAGTCGAGGGGCATGAGTGACAGAAGGTGTTCAAGTAGCTGCTGCTATGGCTGCTGCTCCTCCTCCTCCTCCTCTTACTCCATCCATTGTGTCTCAGCATCCATCTGAAAGAGGCCACTGGAACCTGGTGCTGCACTGTTGGGACCTGGGGCAGCATGGCTGGGACCTGGGACTTTGCAGCTGGGACCTGGGATTTCTTAGTGGCAGCAGTGGAAACAAAGAAGAAGATATAAGTATGAATGCTAAGAAGTGCACATGTACTGTTTTGCATATGATGTGTACTTTGAATCATTCAATGTGAGCACCATATGCAAAAAAGTGTGGACATCTGTAGCAGACTTCACATTTATAGGTGATATGACTTACCAGCCCTAGTTTGCATTGTGTCCAGGGCCTCATCCATGCTCTCAAATACATCTGGTCTCAGCTGTTGAATAAGCCATTCTGCCATTGGGGTAAGAATGGAGGCATGGGGCTTTTCTTCCAGTCTGGCATATGTACTGTTCCTGCTGGCCACCATATTCTTCAACTGCACCTTGATGTCCCTGTAGCAATGTGCCATCTGCCCTCTGATCCTCTTGATGCCATTCCAGATGCAGATGGCACACCACTCGCCACTCCACTCCTCACCACTCCTCTTCTTTCCTTTCTACTCCACTTCTCTACTCAATACAAAGGGACAGACAGACAAACAAGACAATCGTATAAAAACTAACACTCTTCTTTCACACTCAGATAAACGCAATAGACAAAGGTAAAAATAAACAGATGATAAACAAGAAATAGGGCAACAAAATCAGGTAATTGAATCTAGAACTCCTCCGACTATTCCTCCAACTACTCATCAACACCAAACTTTTCTCCTCCTCTAACTCCTGACATACCCTCAAAGAGGCAGCTGCAGGAAGCCTGTATATATAAACAAGGAAAATAACAGGTCATACATAAAATGACACACAACATGTAAAATGATGCGTGACACAAAAGAGAATTGCATACTGTGATATCTACATATGCAATGTGGTATTTCATTAATTTCCCTAATCACGTCTACATTTTTTGTTACTACCAGTTGACTGTTTCTCTAACTAGAAAAAGGACCTTAGATGATTCTCTTGTAAAGAAAGAGGACTACATTACTTGATATCATTGCATTAAAAAGTAACAATAAATGGAGTGTCATGAATCTGGCTGATAGACAGCTTTCTCGCCACCAGAAACCCTCACTGGGCCATGCTCAGACAAACTCTAGCCACTGCCTTGAAGACTGCATAATGCAGTAAGGATAACACTATAAGAACCTCCCTCTCAGGATACTCCCTGCCTCAGTGTGGAGTCTCCTCTTGACCTCTGGTCATTTCTTCTTGTGCTCTTGCCATATACCTTGCCCTTGTTCTGTGTATAGCTTATTCTCTGTTTAGGCTTTCTAGCCTGTCTGCCCTTCCTTGTCTTGTCTTTTGCATGTGCTCCTTGCCATGTCCTTGTCTTGTTTGCCCTATCCTATCTGCCTGAATTCTGTGTCTTGTTCTGTCCTATCTAGGCCCCACCCAGTGGCCCTTTCTTTTCTCTATGGGCTTCAGCCTTTGATGTGGCCGGAAAGACCCTGCCAGAAAATTGTGGTGAGACTATCCTCTCTCCATTGTAACTCCAATGTGAGAGTATGAAATTGGATGGCATACTTCCCAGCTGTAACTGACCCATGGAGAACTCGGAATATTTCCGCTGTCATGAAGGAAGTACAACCAGGTTGCTTGAAGATGAGCTAGATCTGTCAGCAGAAGTCAGGAGGACTCTGGGAGATAGGATCATTGTGCTCCCATAGTCACAATGCTCAGGTTAGGGCTGAACCATCCAGCAATGACAAGATGTATGTCATCTTGGTATGGTTGGTTGGAAACAAGGCTGATGGGAGCTCAAAGTGCATGCAGCATTGGTTTAAAAAACCACAGCACTCCTTGGGATCCCCATGGTAGCATGGCAATAATAGGGATGTGAATCGTGTCCTCGATCGTCTTAACGATCGATTTCGGCTGGGAGGGGGAGGGAATCGTATTGTTGCCATTTGGGGGGGTAAAATATCGTGAAAAATCGTTAAAAATCGAAAAATCGAAAAATCGAAAAACCGGCACATTAAAACCCCCTAAAACCCACCCCCGACCCTTTAAATTAAATCCCCCACCCTCCCGAACCCCCCCCCCCAAATAACTTAAATAACCTGCGGGTCCAGCGGCGGTCCGGAACGGCAGCGGTCCGGAACGGGCTCCTGCTCCTGAATCTTGTCGTCTTCAGCCGGCGCCATTTTCCAAAATGGCGCCGAAAAATGGCGGCGGCCATAGACGAAAAAGATTGGACGGCAGGAGGTCCTTCCGGACCCCCGCTGGACTTTTGGCAAGTCTCGTGGGGGTCAGGAGGCCCCCCACAAGCTGGCCAAAAGTTCCTGGAGGTCCAGCGGGGGTCAGGGAGCGATTTCCCGCCGCAAATCGTTTTCGTACGGAAAATGGCGCCGGCAGGAGATCGACTGCAGGAGGTCGTTCAGCGAGGCGCCGGAACCCTCGCTGAACGACCTCCTGCAGTCGATCTCCTGCCGGCGCCATTTTCCGTACGAAAACGATTCGCGGCGGGAAATCGCTCCCTGACCCCCGCTGGACCTCCAGGAACTTTTGGCCAGCTTGTGGGGGGCCTCCTGACCCCCACGAGACTTGCCAAAAGTCCAGCGGGGGTCCGGAAGGACCTCCTGCCGTCCAATCTTTTTCGTCTATGGCCGCCGCCATTTTTCGGCGCCATTTTGGAAAATGGCGCCGGCTGAAGACGACAAGATTCAGGAGCAGGAGCCCGTTCCGGACCGCTGCCGTTCCGGACCGCCGCTGGACCCGCAGGTTATTTAAGTTATTGGGGGGGGGGGGTTCGGGAGGGTGGGGGATTTAATTTAAAGGGTCGGGGGTGGGTTTTAGGGGGTTTTAGTGTGCCGGCTCACGATTCTAACGATTTATAACGATAAATCGTTAGAATCTGTATTGTATTGTGTTCCATAACGGTTTAAGACGATATTAAAATTATCGGACGATAATTTTAATCGTCCTAAAACGATTCACATCCCTAGGCAATAATGGCAGTCGAGGAATCAGTCTGGAAAGAGAAACAGGCCTTTCTGAAGATGGAGCCATGGGGAGAGGATCCTGCATGGAGTCATGGCATCCATGTGAGCTACAAGTCTCTCAAGTAGCCACCTGACCTGACCAAGGAGCCCCTGTTGCTCCTGGATGCATCGGGCCAGGCTAGGGATTGCCAGGAGTAAGGTCAGGACAACTAGGTTCATGACCTCAGCAATCTGTAAACATTGTGAACCCTTGTGACTGTGGTGAGATTGGTGCAGCCTATGAGTCAAACCCTATAGGCCCCTACCAACAGCTGGCAGAACCTGACTGGCAAGAGACTGGTCTAGGGCTTCACCTATACCAGCCCCTTTCCCCTTTGGTTCTGGGAGCTGGCAAGATTTAGTTGATAGTCTCTTGTGAGTTGGTATAGATGGAGGTCCAGGGCCAGGCAAAGGTCAGAGACAGGTAGCAATCAGAATAGTCAGAGTCCAGGCAAGGGGTAAAATCCAGTGATCAGTCCAAAAGGAAGATGAAGGGAGAACTGACACAGAAGGACTGGCAGGCAGGGAGGAAACAGGAGGTGTGAGGCAAGGCTGGACAAGGCTGGGCAGGATGGAGAGATGAAACAAGGCTGGATGAGGCAGGGCAGGCTGGAGAGGTGAGGCAAAGCTGGAGAGATGAGGCAAAGCTGAAGTGATGGGGCAAGGCTGGAGAGAGAAAGGATGCTGGCAGCATGCACTACTCAAAGTAGGAGGACCTGTTGATGAGGCAAGGTAAGAATGTGAGGCAAGCCCTATAGATAGGGCTAAGGAATGTGATGTCATCATCAGGCACACAGTCTTTTCCTGCTGTAGGCCTTTTAAATGGGGTGACATCAAGTGTGTGCATGCCTATGGAAGGAGTCGAGAGGCAGCAGCTCTGTTGGCATGTAGTCACGTGGTGGAAATCCGACAGCATCCCACCGCGAGAGTAGGGAGACTGGCTGCTGGCAGCATCTATGTTAAATGTTGTAGTTTGCAAGTGGGTCCCATGAGCTGCCAAACGCAACAGGTTATAATCAATAAAGGTTCAAGATATCCATGTGAACTTACCTGGATAAAGTTGGGCCTGATATTCAAAGCACGCTCAGCACTATTCAGCCGGATAAGCGGAACCTATGCGCCTAAGAAGCGGCCACTGAATATACGCCTATATTCAGCAGCTGCCTAACTTTATAAGTCCCTTATACAGCTAAATGTTACATGTACAAATAGTAGGTATGTTCTGGGCGCATTGGGGGAGGAGTGAGTTAGTTGTATAACTGATATTCAAGTTAGACATATAAGTATAAGTGTAAGTTTAGACGCGACATAGAGCAGTATATATACATGTATACTCAGCTGATTCACTGAATATACATAGTAACTTAGCCAGATAGGTTCTAACTGGCTGATCCCTAGATTCATCAAAATGCTGTAATATTGCAGGCCTAAGGAAAAAGGGTGAGTTTAGGGTAATTTTCCATCTCATGCTGAGAGAGAGAGAGAGAGAGAGAGAGACTATGCATAAGGTCTTCATAATAGTCAAGTATTTATATCTCCATAGGAGGGCCCGCTAAAAAGCTCTAGGTGAGGTACTGGTGGTGGTTTAGGGTTTATGGGCCAGTTTTTCATGCAGAGTGAGAAGTATCAATAGCACAAGCCACCTCAGTGAAGATTTGACATCATTTGGAGCGAGGAAAATCTCACAAAGATAACATTTCTACTATGTTCTTTCACCCTAGCTTGATGGACTCTATAACAGGGTACTATCTCTCTCTCTCTCACTCTCCCCCCCCCCCCTCCCAGCCCAGAAATGGCCAAAATGCAATTCAAAACATTTATCACGAATTGTATTACGGCTGTTTCGGTCATATCGCACAGCTTAACACCAGAAAAAAAGTGTAGTTATTTGCAGCATTAAAACCATGTGATAGTATGTGTTATGCAATATTGCCCCTCATTTTGATAAATCCCACCCAAACTCCTCCCAAATCCCAACCCTTCCCAAAATTTGCATTCACACCGTGCAACAGTGCTATTATTGTGTATGTTAACACCATAACACATTTTGATGAATGACCCTATGAGTTACTTACATAGCCAGCTTTGAATATCTACCCCTTTATATCTAACTGGCTATATTCAGAATATGGCGGGTTAGGTTTAGAGTTTTGCAGGTAAACTTACTCAGATAAGCCAAATATATTCAGTAGGATGCATGTCCTTCCTGACAACATTCACCAAAATGCTGAATATGGAACTCTAATAACATATCTTTAGGACAAGAGTACATAAATTTAATATTGTTAATGAAAGAGGATGCTACACCAAACTGTTCCAATGTATAAAATAATAATACCCATGAAAATCTATCAAAAGCCCTATTTGCATCTAGTGTCAATATAAGAGCAAGGAATTTCTGCTATTAGCAAGAAAAATCAAGTTAAAGAACCATCTTGTATTGAGTTCCAATGCCCATCTGTTTACAAATCTAATTTGGTTGTGGTTTAGTAAAGATTTTAAAACCTTTTCCAATTTAAATGGTAAAATGTTTGCAAAATGTTGACAGCTGAATTTATTTAGTAAATAGGTTTTTAAGAGTTGCAGTTTCAATGGTCTTTGTCTTTCATATGTATCAGAGTGATCATAGCATAGCAGAAAATATGTTTTATATCAATCAAAAGGGTACCCAGGTGGGCACTAATAATTTTATTTCTATTGCAAGTTCTGTGTGTGTTACAGAAGCACCTAATAGATTAGACAAAGGGTATCTTATCTGCAGAAATGGCCTTTAACAAAATTGCCTTCCTGATATGCAAGTGAATGTATGTGCAATCAGCCTATTTGCAAATAAGTATACCTGGACAGAGTGGAGCAATTCCTGTGGGCAGAGCTGGGAAGCGGTTTGAGTTACATGCATACTTTTGGATTTTCAAAAGTGTGCATGTACACAAAACCTTCTATACACATAATAGTAGGCATGTGATAAATTTGATGGGATAACTTTCAAGGCAGTCTTATAGGCATAACTCAGCTTTGCAAATGATATAACTCACGTATGCTTTTGTAACCTAATTTAGGCAGGCTATTATTACATTTTTTATGCACATCTTATTCACATGCATAAAATCAATTTTCTGCACGTGTGCATGTACAAAACACATTTCACATATGTAAAGAGATATAACAAAATGGCTAAGTACATCTATAAAACTACACTCCCCAAACAGAAACCTCCGCTCAGCTAACAAAGGTCTATTAAAGATTCCACCTACTCGGTCCAAACAACTTACCTCAACTCGGAAGAGAGCCATATCCCTAGGAAGCCCAAACTCTGGAACACCCTCCTAACCGAACTTAGAATACAGCAAAATTTAAAAACCTTCATAAAAGAACTAAAAACCTGGATGTTTACCAAAGCCTACCAAAACACCCAATGACCCTCAGATATTACTTCACCCCTACAGGGTGAAGAATCCTTTGGCAGTCTCCAGATGTCACAAGTCCTCTCTTTCTCTCTCTCTCTCTCTCAGTCTCCTCTCCAGAATATAGTAGACCTCCCTGGAGGAAAGGCCTCTCACTAGAAAGACAGTTCTTAAATCTTCCCAACATTAGGGTAAGGAAGGATGACTAAAAGCTTCCTTCCCCAAAAACCCAAAATAGAAAAAGATAAAACATGGAAAAATACTGGTTTGTCTCTCTCTTCATCTTCAGGTCACAGTAGCCCCTTCTTGTTCTGGGCAAAGAGGTATGCTGGATCCTCATGGCTTTCCATGAGAGGGGAATCAGCCTCCTAGGGCTGATGCGCAAGTGTTATAAAATTGCTGCGTCCATATGCATGCACCAGGAACCGCATGCACATGGACACCGGAACTTTTTTTTTTTTTTAAATCAACCCCTATTAGCTTTCACCACATCCTCTGGAAATGAATTCCAGAACTCAATTATGTTTTGAGTAAAAAACATGTTCTCTAATTAGTTTGTAATGTATCACCTAGTAACTTTATTCTGTGTCACCTAGTCTTCGTACTCTTTGAAAGGGTTTACTCATTCCACCACTCATTATTATTTCTATCATATCTTCCCTCAGCCATCTCATCTCTAGACTGAAGAGTCCTAACCTCTTTAGCCTTTCATCATTGTTCCATCCCCTTTATCATTTTGTTTGCCTTTTTCTGTACCTTTTCTAATTCTTCTATATATTTTTTGAAATGTGGTGACCAGTACTGCTCACAATACTCAATATGAGGTCGCACCATGGAGCGATACAGAGGCATTATGATATTCTCTCTTTTATTCTTGTTGCGACCGTTGCTGCCCGACGTCTCCACTCTGCCCTCTTTACCTCTGTGGTGACTCCCTCCAGGTCTGAAGGATGGCTGGCTGCCACGGTGTCTCCCTGCCGTGCGCTCCGAGTGAAGTACCAGCAAGAGTGCGAACCTCAGGGGCGTCCCCTGAGATTACATCATCGACTTCCGATATTTAAAGGTCTCTGATATCACTATCTAACCGAGTTAGCAAAGGTTAGGTTTGGACAAGGTTTACTCACATTACCCTGCCTAAGCTACTCTGCCTCCTCGGACTTACCAGAGGTACCCGCTCCTTGGGGGCCTCACTCTCTCTTTACTTTTCAGGTTACAGACAGGAACTGGTACTCGCTCCTCGAGGGCCCTCGTTCCTGACTATCTGCTGATTCTCTTCTGCCTGGAAGCCATCACTGTCTACATCATTGTGAGTTACCATTGCTCTCTCAGAGCTTTCCCTGGAACCAGGTGCTCACTCCTCGAGGGCCTATCCTTTCCAGCTCCTGAGCTCCTTGAGACCAATATGTGAGTGTTGTCATCTAAGTTCTGTTCATGAACTCTGCATACCCTGCCTACTCACTGTCTACAGTTTCTCAACAGCTCAGCCATCCAGGGATCACTGTTCCAGTATCTGAGGGACTTCAGCCCTGCCAAGAACTTCTGCTCACTACTGCCACCTCTGTTGGTTTCAAGACCTGTTTAATAAAAGAACTAGTATGTGTCTGTCTCTATACTCTAAGCCTAGCTGGTGGTCCCTCTTGGGATCTTTCCCCGGGGGTGTGGTCATCTGTCATCGGTCCAAGGATCCACCCACTACTATCTCCACCTACGGAATACATCAGATTGCTACTCCTATCTGATTGCTCCTCCCATCAATATAGCGGATTATGACAATTCTCTATTTCTTTCCTAATAATGCCTAATATTCTATTTGCTTTGTAGGCTGCTGCTGCACACTGAGCAGAATATTTCAACATATTATCAATGATGACACCTAGATTCTCTTCCTGAATGATGACTCCTAATGCAGAACCTTGCATTGTGAAGCTATAATTTGAGTTACTCTTCCTTAAGTACATGTCTTTGCATTTGTCCACATTAAATTGCATTTGCCATTTGCATGACCAGTCTCCCCCTCCATTATTTCTCAGGAGCTCACACCCCAGACAGCCTCAGAGGAGGTGCTGTCACGAATGATACGCCCCTCTCTTACACTCTTTAATCCAATTGGACTAGGGCTGTCTAGTCAAAATTTAAAGGGTCTCCACATGATGATCCTCTATCACTTCACACACAGTAAGGAAAGACATTTGGGAGTACATTTTCAAAAGAGTTGTGTAAAAGTAGCATATATAGTAGCACATTTCAAACGCTCATTTACGTGCATAAAGGTGAATTTTAAAATCCCGACATGTGCCAAAACCAGGAGATTTTCAAATATGTTGAGCTAGCGGGTGCTGAGTGGATTTTAAAAGCCATTCGAGAATGCATGTATCTTCAGACGTGTTCACAAATGGAAAGTTCCAAAAAAAGGTTGGGGAGTTAGCATGGTCTGAAAAGAGCATGGACGTTCCTGGATTTCAACTTCAAATTAATGCGTAATTATGTGCACACACACGTGCCGGGATACTCTGCTGTGTAACTTTACTTCTCTTATGAAGGCCGTGTAAATAATAAAATAAAGATAAATAGATATATCAGTGAGGTTTTAAGTTTCAAGGGCTAACAGGGCAGAAGGGAGGCTTTTAAGTTAGGGTGATTTGGAACACCTATCCCTTACCTGTGTGAACTGGGAACAAACTATGGAAACTGGTAATGGCGTCAGCATGCTTGTCTATCAAACTCCTCCCATTTATGTGGTAGAAGTGGCATTTGCATGCATATAAGTGCATATGTTATGAAACAGCTGTGTCCCTGAGTGCAGGCCAAGGAACGCATGCACATGTGCACCCACGTGCCTTTTTAAAAGTTACCATCATAAAGTGCATTTATGTGCATAAAACCTGTTGAAACTTCAGCCCTAGCAAGTAAATTGTAAAAGGAGTTTCACGTGTAAAAGTAGCAATTTTCAAAAGTCCATTTATGTGCATAATATCCAATTTTATATGCTTAAATCCTTTTGAAAATTACCTTCTCATTTCTTCTCTGGCTTATTTGGCACAATGCAATTGCTTGTAATTGGCATTTCAAAGTGTGTGTTATGTGATAATACTATGCACAGGTAGAACACTGACGCTAGTAGAATTTTGAAAAGGAAAAGCTTCAGCTAATATATATACCAAATGTCCATTGTGTCTATGCAATTTATTGCATAATGCCAGAAGAAACATTGAAGTAATGGATCACAGATTATTTTAGACAATGGCATCTGACTGGTGATTTGCAAAACAGTCACATTGTTCCTACGGTATTATCATGAAGCAATAGACACAGCTTGCATTGCTACTACCTGGTCTGGCCACTGTCGGAGACAGGATGCTGGGCTGATAAGACTTATGCTCTTACATTCTTATTTGATTAAGAAAATATTTTCAAATGCTAAATTTAATTATGTTTGACAGGAGTTGATTTTAGCTCTGTGACTGGAGTATTGACATCAACAGCAGACCCATTTTTTAAAGCATCAAATATTCCATTGTCAAAATGTCAGTATTCTGTTAATTACTGTACAGTGCTTTGCATCGAGAGATGGGGTGGTCTATCCAGTTTTACAAAATAAATAATTTTTTTTTTTATTTGTAAGTTTTTTATATACTGAAGTATTGATGTTGGCCTTCACTCCGGTTTACATTTGTAACAACATTTTACATTCAAATCAGAAGACATCTGTGATAACAGTATACATTAAAATCAACAGATAACTGTAACAAGAGCTTACATTCAAAAAAATATCAGGTTAAGGAAAGAAAACCGTTACTATGAAAGAGAACATTTATTCAAATGTGGCAAAGGGGGTGACCTGAGTCATGTTACTAGGGGGGGCATAAGCTGGAGTTATTGTATAAACAGATGAGAGAAGTTGGGGGGCTTGATCAGTAAGGAGGGGGGGTTTTGGTGATGGTTAAGGGAGTGTGTGCTGTGCAATGGTTGGTTTAGCCTATCCCATCCTTGTAGACTTGTTTGAAGAGCCATGTTTTGAGCAGTTTCTTGAATGACTTGGTATTTCTTTTGAGTCTTAGGTAGGTTGGTAGGGTTTTCCATAGATGAGGTCCAGCTATTGAGAATGCTCTTTTCCTAGTTGTGGCAAGTTTGGCTGTGGTTACTGATGGGATCTCTAGACGAGCTTTGTTTGTTGATCTGGTGTTGCATTTTGATTAGGGTGTTGATGCTGTCGTGGTCATTGTGGTGAGTTGAATTGTGGATGATTGCTAGAGTTTTGTATTCGATTCTTTTTTCTACCGAGAGTCAGTGTAGCTCTTTTAAGATAAGGGAGATGTGATCACATGTTGATATTAGCACACAAAAAAGACATTGTACTAAAGTGCATTAACATGGGCTGTTTGTATATGTTAATTAGTTCATTTAACAGCCCATGTTAATGGCATATAAATAAGTTACAAGTGTTAAAGTTATCATATTTCAATACACAAAAAGAGATGTATGCCACAGAAGTATACCAACAAAACAAAAAAAGGGAACAAACATAAAATGCAAGCAAAATGGCTTATTCTCACAAATGGACCTATAAAGAAGTTGTCATCAAGTCAGAAGGTGTGCCCTACAACTATTTTGTAGGAATGTGAATCGGGCTTCGGACGATTAAAAATACCGGACGATATTTTCAAAATCGTCAGAAATTGGGGGCTCCCCCAAAATGATAGGAAAACCCCCACGATATTGATTGTGGGGGTTCTCTTATCGTTTTGGGGGAGGGCGGGAAAAACGACACACAAAAATAACCCCTAAACCCACCCCGACCCTTTAAAACTAATCCCTTAGCTTCCTTCACCCTCCCGACCCCCCCAAAAACCTTTTACAGGTACCTGGTGTTCCAGTGGGGGTCCCTGGAGCGATCTCCCGCTCCCAGGCCGTCGGCTGCCACTAATCAAAATGGCGCCGATGGCCTTTTGCCCTTACCATGTGACAGGGTATCCGTGCCATTGGCTGGACCCTGTCACATGGTAGGAGTACTGGATGGCCGGTGCCATCTTGTGCTCCTACCATGTGACAGGGGCTGACCAATGGCACCGGTAGTCCCTGTGACATAGTAAGGGCAAAGGCTATCGGTGCCATTTTGAATACTGGCAGCCAACGGTCCGAGTGCAGGAGGGGGGGGGCATAATCTGGGTGGGGAGGGGGAGGGGGGAGTGGGGGGTGGGCCAGGACAGCACCATTAGCCACAGTCCTGGGGAAGCATGCGCAGGCAGCCAGTTGGCATGCGCACATTACTTCTGCTCCAGAGAAGGAGTAAGTATTAAAATACAATAAATAGGGATAGTTAGGGTAGGTTTAGGGGGTGGGGCGGAGAGGGGAAGAGGGAGGAAGGATAGAGTTAGGTATAGGAAATTTCCCTCCTAGTCCGCTCCTTAACTGGAACAGACTAGGAGGGAACTCGGAGATGCCCGATTGTGTCGTCGTGCATTGTTTTGCAAAACTCCCCCCTCTGAGCGTTCAAGTCACAGGCCACCCGCACATGTGCGCGCGGATTTTAAAATCCGCACATGCATGTGTGCGAGGCTATCAGATTTTATAACATGCGTGCACCGGCACGCACATGTTATAAAATTGGCGCGTCCATGTGTGCGCTGGGAACCGCACGCACATGGATGCGCACGGCCTCCTTTTAAAATCTATATCAAAAATGATCCTCACGCTTGAAATAAATAAATCAATAATATGAACGAAAGACCATCATATCTGGCATCATCAGGTATTTGCATTCACATGCTTAGTCCATCAGCCTCATATATAATTATTGGTCTAATATAATAGTCTCTCTTACAATTTTTTTTTCATTTATGCACTAAAAACTTATCAGTTATCAATGGTTGACGGAAATCAGAAAACAATTATGTTTCCTATCCGGTTTCTTATATCACTGGTAATAAAACTTCTGTCTTCACAATGGCCCTTCAAATCGCCTGAGATGGGCCTGTGCTTCAAACAATCAGCTCTTCCTCAAAGGAATGATCTAATTCATAAATTATTTACATGGTTAGAGGCTTCTCTTGCAGTTACAAAATGGCGATGGCAGGAAGTGAGGTCTACTATCTTTTCAAAAAATGTTTGGGGGCAATATCCTTTCACAAACATTTATTTTTTGACAATATCCTTTCAGAAAAAACTTTTTTGAACAATATCTTTTCCCAAACATTTTTTTGGATAAGTCCTGTTTGTGCATTATAATTCTCACATGCTCATTAATGTGTGTTAGGAGAGCAAATTTCAATGCCATTTAGCACCCTCTCTGGTAAAAACACATGTTTTGTGGATCAATGTATTCCTGATGGTGGGACTGGGAGGGAAATACACCAAAACATATACGGGTAGATTTTAAAAGGGTTGTGCATGCCCATAAACATGCATATCTCAACATGTGCAAAGATATGCACTATTTTATACATTATAGGGTAGATTCTATAAAGTTGCGCCCATGCGTCCATGTGCGCATGCTACCCGGTACGCACATATGGACACGCAATGTTATGACATTTGCGTGCAGATGTGCACGTGTTATAAAATCGGGGGTCGGCGCGCACAAGGGGGTGCACAATTGTGCAACTTGCGTGTGCAGACGCCCGAGGCTTTTCCCCATTCCCTACCCCCTAGCCTGACCTTCCTACCCCTTCCCCTAACCTTCTCACCCCCTAACCCTAACTTAACCCCCCCAAATTTTTTTTTTACCTGTTCCTGGAGGCAGGAGCAAGGAGTGCACGCCAGCACCCTACCGGCATGATTCCCCGGCACAGCGGCAAATGGCCGCTGTGCCGAGGGCCTCTAGCCTCGCCCCACCCCCTTCCCGCCCACTCCCTGATGTCCCGGGACATACGCCTGTCCTGGTCATTTATGCGCGTGACCGTGCCTTTTAAAATAGGCCTGGCGCGTGTAACCTTCTTAAAATCTACCCCTGTATGTGTAGATTTTAAAATACACTTCATGCGCATATGTCTGCAGCCTTTGCACACATATCTTATGCTCAGGAGAGGGGAGGGGAAGAGAAAGAGCCTCTTTATAGGGCTCAGCCTGACGCTCGATATATTAACCATTGTAAGTGGCACTTTGATTCAGGCTGTTTTCGGGAGATAGATTGGGGTTTGGGGGTGGTGTTACAGAAACATTCAGAAGTATTCATTGTACAATTGAAATCATTAAATAATTTTAGTCCTTATAAGCGTTGAAAAGGAGTTGATTTGTACAATGCAGCTAGCAGAGATTGCAGTATACAAATCAACTCCTCTTCATCGTTTATAAGGTCTAAAATTCTTTAGTAATGTCAGTTCTCCAATGAATACCTCTAAATGTTTCTGTAACACAACTACTTAGCCATACAAATCAGAACTTCTTCAGATACTTTTCCGTATAAGTTCAAACTTGCGCAGCTCGCAGTTTTTACAAACCTGAGCATGCTTGAGCGGATATGTACTCATATTTTATAACCTGTGCATATTGTTTGCACAAAGGTTATAAAATACAGTAGTAAATTTGCCCGCAAACAGTTTTGAAAGTTATCCTCAATGTGAATATTAAAGATTTTAAAACTATGTTCAATTCTTACTATATAAATAAGCAAGACTATTGTGCCTATATTTAAGTCTCTGGTGTTATACACAACAATGCTCTGTTGCTCAAAGGAAATTTCTATTTATTTTTGCCAGAGAAACATATAAGGGGTTTGATACCAGCAATTTATCTAACATAAATTAATAAAATACATGTATTATTCAAATTATGGTGGCCAATGGAAGTGGGGATGTTAAGTTAAATTATTCAAGCAACAATCTGATTTGTATATGGAAGTAAACCATAAAATTTACTATTTGCATATTCTGGGATCACACTCTAACATTCTTTATTCTTTATATCTGACATCAACTAGGCTACATAATATATTCTCTTTCTCCTCATCAGATTGTTGTAGACGTTGTGGGTGACCTGATGCCATGGCCTATATTTGATGGATTTGCTTTTTAATTAAGGGTTTTTGAATAGATACAAAAAGGATTTTTGAAGAAAGGTAGTGCAAACTGTTGAGCACATTATTAATTCAGAATTATCCTGTGAGCCTCTTGTTCTACTACTTGGTCAGTTTGTAATCTGTCAAACAATATCCTCATTGAAGTCAACTAATTACCACCTTAATATGGCAGCTAGAAACTATTGTTGCAGCTTGGATAACTCAGAACTCTCCTCTTCCCCCAAGTAGTGCTATAGAAATGATTACTAGTGGCAGTAGTAGTAGTAGAATGACTTAAGCACATCTGAGGAATTTTGGTTATAGAAAAAGTACCTTTCTTAGATCCATTAAAGATACAAAGTATCATGATGCCTGGATCTATTTTTTGTGATATTAAAGAAAAACCTGAGTTTTATTTTTAAATCCTCCCTTCTGAGAAATTTCTGTCTATTTTAATATACTTTTCTAGATTTCAGTTTATTCTGATCATTTTAGGGATTTTCTTTTTCAGTTTGTAGAATTTCATTTCCCTATGAAGAGATTTTATTGTATCGCTGTGTTTCATTAACATAGGAGTACATTTTAAAAGCTACATGCAGGCGTCCATGTGCGCGCACAACCCGGCACACACACATGGACACCCGATTTTATAACATGCGCGCACATCATGCATACTAGTGCATCTTGCGCGCGCCAACGCCCGCGGCCTTCACCCGTTCCCTCCCAGGCCGCTCCAATTTAGGAGCAGCCTGGGAAGGAACTTCCTTTCCCCCTACTCTATCCTTCCTACCCCTTCTCCTAACCTTACCACCCCCTAGCCCTATTCTAACCCCCCCCCCCCCGACCTTTATCTTACCTCTTGCGCAAGCCGGAAGCCTGCTGGCACGCGATCCTCCGACACAGCGGCAAATGGCCACTGTGCTGGAGGCCTCTGGCCCCGCCCCTTTTCTGAAGCCCTGGGACTTAGATGTGTCCTGGGGCTTTACGAGCGTCGCCGGGCCTTTATAAAATAGGCTCGGCATGTGTAACCCCCCCTACGTGCATAAATATGCCCCATATTGTATTATAAGGTTTGCAGTAGATATAAACCTCTGACAAATTCTATTATTTTATAACAATGAAATACAAATTATTGCAATGTTTCATTGAAAGGGTGGCATCTGGACATTAATATCTTATCTGTTTAAAAGTTGCAAGTATTGTCATTCATGAGTAACTTTCTGTGATATCCTTCTCTGCAATTATTACAATTTTCAATAAATTGTACAGAAAAGCAAAGAGGAAAGATCTTTTAACATTGTGCCAACATCGTACTGGATGCATATCTTACCTTTAAAGAAAACAAAATTCCCCTCACTGTTTTCATATACTGCATCAATGCTAGGAGGCAGGCCCCTCCAGAAGTAAGTAATCTGCATGGGGTATCCATCCATCACCCTGTTATTTCTCACACGCCAAAACCACTGATCCTGGAAAACAAACAACCACTTAATTCAGAATTTCCGGAACTCACTAAATTAATTTCCTTATTTCTAGAAAAGGCATAATCACTATATTGGACATAGCCATCCAGTTGCATTTCGGTTTAAAACAACAACCCCCCCCCCCCCCCCAGATTATTATTCTATTACACAGGATTCTTGGGATCTCTGAGTCAACAGGCTCTGCTCCTTTTTGTGGTCATTAGTCTTATTGTTAATACTCCTACTTTATTTCATATACCCAAGATGTTCTTTCAAGAAGAATTCAAAAGAGAAAGGAGAACAAAATAGATTTAATTAGGTTTTTTTTTTTTTTAATTGAGGAGATAAAGCCAGACATCTCCTTGCTTTAAAGTTAAGACATAAAACTCTAAGAAAAAACAATTTCCTGTATTAAGATGGGAGATGACCAAAGGGAGGGTAAATTTATCACAACCCACATCTTACACACTGCAAAAATACATAAAGTATGCCCATTGTCAAAGCACATTTATGAGCATGTTTACTATGAAAATTCTGAACGGATATGCACAGAAACTCTCCCGCACAAAGTTATACCTACTCTTTGCAATGAGTAATTTGTGCATGTAAATTTACAGGTGGGGACGGTAACTTTTAAACGGCAGTGCGGGTGCACATGGATGTGCAAATGCCGGCTTGCTCCTTGAGAAACAGCTATTTTATAATATGTGTGAATATGCCTACATGGTATAAAATCAGCTGTACTCATGTAAATGTGTGCACAATTTTATATTGTATGTGCATGTGCGTGCAAACACTGCCTCTACCACGTAAGTGGGGGGGATTTTAAAACACACGCATGCTAACGCAATTGACCATTTTCCGTCTCCCCGGCTCTTTTTTGTCAAAACAATTTTTGTGTTAATATCGGGAGGTACGCATGTATGTGGGTGCCTATTAAAATCTGTGCAGCATGTGCCAGCCCAACTTCTGTGTGTATCTTCCTGCTTTGGAGCACGCCAGCCTTTTAAAAATTCACCATTTTGAGGATAACTTTCAAACAAGTGTATATGACGACATATATGTAGATATACCTCATATTTTATAATCTGCATGTGTACACCTGAGCAGATTATAAAATATGCATATTTCTTACATAAAATATATGAGTATATGTGCAAAACTGAACTTACGCTTACATTTGTGCAAAATTGCAAACATATGAATGTATATTTGTCCATATACACGCAAACATTTGGTTTTTCCAGGATGGGCTCATTCCAAGATGAGCCCCCTAGGCCCAGCACGCCCTAATCTGTTGGCCCTGGTGGTGAAGGAAGAGTAGAAATTATCCCAATCCAAAAGGTCCAGTATCACAACAGATGAATGCAGATAGCCTGGAGGTACTTGTAGACCAAATTCAATAGTATTGTGTCTACCCCAGAGGAGTAAGTACATAGAGGGCAATATAAAGTTGGGTGGAGGAGGTGAGGAGATATTACCTGGTGACTTTGCAAATATTTTCCTGCTTTCCTGCGGCTGCCTACCTGAATTAAGGTTTTTACCTTCGTTTTCCGACTGAAACGGGACTTCCGGGGGTAGACGCGAGCCTGCCCCGACGGTATCCAGAACAGCCAATCATCGGTTTGCAACATCAACAGGAGGGGCCAAAAGGGATTATAAAGCCTTGCCTGTTGTGAGTCCACTCGAGGTGAGGAGATATTACCTAGTGACTTTGCAAAGATTTTCCTGCTTTCCTGCGGCTGCCTACCTGAATTAAGGTTTTTACCTTCGTTTTCTGACTGAAATGGGACTTCCGGGGGTAGACGCGAGCCTGCCCCCACGGTATTCAGAACAGCCAATCATCGGCTGTAACGTCAACAGGAGGGGCCGAAAAATTACATAAATTGGTTTCCTGACGGCGCGTAGCTGCCGACGGCGCGCTGCCAAAGCTGCGCGCCTAAGGGGCGCGTGGCTCTGACCGGCTCCGCTGGATACGCAGGTAAAAGCTTTTTATAAGAAATATTTTGATGAAAGCTTATTTTATTTGCCTGGGAAAATCAGTGGAAACAGCTGCAAGTAAGATAATTCGTATTGTAAGATAACTCCTCAACCTCCTTAAAGAGGAGTGTATTGATTATAAGTAAGCACAGCCTCTGCCCTTCTGGAACAGAGTTTTTGTTTAAAGGCATATTTATGCCGCATACGAAACGCAAGGCCAAAATTAGGCCAATTTCAAGTACCCCAATAGTGAACTCTGCTCAAAGGACTGTGACAGATTGGCTTAATTCCCCACAAAATACCCCTGTTGAGGGGGCCGCTGTGGGGACTGATATGGAGCATATTACATCCCCACTGGCCGAGGACATCTCTTTAAGTCCAGGGGCCCCGCACACACCAACACCTCCAGGCAAAGAAGGGATAATATCCCTCAATAAGCCAATAAATTCCCAAGGAGAAACTGGGAGTATGGAAGAAAGTGAAGCAACAAATGGAGATGAGCTGGAGATTCTGAATGTAAAGACTGTATCCCCCACAAGTACAGATAAAAAATCGGAACGAGATCAAACATCTGAAAAGGGTATAAAGGAAAAAAAGGAAGTTGCAACTGAGAAGAAAATATTACATGAATTGACTGTGAGACCTACAAATATAACACTAGAAACGTTATGGACATTTTTGACTAAATTGGACTCTTCTATAAATAATTTAACACAGGCAGTGAATGAGACTAATTCAGTTGTGAAAAGTAATGCAGAGGTAATGATAGTACAACAGAAAGATATGAAAGTTATGGAACAAAGGGTATCACAAATAGAAAAAATTCAAGTACATCAGATAAAAGGAGAGACTGAGATGTTGAGGAAGTTAGAGAACATAGAAAATTATTCCCGGATATTGAATTTAAGGATTATAAATTTTCCAATTACTAGTAAAGTAAATCCAATTGAACTGTTTAGATCATATGTTCTACAAATATTACAGATACCGGAGACACTTATGCCAACAATAGTTAAAGCCTTTTATATCAATACAAATACTGGTACCGTAGTAAAAGAGCAAACACAAGTAGTGGAGCAACAAACAACAAGAAAATCTGAGGAACAAATGAATAATGCTGAGCTATCATTAGATTTATCAGAATTCTTAGAAAAATCTCAGGATGAATTAGTAATTGAAAAGAGAGGTAACATGCTAGTCACATTGGCTTTTATTTCGGATAAAGAAAACATATTAAGATACTTTTTTCGAAATAGACTGAAGACTTTCTACAGTTATAAAATCTGGATATATCCAGATATAGTTAAATCAACGCAACTTAGGAGGAAAAGATTTCTCGCTCTGAGACAAACTGTACTTGAGAGAGGAGGGCAGTTTTTGCTTCGCTATCCCTGTAAATGTATAGTTAAAATGAAAGGGCAGACTTATCATTACACTGATCCAGAACATCTCAGTACACTTGTGGGATTAGATAATAGGGATGTGAATCGTGTCCTCGATCGTCTTAACGATCGATTTCGGCTGGGAGGGGGAGGGAATCGTATTGTTGCCGTTTGGGGGGGTAAAATATCGTGAAAAATCGTGAAAAATCGTGAAAAATCGAAAAATCGAAAAATCGCAAAACCGGCACATTAAAACCCCCTAAAACCCACCCCCGACCCTTTAAATTAAATCCCCCACCCTCCCGAACCCCCCCCAAATGACTTAAATAACCTGCGGGTCCAGCGGCGGTCCGGAACGGCAGCGGTCCGGAACGGGCTCCTGCTCCTCAATCTTGTTGTCTTCAGCCGGCGCCATTTTCCAAAATGGCGGCGAAAAATGGCGGCGGCCATAGACGAACACGATTGGACGGCAGGAGGTCCTTCCGGACCCCCGCTGGACTTTTGGCAAGTCTCGTGGGGGTCAGGAGGCCCCCCACATGCTGGCCAAAAGTTCATGGAGGTCCAGCGGGGGTCAGGGAGCGATTTCCCGCCGCGAATCGTTTCCGTACGGAAAATGGCGCCGGCAGGAGATCGACTGCAGGAGGTCATTCAGCGAGGGTTCCGGCGCCTCGCTGAACGACCTCCTGCAGTCGATCTCCTGCCGGCGCCATTTTCTGTACGAAAACGATTCGCAGCGGGAAATCGCTCCCTGACCCCCGCTGGACCTCCAGGAACTTTTGGCCAGCTTGTGGGGGGCCTCCTGACCCCCACGAGACTTGCCAAAAGTCCAGCGGGGGTCCGGAAGGACCTCCTGCCGTCCAATCGTGTTCGTCTATGGCCGCCGCCATTTTTCGCCGCCATTTTGGAAAATGGCGCCGGCTGAAGACAACAAGATTGAGGAGCAGGAGCCCGTTCCGGACCGCTGCCGTTCCGGACCGCTGCTGGACCCGCAGGTTATTTAACTCATTTGGGGGGGGTTCGGGAGGGTGGGGGATTTAATTTAAAGGGTCGGGGGTGGGTTTTAGGGGGTTTTAATGTGCCGGCTCACGATTCTAACGATTTATAACGATAAATCGTTAGAATCTCTATTGTATTGTGTTCCATAACGGTTTAAGACGATATTAAAATTATCGGACGATAATTTTAATCGTCCTAAAACGATTCACATCCCTATTAGATAAGTCGGGGGAGAATTAGAAAGAAAGGGGAATTAGCTTACTTTTTCTTATAGCTATAAAAAGCGTTTCATTGTAGTTTGCTCCAATAAATTACACTTTCTCTTTTTTTTCTTGCAATAGATTACAGAAAATGGAAGATATATATAAATAGTTTAATAATTTGTACTGATATATTTTTCTTGTTCC
Organism: Rhinatrema bivittatum; assembly: GCF_901001135.1. Classification (NCBI taxonomy): domain Eukaryota; kingdom Metazoa; phylum Chordata; class Amphibia; order Gymnophiona; family Rhinatrematidae; genus Rhinatrema; species Rhinatrema bivittatum. The sequence continues at coordinate 694,174,589 of NC_042616.1, forward strand.
TTTTCTGTATTTTACAAATACAATAGTTATATTTATGTATTGTATTTAAAAACCAATAAAAGAATTGAAAAAAAAAAGTTGGGTGGGGTAGAGGATGTTAGGGGTGGGTTGGGGGGCAATAGGGGGTGGGATAAGAGGGTGATAGAAGTGGATGGGGCAGTAGGGGTAGGCTAGAGTTTGTTAGGGATGGTTAAGGGAAATAGTGGAGAGGGTAAGAGGGTAGGGATGCTAGGAGTGGGTTGGAGCAATAGGGAGTGGTATAGGGTTTCAAGGAGTGGGATGGGGTAAAGGGGAGATAGGGATGGATTGGGGCATTAGGGGTGGGGGTTGGAGTTGTTAGGGATGGTTGGGGCGATAGTGGGTTTGGGTGTGGATAGGGGTGTTAGGGGTGAGTTGGGGCAATAGAGGGTGGGGCAGGGGGTAATAGAGGTACCTTGGAGAAGAAATGGGGGGAAATAGTGAATGAATAGCTTTGTGTTCCTATTTCTCTTGACAGATTGAGGACATCAAGAAGGCGGCCCTGGATCTCAGAAGAAAGGAAGGGGAGTGTCTGGACCAGATGCAATTGTGGCAGGAGAAGCAGGGAATTAATGTCATAAAATTACCATCAGGGATATATTAACAAGGTTTCTTGATTTCCTGATTACATCACTGGACCAGCTATTGCTCTGCTACAAGACCCTGGCTCTGCCTATTGCTTCAAGAAACCCTCATGCACATTTACTTCATGGTTTCCTATTACCTGGTATTAAAAAAATGGCAAATAAGCTGTCTTATAGTAACAAAATGAAGAATATTGAAAAATATTCTCACACCCAAATTTTGTTTTTTAGGTAGATAAAATCATCTAGAAAAAATACCTTTCCTCAATATTGCATCAATTAATCAACATTTTCTAAATATGTTGTTATATATGTTTATTAGAACATAAGACTTGCCACACTGGGTCAGACCAAAGGTCCACCAAGCCCAGTATCCTGTTTCCAACAGTGACCAAGCCAGGTCAAAAGTACCTGGCTGGATCTCAGGAAGTATATAGTTTCCAAACTGTTTATACCAAAAATAAATAGTGGATATCTGCAACTCTACCTTAGTAATGGTTAATGGACTTTTCCTCTAGGAACTTGTCCAAACCTTTTTTTAAACAAAGCTGCATTAATAGCTTTTACCACATCCTCTGGCAATGAATGCCTGAGCTTAATTTTGCATTGAGTAAAAAAAGATTTTCCCATATTAGTTTTAAATGTATTACCTAGTAAATTAAATGTCCCCTGGTCTTTGTAATTTTCAAAAGAGTAAACTACTAATTAACTTTTACACATTCCATTCCACTCATTATTTTACAGGCCTCTATCATATCTCTTCTCCAATCTGGAGTCCCAACATTTAACATCATCTCCTTAAACCAATCACTTAAATGGAGAAAACATATTACTATTACTAAATTTTACCTTTAACTTCTCTTTAAAACAAGCTAAAACTCACACAAGCATCATTCATCCTGTTATGAACTGGGATGTTTGTGGACCCTGGATTGAGGTGAGAGCTGACTCTACCCACAGGGAGGAGCCCTGAGGGGACTCATCACAATAGGCGTGGCCTCAGCTGAGACAGACACAATAGCAAAGAGACTTTATTATACTAGAATGTTGAGGAATCCCACCATGTGGGAAGAGAGACACAGTCCAGAGTAAAAGGTAGCTCAATGGTGATGTCCCCGGTAGTGGCCCGCGACACGGGGTACACCGAGAAATGCCTCCTCAGATGAAACTTCTCTAGTAGATCCGGTAGTGGCCAGCAGCACAGGGTACCCCGAGAATCACAGGAGAGTGCTTGAGAGTAGTGCAGGAGGTCCGCAGGGCTGAAGGAATGATGGTACTCACTCTGAAGTATGCCAGGAAGGTTGCTGAGAAGATCTTGGTAGTGGCCCGAGGCACACCAGAGGTTCCAATAGCAGAAGGAAGCAAACTCACCAGGCTGAACCAGACTCACCCAGAGTAGATGGAGAGTGGTTCTAGGCAGGAAGGACCTCCAAGGAGCGGATAGCCTGAATGTACCAAGGCCCCCGAGGAGTGGGTACCTAAGGCATTTGAGTCTCAGTGTCAGGAATGAGCTCAGCGTAGTGAAGCAAAATGTCTCTGAAGGAGTGGAATATAGCAGGAAGGAAGTCCTTGCTAACTCGTAGGTAGCTCAGTCCAGCAGGGTTAATTACAAGCAGGCAGATGAGGAGCAGATGCCCCCAAGGTTCCCGCCATGACATGTATAAGATGGGGCCTGGCACATGCGCAAATGCCTTAGGTAATGCCCGATTCAAGATGGCGGACGGGATTACCTATGCTATTTCAGGAACGCCGAAGAGAGCGGCATGAAGAGGCAGAGGTCGCCAAATATCCGAGTTCCACTGAAGCAGGGAAAAAGGAGGTGAGCAACAGAGATTGCAGCCGTCTATGACCGACGGATGCAACACATCCCTGTCACAATGATTTTTTACAAAAACATATATAAATGCAAAATTTAACCAAGTGCATTAATATTGTCTATCACTTCTTTCTACCAATATATATATATATATATCTTGTTTCATTCTCTCTGGGATCTCAATTTAAATGTTCCCCACAAAGTAAAAGCCCCATCAAGGTCCTTGTTTCGCCGTCTATAAAGGAAAGTTATTTTTTTCAAGATAATTTTAGCTACATAAAAACCAAAATCTGGATGTCAGAAAATATTTCAGTATGCTTCATTTTGCCTATCTGGGTTATGGGCTGCACTGTTATGAAACAGTACTTGTTATGCACGCACAGGCTTAGTATTGAACTCAGGGGGTTGTTAGATCCTATACTCTTATCAGGCGAACTCGATGCCTCACATTCAACACACACCTACAGACTAGTGGCAGGATCCTGGCACTTGATGTCCTGCTATCTAGGGTAGACCTCAACACGAAGCTCCCGGACACTTACCCTACCTCCAAACCACTAACACTACCTAGCCATCATGTATTACAAGACAGCCTTACACAAGTATACGTATCTCTGGGAATCTGTCTATAGCCTTGCCAATCCTTACAGAACATGTGTGTCCCTCCACTAGAAGCACTTACCATCACCTCTAATTCCTTGTAGGAGCATGCAGATCATACCCTGGAGCATGTGAGATAATGGATTGCCACACAACTTGTGGGAAGAAAAGAAGGAAAAGTCTCAGGCCACTCTTGCTGCTGCTGCAGCATCAGTGGCCACCATGGGGTAGCAGCAGCTACCTCTACCACCAGCACCATGAGCAGTGTGGACCCTGTGGTGAAACAGTAGCCATTCTCCCCTCGCGCTGCCCCCACCCACCCCCCTACTGGAGGTCCTGGGCCTTTAGCCACAGCAATCCCTTTTCCCTTCCCTGTAGGGCCTCTTCCCCTTTCTGCCCCAGGACCTTGGGATGCTGGTCCTGGGGCTTCTCAGCCATTGCTGGATGAAGGAGGCAATGAGCCACCTTGACACCTCCTGCTAGAATCTACAGACCACTGCCTAGCAGCAGAATGTGACTCAGTGACCAAAACACCCGCTCCAGGTCAGGAAGCAGGGTCTCTGGCTGCTTTTGGCCTGTTCTGCAGAAGGTGGGGGAGGAGTTGAGCAGGGTCGGAGCTGACCTCAGGAGGCTGGTTATGATGGTGGAGTGTCAAAATCAGGCTCAAGAAGGCTACACAGATACTCTTGAGTAGATGGCTATAAGTTCAGCTCCCTAGGCCTTTCAAAACCTGGCCTATCAAGGTTCCTGGACCCTTTCTGTTTTATGTAAATAGTTTGGTCCCTAGATTTTTCCACCTCTTTCCCATTTTTTTCTCATTTCTTTTATTTGTAAATCATTTTAAATGTTTTAAACAGTTTTAAATTTTCTATAGAAAAGTTTATTTTAATATTTCAATTTGGGTGTCTCTTTTATTTGATGCATGATTTGGTATATTTCCACTCAGTGTAAAGTTCCTCTAAGGACAAACTATAGAAATTATTCTTTCACTCACACATAGTCTTGCATGTAGTTTGTTATGCAGATCTTTATCCTCGTTTCATCTACCCTTACAGTAGCCTATCTGTAACTTTTGTTTATTTGGATGGGCAGTGTACATTTAGCACCCTCAGTATGGCCCAGTCTATCCCAGGTAAGCTTGCTCCCATACACCAGCATGGCCCAATTTGTCCCAGTTACGCTCCAGTATGGGTCTCTCTATCCCAGGTTCACATATTCACACCCCCTTAGCCTGCTGTCATGTCTAATCACCCAGAGAAGCCGGCCTGTTAAACACCAAGTTACAAATCACCATGAAAGTTTGAATTTGGCATATAAATAAGCAGTAGCAAATGCACTCCATCCTGTCGATGATGATCACAGGTAGGTCACTTTTAAAACAGTTCATTACTTGCATACGCCAACATGCCCAACTCACTCACTTTTGTTGTAGGTACTTTTATTCACAAAAGTGCATATGTGCACACATGCGACCCATTTATAAAATATGGAATATGATCAAAGTTTCTTATGCCTTTTTTTTTTCCATGCATACCTTTTAAAAATCCTCTCCTTACTTTTTAAAACTTCACCCCAACTATGCCCAGAAAGCATCTTTTCTTGTGTGCATATAAGCATCAGTGAAGTTGAGTTTCAAGCATATTTTCACAAGCACAAATCCCATGCAATTTTATTATGAGCCATTTAAGTGAATAACCTGTGTTTGAAGCTTGTAGATGGCTTTGAAAATTCACCCCTACAGATTTCGTTATATATGTATATTGTTTTTCTACTATTTTTATTTTCCAATTCTTTTATTTTTTTGTCAAGTTGTAAAAGCATATATAGCTTTGCTGGTAGAAATATGAAGAGATTTAAATAAAGAATTAAACAGAGAGATGTAAAATATAAATGTGTATTTTTCCTAGGGGTATTCTATGCACTCCTACAGAAACCATCAGCTCATCTTAAGACTAAATTGCAAAATATTTTGATTTCTTCAAGCAGCAGAATATGCATAGTTAACAGATGTGACCAACATTAAAGGAATAGTTATCAGCCATTAAGATTTATTGTAACTTTCTGCATAATGCATCTTACATTTGAAAATCTGTATTTTAATTTTTAAAACACATATCTATATTACTTGAAAAGGGGGTATGTCTAAATTATAAATGTACTACCTCAGGCCAAGCAGAATTTGGCTTTACACATACACAGGCTGAAGTCCTGATTGAGCACAATGATGGGAATCTTGCTTTCAACAGATGGTGCTACTGCATCTATAACAATCTGCTGGGAATTCTGTAGTTTCTGCATAGGAGAAGAGAATCTTACTACATTTAGACAAATCTCTAGTCTAAACCATAGCATACTCTATGACTCAACGGTCATTTTTCAGTACACATATTTATAGCTGAAATCACAGTCTTGGGACCCCAGCTATGAGTCTCCATTCTGTCTTTCCATACACCAGCCTTCTTCTCACTCATGTACAATTAGGTGCATCATGAATGTAGGCCTATATCTGAGAAGACTAGTAGTTGTAAAGATGAAATGCCACTTTGAATGCACAACAATGACTGTCATATTGACAGAGCTTAATTTGTAGACAAAAAAGAAGGGGAACTGTGAGGGTGAGGTGGTAGCAGAGTAGAGAAGGGAGGTGGAGTGGGGAGAGAAAGGCCAGTGCTGGGTGTGACCCATGTGAAGGAGAAGGGCCAGGGCAGTATATGACTAGGATTGCCAACTGGATCCAGATTTTCAGGACAGATTGATCCAGTGCTGGTTTTACTCCCATGAATGCTTGACTTGTAATTATACATTTTTTTATGGAATGCACTAGGGAAATAAGAACAAGTCACTGCATGTAATGGGGTAAAACCAGGATTGGATCAAACTGTCCTGAAAATCTGGAGCTGGTTGTCAAACCTATGTATGACCTACATGAAGGAAACAGAAGAACATAAGAAATTGCCATACTGGGTCAAACCAAGGGTCAATCAAGCCCAGCATCCTGTTTCCAACAGTGTCTAATCCAGGCTACAAGTACTATCAAGTACCCAAAAACTAAGTCTATCCCATGCTACTGATGCTAGTAATAGCAGTGGCTATTTTCTAAGTCAAATTGATTCTTGCCAATAATAGCAGTGGCTATTCTTTAAGACAACTTGATTAATATCAGTTAATGGACTTTTCATCTAAGAACTTATCCAAACCTTTTTTAAACACAGCTATACTAACTGCACTAACCACATCCTCTGGCAACAAATTCCAGAGTTTAATTGTGCGTTGAGTGAAGAAGAACTTTCTCTGATTAGTTTTAAATGTGCTACATGCTAACTTCATGGAGTGCCCCCTAGTCTTTCTATTATCTGAAAAACTAAATAACCGATTCGCATCTACCCGTTCTAGACCTCTCATGATTTTAAACACCTCTATCATATCCCCCCTCAGCCATCTCAGCCAAGCTGAAAAGTCCTAACCTCTTTAGTCTTTCCTCATAGGGGAGCTGTTCCATCCCTTTTATCATTTTGGTTGACCCTTCTCTGTACCTTCTCCATCGCAAATATATCGTTTTTGAGATGCGGCGACCAGAACTGTATACAAGACTCAAGGTGTGGTCTCACCATGGAGTGATGCAGAGGCATTAAGACATTTTCCATTTTATTCCCCATTCCCTTCCTAATAATTCCTAACATTCTGTTTGCTTTTTTAACTGCTGTAGCACAGTCAGCTGCCAATTTCAATGCATTAACTACTATGATGCCTAGATCTTTTTACTGGATGGTAGCTCCTAATATAGATCCTAACATCATGTAACTACAGCAGCATGGATTATTTTTTTCCCTATATGCATCACCTTGCACTTATCCACATTAATTTTCATCTGCCATTTGGAAGCCCAATCTTCCAGTCTCGCTAGGTCCTCCTGCAATGTATCACAATCTGCTTGTGATTTAACTACTCTGAATAATTTTGTATCATCTGCAAATTTGATTACCTCGCTTGTCGCATTCCTTTCCAAATCATTTATATATTGTAAAGCACCAAGTACAGATCCCTATTTACCCTTTTCCACTGAGAAAATTGACAATTTAATCATATTCTCTGTTTCCTGTCTTTTAACCAGTTTGTAATCCACAAAAGGACACCACCCCCTATCACATGACTTTTTAGTTTCCTTAGAAACCTCTCATGAGGGACTTTGTCAGATGCCTTCTGAAAATCCAAATACACTACATCTACTGACTCACCTTTATCCACATGTTTATTAACCTCTTCAAAAAAATGAAGCAGATTTGTGAGGCAAGACGTCCCTTGGGTAACTCCCTGCTATGTTCCATTAAACCATGTCTTTCTATATATTCTGTGATTTTGATCTTTAGAATAGTTTCCACTATTTTTCCCAACACCGAAGTCAGGCTCACTGGTCTATAGTTTCCCAGATCATCTCTGGAGCCCTTTCTAACTATTGGGATTATATTAGCTACCCTCCAGTCTTCAGGTACAATGGATGATTTTAATGATAGGTTACACATTTTAATTAACAGATCTGAAATTTCATTTTTTAGTTTCTTCAGAACCCTAGGGTACTGAAGGAGGGATCAGAGTGGAGGGACCAGATATGAGCTTTCTCCTAAACATTCACACAATTAAAGACAAATTTTAAAAGCCCTGCACATGCCAAAACCAGAAGTTACATCAGTATGTTGGACCAGTGCGCCAAGCAGATTTTAAAATCCAGCCTGGTACGCGCACAAATGGAAAAGTCCAAAAAGGGGTGGAGCCTGAGCATGGTCTGGACAGGGCATGGGAGGACATGGGCCTTCTGGGACTTTAACTGAAATCTGTGTGTAAGTATTTATGCACACAACTGCACACCAGGGTCCCCTGCCACATAACTTTACTACTGTTATGGATGACATGCAAGTAACACAACAAAACTTCTAGGCTAATCGGCAGAGTTTTAAGGGTCGGGCCTAACAGGGATAAAGGAAGGCTACTAACCTAAGGGGTTTTAGAAGTCCTATCTTTCTACTGAGCACACTGGGAACAAGCTGGGAAACTACCTATATGTTGGCATGTGTCCCTTATAAAATTCCCCCATTTACGCAGTAGAAGTGGCATTTGTGCACACAAGCATGCATCCATGTAAAATTGTGCACCCATATACTCGTGTCCAAGCTATTTTATACCATGTGCACAAATACGCGCACACGTCATAAAATGGACACATCTCTGGATGCAAGCCGGCAAATGCATGCACATGTGCGCCTGCACACCAGTATTAATGTTACCATTTATGGGAACACACCCAGAAGCAGCAGAAGCAGTGTGGCTAGCAGGCTGTCACTTCCTATCTCTCCAACCTTGGTCATTCTCCCTCATGGCCTCCTCACTTGTGCTAGCAAACTGCACAAATATCAAGGCCATGTGGCTGCTTTTGTCTCAGCTTGAACATCTCCAAAACTCTTTGCTCTGTTTCCTCTGGGACCTGGGGAAGCAGAATTGATTCATGTTCTCACTGGCTCTGCTCCTTTGCTGCAGGGGAGCCAGAACTGATTTCTACTGCTGGTTCTATTCTGCCTCTTTGAGTATTGGAAAAAAGGGGGTAGAAGGTCGTTCTGGCTTGTTCTGCCAGAAATTAAGCCCTGGGTAATGGACACAATAAAAGGCTGGATTAGCACAAGTTTGAAACTTGTGAGCTGTTGTGCCAATCATCAAGGCCAGGGTTGAAGCCTTAATGACTGGCACTGCTCATTAATTTCAAACTTGTACTAATCCAGCTTCTTTTGTTCTGGTTGTTAACTCTGTGTAAGGGTTGTGGGGGGTTTTGAACCCTTTGCTCAGGAGGAAAAGAGCTAAAACTGTAACATGTACTTTATCATGTCCCCCAGTTTGTGGGACATGATAAAGTACTTAGTTCTATTGGTCTAGGTATTCTTAGGTGGAGCTATGCAAATCAGGAAAGTCATTGGCTAGCAAGAAAATCCACCTTGACAGTGCAGCTGTGCTAGCCAGCAGGGAGATACCTGTTGGCACAATTTCATTGTTTCTAAGAGGACAGGGTCCAAGCCAGGTCACAATGAACATGCAGGACTATGCTGGATCTTCCCCCTTGCCTGTCTGGTAAGAGAATCCACACTGCTTTGTTGTTTTCCACAACTTATAAGTCAGGAGACCCATGTTATGATGTAAACCTTTGTTGCTTTTCATTAAACTGCACCAGAAGGCGTGATTGTTTTGTGGTATTTAAACCAGACACTGACACTCTGCAGTGTCTGCTTCAGTATCGTCCCCTTGAATGTATTTATTTATTTATTTGCTTTTTTTTCCAATTTATTCTTTATTAATTTTTTAAATAATTATGACAAAAAAACCCTGTCAATACAAAATATTACTTTCAATCATTAACAAATACCTCAATAAAGAGAATATATTTCTAGGAAAACATAAAGATAATCATTACCTTAACCATTTTAAACAATGAAAATCATCTATTACTATGAAATTTTACAGTATACATCTAAATTAAATGAGCATTAATAAGGAATAATTCACAATGTATGAAAGTTTCACACGCCTATATTCTATTTAACCGCTATTAGATTGGCCTATATTCCCACCAAGTAATCTTTTAGATTCTAAAAATTTCTTTAGATCTCCTGAATCATAATATATATATCTCTGGTCTCCAAACCGCATTATACATTTAGCTGGATATCGTACTAAAATTTGTGCACCTACTTGTTCTGCTTAATTTCTCAAAGATAGAAATTCCTTTCTTTTATGCTGTTATTTTTAGCAATATCTGGATAAATCCAGATTTGGTGATCACAAAATTTAACTGATCTATTGCATAAAAATAGTCTCAAAACAGTATCTCTATCAGTTGGGAAAACAAATCTAACACCGTTCCTTTCTTTTCAACGATATTAATATCAGCAGAAGACTCTAATAATTCTGAAACATTCAAGGCAGAAGTATGTTCCTCATTTACTGAGGTTGATACTATATAATAAATCTTAGCTATTACAGGAAGAGCTTCTGAAGGTATTTTTAATATTTTCTTTAAATATCTCTTAAACTGATCTTGTAAATTAGAGAATTTCAATAAAGGAAAATTAATTACCCTTAAATTTAAATACCTATTTTCATTCTCCAACCTTTCTAGATTTCTAACATGTATCAACTCCCCTTGTACCATATTGGTTTGTACCTTCTGTACTTGAGAGATTTTATTTTCCAATTCTACCAACTGTGATTTTTGTTTATTCAGATTTTCTTCTGTTTTAAGTACTCTAGTATTCATTTCCAGTGTAACATTGGTCAGTTTAGAAATAGCTTTCTCTAACATTACAATCGCAGTCCAGACCGAGTCCAGAGTTATTTTAGATGGCTTCTCTAATTTCTTCATTGGGGGGATAAGTGCCATTTCTTTCCCCTCCTTTCCCATCATCTCCATTTGAATCTTAAGATGTACTTAGGAAAGATTCCTACCATATCTTTTTTATCATCTTTCTCATGAAGCCCCAAGGAAGAAACTTCACTTAAAACAGTTGCTATTTTTCCCTCAGCAAAGTCTGTTCCTTGCGCTGATGTTTGGAGAGGGGGAGAAGGGGTAGCTGGTGCTCCCGGGCTGAGTGATACTTGCGAGGCTGATAATTCCATACTTAGCTCAATTTCCGGAATCATAGCACCTCCCTCGGGAGGTTTTTCAAGTGTGGGGCTGAAAAAGCTCTCAATTTTACTGTGGGAGGGATCTACTGGAGAGGATGAAATTGCCACCTCTCTCAGTTTCCCCTTCCTTTTTGTATGTGACATATTTATGCTAAAGAAATAATGTCCAAAAGAAATTCTGAGGTCTAATCAGCACTTTCAATCTTTTTTTTTACGGTGTATACTGTAAACTGAAGGGGAAAGGAAGGTTTTGTTTTAAAATTAACTTAACTAACTTAAACAAAGCCGCGTGCCCTTTAGGCACGCATGGCTTGGGCGACGCACTCGCCGACGTCGACTGCACGCCGTTAAAGGTCAAACTTTATAGGATGATAAGATGACGTCACTTCCGGGATGAGCTTCCTCCATTGGGGCAAGGTCCTCCCTGCCCCCAGTTGCAGTGAATTTTGTGAGTTGTCCCTGCCCCCAGTTGCCAAAGTCCTCCCTGCCCCAGTTGCAGCGAATTTCAGATGTTTCAATATTGTAAAGTGCAGGTAATAAGGTCTTTACCTCTCCTTCCCCTCGTTGGGGGAGAAAAGCAAGTTTGCTTACCGTAAACGGTGTTTCCGTAGATAGCAGGATGAATTAGCCATGCTGTAATGAGACCTGTCCATCAGGCACAGGAGGCGGAGCTTCCAAAGTGAGGTCAGAGCTTTGCTCTGAGGCTGCGCGTGTGTTCCCGCGCTGGATCAACGACTCTCCTCAGTCTGTGAAATAGCAAGCGTGAGCACAAAGTTCGACTGACAGGGAGGAGGGTGGGTCAGCATGGCTAATTCATCCTGCTATCTACGGAAACACCGTTTACGGTAAGCAAACTTGCTTTTTCCCGTCGATAGCAGGCTGAATTAGCCCTGCTGTAATGGGAGTTCAAAGCTAGCATCACGGTATTAGTTTGTATTGTTTGTCGTGATGCCCAGGTGTGTCAGTCAAATTCAGTATTTTCTCTTGATAGTGTCTGTAAAACTGCCTGACCCAGTCTTGTGTCTTTTGTGGACTGGTGATCTAGACAGTAATGAGCCGCAAAGGTGTGAAGGGATGCCCACGTTGCTGACTTGCAAATGTCCAAAAGTGGCACATTTGAGAGATAAGCAATAGAGGTTGCTATTGCTCTTGTTTGATGTGCCTTTGGTCGAGAGGGTAGATTTATCTGTTGTTTGGTATGACAGAATTGAATGCATTGTGCAATCCAACTGGCTATAGTGCGTTTGGCTACTGGTTTCCCCCGGCATATTTGGGTTAAATGACAAGAATAGCTGAGAAGGCCTGTTCAAAGATTGAGTCTTTAAGGTGTAAAGTGCTAGTGCACGTTTACATAGAAACATAGAAACATAGAAATGACGGCAGAAGAAGACCAAATGGCCCATCTAGTCTGCCCAGCAAGCTTCACACATATTTTCTCTCATACTTATCTGTTTCTCTTAGCTCTTGGTTCTATTTCCCTTCCACCCCCACCTTTAATGTAGAGAGCAGTGATGGAGCTGCATCCAAGTGAAATATCCAGCTTGATTCGTTAGGGGTAGTAGCCGCCGCAATAAGCAAGCTGCACCCATGCTTATTTGTTTTACCCAGACTATGTTATTAGCCCTTATTGGTTGTTTTTCTTCTCCCCTGCCGTTGAAGCAGGGAGCTATGCTGGATATGCGTGACGTATAAGTCTTCTCCCATGCCGTTGAAGCAGAGAGCCATGCTGGATGTGCATCGAAAGTGAAGTATCAGGCACATTTGGTTTGGGGTAGTAACCGCCGTAACAAGCCAGCTACTCCCGCTTTGTGAGTGCGAACCCTCTTTTCTTCTCCCCTGCCGTTGAAGCAGAGAGCTCTGCTGGATGTGTGAAGTATCAGTTTTTCTTCTCCCCTGCCGTTGAATCAGAGAACTTTGCTGTATATGCATTGAAAGTGAAGTATCAGGCTTATTTGATTTGGGGTAGTAACCGCCGTAACAAGCCAGCTACTCCCCTCTTTGTGAGTGTGAATCCTTTTTTCCACATTTCCTCTTGCTGTTGAAGCTTAGAGCGATGTTGGAGTCACCGTAAGCCTGTGTATGTTTATTTAATAAGGGTATTGACTCCAGGCAGTAGCCGTCATTCTGGCGAGTCACCCACTCTTCATTGGCAGCCTCTTGACTTTATGGATCCACAGTGTTTATCCCACGCCCCTTTGAAGTCCTTCACAGTTCTTCACAGTTTACAATCTAGAGTATGTAATTGTTTTTCTTTTTCTGACTTGTGTGGTTCTGGAAAGAAAATTGGCAGTTCAATGGATTGATTGAGATGGAAAGGGGTCACCACTTTTGGAAGAAAGGAGGGATGTGTTCGTAGGAGCACTTTCTGTGGTAATAATTGCAAATATGGTGAATAGTGTACCAAGGCTTTTAGTTCACTCACACGTCTTGCTGATGTGATGGCCACTAAAAACACAACCTTCCATGTAAGGTATTTCATATGAGCTGAGTGTAAAGGCTCGAATGGAAATTGCGTGTTGGTCTAAAACTATGTTTAGGTCCCACGGTATTGGTGGTTTCGAGATTGGGGGATGTAAATTCATGAGGCCTTTGAGAAATCTGGATATGATAGGGTGCAAGGAGATGGATTGTCCCCTATACAAGCGATGTCTTGCCGCAATGGCACTGAGGTGTACTCACACCGAAGAAGTGGCTAGACCCGAGGTATGTAGAGTATGAAGATAGTCTAACATTCGTGCTGGAGGACAGGATAAAGGGTCCACGGATTCAGAGATGCACCAACGAAGATATCTCTGCCATTTCGAATAGAAGTTTCTTCTCGTGGATAGTCGGCGTGATGCAAGGATAACGTCCTGAACAGTCAAGGAGATACCCTGTTCCTCAAGGAGGATCCGCTCAGTCTCCACGCTGTGAGGTGTAGAGATTGGTGGAGTGGGTGAAGCAGTGTACCGTCTTCCTGTGAGAGGAGATCGACTCTTAATGGAAGGCGAATATGTGGTTGTACCGACATGTGTAGTAGATATGGGTACCTATGTTGACGGGGCCACGCAGGCGCTATGAGGATTAATTGCGCTGCATCCAGTATGCATTTTTGCAGCGTACGTGTGATCAGCGGAATTGGGGGAAAGGCATACAGGAGTTGTTGTGTCCATGGAAGGAGAAAAGCGTCCTGCGCTTGCCGTAGTCGACTCGGCCAAATTGAACAAAAGTTTTCTACCTTGCGATTGTGTTCGGTCGCAAAGAGGTCTATGGAGGGTGTTCCCCATTTTTGGAAAATGTAGTTTGCTACTTCCTGGTGAAGTTCCCATTCGTGTGGATGGAAAATTCGGCTGAGTCTGTCCGCTTGTGTGTTGGCTATGCCTGGAATGTAAGTGGCTTGTAGGTGAATTGAGTGTTTGCACGCCCATTCCCATATCCAAATTGCTTCCCTGCATAGTGGCCAGGATCCCGTGCCGCCTTGTTTGTTTATGTAGAACATCGCTACTTGGTTGTCGGTGTAAATCATAAGCCTGTGACCTCGTAAATACGGGAGAAAGGTTCGTAATGCATATCGGATCGCCCGGAGTTCCAGGAGATTGATTTGAAAGGTCTGCTCTGTTAGTGACCATAGACCTTGTGTTTGAAACTTGTCCAGATGGGCACCCCAACCCTTCCTGGATGCATCTGTAGTGAGAACCGCATTGTGTGGAAGGATCGTGAAAGGTGCTCCTTTTATTAAGGTGCGCCGTTGGAGCCACCACTGAAGTTGACTGACCATTGCTGTGTTCATTTGGATCTTCCAGGACAATGGTTGTGAGTGTTGCTTCCACTGTCGTCGAAGATGCCATTGTATCTGATGCATTTGCAGACGTGTATTTGCAATGGCATGTATAGCCGCTGCCATGTGGCCTAATGCTACCAGGACTTGTCGAGCCGTTGGTCTCTGCGTCCGTTGTAAGGCACGGAATATTTGTATCATTGTGGTTCGTCGTTCTGGGGGTAGAAAGAATTTGTGTTTGATAGTATCTAGGAGAACTCCTAGAAATTGTAAGGTTTGGGTTGCTTGAAACTGCGACTTCTGATAGTTGATGAGAAGGCCTAGGTTTTGGAGGCAGAGAATGGTTTGAGAAAGATTGTGACGTAAGGTCGCAGGGTCTCATGCTGTCAGTAACCAATCGTCTAGGTATGGAAAGATTATGATTCCCTGTTGACGGAGGTGAGCCACCACCACTGCCATGCATTTGGTGAAGACTCTCGGCGCTGTGGACAGTCCGAAAGGTAGTACCTTGTATTGATAGTGGTTGTTCAGGACTTGGAAAGACAGGTATTTCCATGACGAGGGGTGCATTGGAATATGAGTATAAGCGTCCTTGAGGTCGATACTGCACATCCATGCATTGCGTTGGATTAAGGGTAAGATGGATTTTAGGGATATCATCTTGAATTTCTCTGTGATTATAAATTTGTTGAGCTGTCGGAGGTCGAGGATTGGACGTAGGTCCCCTGATTTCTTTGGAATGAGGAAGTAAGGGGAGTAAAAACCAGCGTCCCAGGAGGTCTTCGGTAGAAGTTGAATTGCTTGTTGTTGTAGCAATTTGTTTAATTCTTGGCGAATTTCTATTGCGTTTGTCTGATATATCCTGGACGGGGGATGTGGAAGTGGTGGTATTTGGTGGAATGGGATTTTGTACCCCTGTCGTATGATGTTTAGGACCCATTGGTCCGTGGTGATGGAAGCCCACTGTTGATAATACAGAGATATCCTTCCTGCCTGTTGCTGAAGTGGCGGTGGCTGAGGCAGTGTTAAAAAGACTGCGATGGTTTGGTGGAAGTGGTTTGTTGTTGTTGGTGTTGCTGTGGACGTTGAGACCGTCCACGGCCTCTCCTTGGTTGGCTCTGTGAAGGAGCCGGCCTACTATATGATTGGTAAGATTGATAAAGAGGTGCCCGATATGATGAATATTGCCTATACGGTCTCCGCTGGAAGGTTTGACGTCTGTATTGAGTGAAAAACCGTCTTGTGGGTTGGTACGAAGGTTGAGTGGTTAATGACTGCACCGCTGCGGATTGTTCCTTTAACTGCACAACCGTCTCCTGCAGTTTCTCCCCAAAAAGATTATCACCTTTACACGGAAGATTGGCTAGCTTTGTATGAACGTCTTCTCTAATGGAGCTGGACTTCAGCCAGGCTAATCTTCTTGCTGCTATGGCACTGGCGGAGACTCGAGAAGCCGTGTCAAATCCCTCATAAGTGGTACGGAGGAGGTGTTGGATACCCTCCTCTATATCCTGAACTGGGGAGAAATCTGTGAGTTCTGGGTTTGTCTTCATCCTCTGTACACAATCATATAAATATTGTGCTAGATAAAATTGGTGGTGGTATATTCGCGCACCCAACATAGCCCCTTGGTATGCTCGTTTTGCGAAGTCGTCCAGAGTTCTCATATCCTTAACTGGTGGAGTTGAGGAATGCAATTTATTCTTCCTAGCTTTCCCCATCGCTGATTCTACCACCAAGGAGGTGTGTGGCAGCTGAGTGTTAGAATAATGAGCGGCTTTTTGTAGTTTGTACTTAATGTCAATTTTCCGTGACACCGCCGGGATTGTAAATGGGGTGTCCCAGGACTTCTCCAGCAAGCTGTGAAGAACCGTGTGTGGGGGTAACGCCGTTGGTTCGTGGGGTGTATCAAATATCTTTAAAAGATCAAGAGTTTCTGCTCTTGGGTCTGGTATTTTTTGAATAGTAATATTTAACGCCTTCCCCATTTTCTCCAAAAATTTTGGGTACGTCAAATCTTCCGGTGGGGAGTATGGTTCGTTTTGGTCAACGTCCGGATCTGATGGGTAACCCGTAGAGGAATCCGGGGTAGGGTTGTTGAATTGGGTGTCTTGCTCATTGTCGGGCGATAGTGGCAGTTCGACAGGTTGGTTGTGATGTGGTGTTTTGTTGGAGATAATTGGAGAGTATTGTATTGTTGGACCCAAGGGTGATCGGGTCAAATTTTCCGATCCTTGAGGACTTATAGATCTAGGAGAAGTGTCAGCCGATTGTACCGGTGAATGGTTTTCTTCAGTTTCTGGTGAAGTAGACATATCATATTTCTTTGTCATATTTTCATAGAAACCCGCTAGGGCATACGATAAGGATTTGAAGGCATCTCTTGTATTTGGAGACATGCTCTTTTTTCCCTTTTTAGAGGTATGGGAAGTGGAAATTTTTGCTTTTAAAATTTCCGATGCTGGTTGAGGCGTAAGCAGCTTATGGGCGCGGGTTTCCATTGGTAAAGCTTTTTTCTTTTGCAAGGGTTCTTGTAATGGATTAACATTATCACGTGTCCTGGAGTTGTAAGAGAGGTCCGAGTGACATCTCTCCGAAGAGGAGGACGAAGTAGCACGAGAGTAAACCTCTCCTTTGTCGATGTCAGACTGGAAACATTCAATTTCTTTTGACTGTTGTGATGATGTATTGTTCAACCCTTTACTGTGATTTTTTGGGAAAGTTGGTGAATCGGTTCGCGCCGTATGCACCGTGTCTCGTTGTACTATGTGAGTCGTATGCGCCGTGTCGCGCCGTCGCTTGTGCGCCGGTTCTTTTCGCGTTACTGTAGTGTTCCGCGCCGTGTGCGCCGCGTCGCTTCGCGCCGTGTGCGCCGCGTCTCGTTGGTCCTTGTGCGCCGCGTCTCGTTGGTCCTTGTGCGCCGCGCCGGGTCGTTCCTTATGCGTCGTGCCGTGGCGGTCCTTGTGCGCCAGATCACAGCACGTCACAGGCATTTCAGTAGGAGCGAAGAGTTGTGTATTTACCTGCGCCGCACGAGGCGTGTTTTTCGGCGCAGAAGTTTTGGCGTGCTTTGCCTCTTTATGGAGAACAGGTCCCCGGTCTGACAGTCGTTCCGACTGATAAGACTCGTCCGAGTCTTTCTCCTGAGGGCACTGACCTATGTGGGAGTGTACTGAGACCTTAGTAGTTTGTCTCGCGGGTACTGAGGGCCTACGCTCCTCTTGCCACTTACGTTTGGTAGGTCTATCTGAGCCTGTGTCTGTTGACAGTGCTTTTCAGCCTTGCGACGGGGATGTAGCCACGGAGCTCACCTGGGATGGTGATCGCAGGGAGCCCATGCACTCCGCTCGGATTCTACGCGCTCTTGGTGACATTCGTCCACACGAAGCACAGCTGGTCATATCATGGTCTGCCCCAAGACATCGGTAACATTTGTCATGTGTGTCTGTTATAGACATCACCTTCCCGCAGCCGCAGGGTTTGAAACCAGATGGTCGGGTTTTTTGTTGTTTTCCTGACATATTTTTTGTACGTTCTGAGGAGGTCTTGAAGCTCCGAGTGCGTCTCCCGCGCACGGAAAAACAGACTGAGGAGAGTCGTTGATCCAGCGCGGGAACACACGTGCAGCCTCAGAGCAAAGCTCTGACCTCACTTTGGAAGCTCCGCCTCCTGTGCCTGACGGACAGGTCTCATTACAGCAGGGCTAATTCAGCCTGCTATCGACGGGAAATAAAGCAGTTCCTTATATCTCAATACCAGAGTGATGTCACTTCCGGGATGAGCTTCCTCTGTCGGGGCAAGGTCCTCCCTGCCCCCGGTTGCAGTGAATTTCAGATGTTTCAATATTGTAAAGTGCAGGTAATAAGGTCTTTACCTCTCCTTCCCCTCTCCCCTTGAATTTAAAGTTTAAGTTCTTGTTTTCAAAATTTTGAAATTAAAAAGCCGTTACTTATTTGGTTAACTTGCTTGAACTCTATTGGCCTGCCTGCAATTTGCATCTGCAGGATACATTGTTATTAAGGGTTCCAACACTGAGATCTCCTCATTTACAAATATGCACTCATGCTTTCTCAGTGATAGGGCCAGTTTTATGGAAAAATGTATCTGTACAACCATGTAAACGGAACGATATAAAAACGTTTTTAAAGCAGCTAAAGGCCAATTTGTTTCAAATTGCAGTTATTGACTACTGACTTGAATGATGTGGCAATGACTTTTCTGAGGAGGGACTTTTTTTTTTTTTTTTTGCTGTAGTTTGCTGTTTTATTATTGTTGAGTAATGTTTTATTGAATTGTATTAAGTATTTGTATTTTATCTGTGTCTTTAAACTGATTGTAATCCACTTAGCACAATATACAGCTATTGGCGGAGTATAAATATTCTTAATAAATAATAAAGTTTCCCTTCCTGCTCCTTATAGAACAGGAGGGAAGGAACCAGTTTAGGGGGCAGAGTTTCTATTCTCTCCTCTGCCAGGATAAACTCATCTTTGCCACTTCGCTGCAGACTGCCCAAAGAACACCCCCGCTGCTCTGCCTCTTAAGTCTGAAAAGAAATGGAGGAATGGTGTTCCGGGCTGCTCCCCCCCCTGAATTAAGCCCTGCCTACTGCTTTTATTTATCTTTAAACACATTTTTTCTCTCAAATAACTGACGACCTCAGTCAAGTAATTTGGCTGTGCAGGAGAAGTGACTCACTAAGCTCAGGAAAATAAAATAAGTATAGCCCTGGCTTGCAGATGTGGGGGTGATGTTAATCATCAGTTTCAGTTTCAAAATCTAATGCAAAACCATTTTCTTTTCTGTGTCTATTTCTGTGGCCACTCACAACATAATCCATTCTATGATGGATACACAGTCAGTTTATCCCATTTTACTAAATAACTGTTATTTTTTTTACATCTTTATATAGAAATATATTATAGCATCAGTTGTACAAACTAGGCAGCAGAGCTATTAACTAAAATGTAAAAAATATACATATATATATATATAATGTTAGAGCTTCAAAAACAGTTATGTACAGAGATCTAAGAAAAGAATATATTCTGAAAGCTGGTACAGATGATCTCAAGTGCAATTATATATAATTTGAGTAGTGAGTCTGAGACTAGATAACATTTGTTAAACAGACTTTAAAGAAAAAACACATCCATAATAGAAAAGAAATCCTTTTTCACTCAGACAGTAATGCATGTTTTGAACAGTCTTCCATGTAGGATTTGTTAGGTATCATCAATCAAAAAAACGATGCAATAAATCTCTAAGTCAATAGGTTTATGCCATTCCAAAATTTTACAAAATGTTCAAGTCCCAAACATGAGAGCACTTTTGAAAAAGGCAATTTAGGTCATGTAGAGTCCTTAGAAACTATTATTGCTATCTTATTCTCACATAACATTTTCTTTCATGTCTTACCTTTATACCCAAAAGAGTGAAGTCCCCTATTAAACACTTGACTTTAGAAGCTGACTCAGTCACTATACTAAATATTTCGTTTTCATAAACACTAATAGTCTCTTAGACCAGATGCACTAAAATGTTTTTTCCTATTTTGCATCTATGGGAAAAATGCTTGGGACATCTTACTCAAAGCTTGAAACAAAGCAAATTATTAAGAGTTCCTAAGACCATGATTTATAAAGTATTGGGCCTGAGGAGAAATGTCCATATTTCACTGCACTGGTTTCCTATTGTAGTATGAGTTAAATTCAAATTTGTTATGCTGATTTTTAGAGCTGTGCAAGATGTCAGCCCAGAATACCTTAAGAAAGCCATTATATTTTATGTCCCACGGTGGGAATGATGTTCAACTAATAGTATCAGTATTTGATTATCTCTTTTAAATATTTGCATCTTCAAGCTACCTGCTCCCAAGGTTGCCAGAGACCCATGGCATGCCACTGCTTGCATTTGACTGTTATATGAGCTATTTTTGATGTTATATCTATTAATATTTTACCCTGCCTTGTACAAAATATTTAGAAAAGGCAGAATATAAATTTATCAAGGAATAACTGGGTGGAGTGACTGACTGATAATGAGGCTGCTTGGTAACCTAAGGAAATGAAGGGCAGGGAGAAAGTATAGAATTCCTGACCCTGAGCCTTCATTTTCATCCTGACTGAGCATGCCAGTACCTTAAGGAAACCCCCCCAAAAAGAGGAATGTATATTTGCATGTCAGCTTCAAAAAGTGTGTTTTATAATTCCAAGACGTGCATGTATATTATAGATGATCCAGGTGTGTGGGAGATTTGCATTTGTTCTGTGGGGGTGGATGTGTGTATAGGGCTCATTGAGAAAGGTATGGTGGGGTGTGGGTCAATAGGCCTACAGGTGGGAGTGTGAATGTGTGTGTGTTATGGGGGGGGGGGAGGTTAGATAGAGGGGAATGCATGTGGTACAGGGATGGGGGACTGTTTCTCCCTTGCACTCTCCATTTTTTCCTGCTCCCCTCTCCCTCCTCTCTCCCCATATGTGAGAGTGGAGATAGTGTGGTGGGGGGTAGGAGTGGGAGGGAGTTTGGAGGCGTGCATGTTCAGGAGTGGGGTAATGAAGGAGTTGTATTAGTGGGTGTTGGGGTTGCGATGTGTGTATGCAACTTTTTCCCTTGCATTCTCCACTTTCCCCCCTTCTCTCCCTCCCCATGTGTGTGTGTGTGTGTGTGTGTGTGTGTGTGTTTGAGGGGGGATGGTGATGTGATGGGTGATGTGTGGTGGGGTGTAAGGTATGCATATAGAGGGGGTGGAGATAGGCTGGAGATGCAGATGGTAAATGGTATACTGGGATATACATGCCCATGTTGTTCTCCATTCCACTTTGCCCCTCTAACATACACCCCCCCCCCTTCACCTACCGTGCATATATGTGTGGGGTGTGGGGTTTGTGGTGGTGGTAGTAGCAGTGTTATAGGTGAGTGCTGGGGTGGTAGCAGTGGTGTGATTTATGTACATAGAAGGTGAATGTGGGGAGATGTAGGGTGATGAGTTTGTGAGTGTGTGTGTGTGGGGGAGGGATGTGAAAATCGTGATGAAAACCTATGCACCCTTTTTCCCCATCACACTCTCTAGTTGTCTGCCTCCATGTTCCCTCCTCTCCCCCTCACTCCTCTAAATCTCTTCCTCTCCATTTCATTCACTCTTCCTCTCCTATCCCCTCCTGTCTAACTCTTCTAACTCAGCCCACCTCATTCCTACCTTTACCTCGCTTTCCTACCTTCGGCCTCATCTTCCTGCTGCTGATGGGGCCCGGAAAATCCTATCAACCTTTCTGCTGCTGGTCTCCCCACTACTGCTGCCGTTATGCTGATTCCATTGGCTCTGGCCCCATGCTGCCTGAGGTCTCCTGCATCAGTTTCAGCAGTGTGCCAGTCTGTCCTTCTGCTCCAAATGACCATCGCTATGTATGACCATACAACCTCAAACAGAGGACTCGGCACAAATACAATGCCAATAAATATTCAAATAATTTATTGAAAATTTTTTTCTTTTTTTAATTAGGACCAACATGTGCAAAAGAACATCACATATTAAAACTATCATCGACGCATTATCATTCTAGCACCATACATCCCATACATTCATACACCCATACCCATAACACCCTAAAATTGTACCAATGACTCTTAAATATACCAATACCATACAATGTTGACAAGCCCAACATATAGCTTTTTAATGATATAAGTTATATAAGAAATTATAACGTGGCTGCAATAGCCTACATACAAAGTAATATTAATTATACAATCATATGCTATATGTAAATATATATTATCATTATTATGTAACCAACAGGACACCTGTTTCGCCCAAACCTAGGGCTTCCTCAGGGAGAAAAATATATATTGTTAAATCCGTAGTCTGCGCTGTCATCACTTAATTAACACTTGCTTGATGCAGAAACTGTGTAGCATTGATATCACTCCATCACAAAATTATTAATTGCACATGTTCCCGATCTCTATACCTATAAAAAGAATGAACAACAACACATATTTTAAATCACCAAACATCTTATGTCCGGGTGCGTACACCCTGTGCACCGTCACCTTTAGAACAGTACCAACCATTCCAATAACTTTATTTATATGCATAATCTTTATCAATTTAAAAAACTTCCAGGAATCCACAAAAATCCTTTCGGGTAACTCCTCTGAATCGTCAGTCATAGATAAAATCAGCCACGATTATTATCTTCGAACTTCATGAATTATGCTCCTATAATACAACCATAACACAAAGCTTATTGAATTATCCTTACTAAATGTCAAGCGTGTACCATACGCTAACTTCTAAACAACGCTACGCACTAGGCATTCGAAAGGCACCTGAGTATCTACTACATATACGGCTAGATTCAAAACAAATACACAAAACTGCCTTACCCGTGTCATCATAAACCGGAACGCCATGGGTAAGAAGATATTCTAATACTTATTTCTTCCTGAAAAGTACATCATTCACCAATGCCGCACGAACGCCTCCATCGGCGTAAAATACCTGCCTCTTATGCGCGCCGACAGCATTATTTAAACTAACCAAAACCTATCACGCACCCAAACACTTAATGACGTGTTACGTTCACGTTTCCAAAACGTATTACGTTGCCGTAGCGTACTATGTATCCATGCCGTGCTCCGTCCTAGTTGCTATAGCATGATGTTATACTTATTACTGTTCATAGAATGAAATGGCAATCTTGATTAAAACCACAACTAATCGCCGTAAAAAGCATCCCATTCAATAGCTTCGTTTAGTCCCTGAGGGTGAACAGTATTCCAAGTGAAAATGTAACGTTGCTCCACTTTCCTTAAAATATTGCTAACGTTGCCTTGTTGGCGAATATGACACTATTGAATGATGAAAAATTTTAAGTCATCAATATTATGCTTAAGAGCATGCCAGTGGGCTACTAAAGGGGCCCCTACCTTCCCCGTACGTATTCTACTCTTGTGTTCAATAATCCTATTTTTAATAGGTCTTATCGTATGCCCAATGTACAATAATTTGCAGGGACATATTATGGCATAAATCGCCATATTAGATGTACATGAAAATTTACCCTTCAGAATAAACGGATGAACCGATTGCATTGATGAAAATTCAGTGATTTCCAAGACATTACTACAAACGGAGCAACTCCCACATTTGGTCTGCCCCCAATCCTCCTGAGACTCACTATGTACTAACTTGGATAACATAGATCTTATATTGGAACCTTTACGCATGGAAAAGATAGGAGGTTCCTCAAAACCTGGTAAGGTCTGCAAAATCTGCCAGTGTTTCAGAATACACTGTTTGATATAATGCGATTTTATTGAAAAAGGGAGTGTACAAATTGGTCTACTAATATCATCATGTGGACTAGTTAAGAGTAAATTGTCTCTATCAGCATATAACGCTCGTTTATACGCCCGCTTCACAACTCTGGAAGGATACCCTCTCTCTTGAAACTTGTCCGCCAACTCTTGAGCATGTTTCTTATAATCATGTTTAGTAGAGCAAATGCGCCTATACCGAAGGAATTGGCTAATTGGTATGTTCTCCCTTAAATTCTTGGGATGAAAGCTGTTAAAATGGAGCGTAGTATTCCTGTCTGTAGGTTTAATATATATAGACGTGCTTAACTTATTGTTATGAATGGTAACCATTGTATCCAAATATGGTAATTGATGATAACTAGACTGGATGGTAAACTGCAAATTCAAATCACAATCATTCATATACTGGGCACATTGTACTAACAACTGTTCATCAGCTATCCAAATAAAGAATAAATCATCAATGTATCTCCTGTACAATAGAATCTTACTGAAGTACATAGAGGTATACAGGTAAAGCTCTTCATATTGACTAACATATAAACATGCTATGGATGGCGCAAGTGGAGAACCCATTGGGATGCCCTTAATTTGTTTAAACATCTGTCTCTGAAATTGGAAATAAAATCAAGTGATCACAATAGTAGCCAATTGCAAAATCATGTCTTTCTTGTGAGAACCAATATTAAGCTTATCTAAAGCATGCTCTACTATAGATATAGCAGACTGTTGCGGGATGTTGGTGTACAGGGACGTAATGTACATCGCTATGTATGAGCATGTGCAGATCACTGCTATGCTCACCTTGATTTGAGATTGTGGGAGTGAAATGTGGTGGCACAGAGGATTTGTGGATAGTGTTTGTATGAGGGATGGGATATATGCATGTAATTGGTGGAGGTTGTATGGGAGCCCTGGGGTATACGTGCAGTGGTTGTTGTTGATGTGTGTTTTTTGTTGTGGTGTGGGTAGGGTAGAGGTGTGAAGGTCAAGAGAGTGGTGCTTGTTGGTGTGCAGGGGAAATATAGTGACTGGGTTTGTTGTGGTGCTGAAAAGGTGAGGGTATACAAGTTACAAGGTAGTTTATTTACATACTGTTATTCAATAAAATATCACAATGGTTTACAGTTTAAAAACATACATAGTAATTGTAGCCAATACAAAATGTACTAGAACAATGCAAAAGAGAAATATATATCTGTTTTATTAATTTACTTTGCTGCAGTCTGTTCTCAAATTATATTTCATTGAACTCTTCTCTCATCTGCTCTGGCATCATGCTCTCTACTTAATTTTTGGAAAGACGGTCTCAAAGATCCATGTTTTTAGTTCTCTTTTAAAAGTTTTAAAATCGGTGCAGAATCACAGGTATTCTGGCATCGTATTCCAGAGCATGGGACTTGCTATGGAAATGGTTCTCTCGTACTTCAGTCAAATGGGCACTTTGTATTGACGGGACGTCTAAAAGACCTTTGTTTGATGATCTTAAAGCTTGTTGAGGGACATAAAAATGCAAGGCTCCTCCTAGTCAAACCATGCCTAAATTAGAGAATATTTTATGAATTAATTGTAAAACTTTAAAGTGAATACAATAATAAATCAGTATCCTGTGCAGTAAACTTATCCTAGGTGTAATATGATCATATTTTCTTGTATCAGATAAAAGATGAGCAGCAGTATTCTGTAATAGATTGTAAGCCCTCTGGGGATAGAGAAGTACCTTCAGTACCTGAATGTAAACTGGTGTGATATCTCAATTGAGATCGAATGTCGGTATATAAAAATAATAAATAAATAAAAATAATAATACATAAATAATTGAAGTGATCTTAAAGTGGATGCTGGGAGGCCAAAAAATAAGGAACTGCAATTATCAATATTTACAAAAATTAAAGTTTGCCATATAGTCTGGAAGTCATCATGTCCAAGCAAAAGTTTTAATCTTTTGAGCAGTTGGATCTTGAAGGATCCTTGTTTAATGATAGCTCTGATGTGATTATTCATGGAGAGTTTGCTGTCTACAATAACTCCCAAATCCCTGGCTGTTGAACTCATCAGAATAGTCTGAGAGTTGAATGTAAATGTATACAGTTGTTCCAATTTTTTTTTCTTGTTAAATGGATTATTTCAGTTTTTTGTTTTTTTTTATTTAAAGAGAGTTTATTATGAATTAACCATGTCTGGATTATAGCAAGATAAATACATAAACATTTGAGGGTATGGGATAGAGAATTATTAATGGAGGTCCAAAACTGAACAGGTATAGGTGTGTTTATGTAGGAAATGATGGGAGGAGGTGAGTGCATATGTGAGGGTGAGTGTTGTGAGATGGTTTGGAGTGGTTTGAGTGTCTGTGAAGAGTTGTGTGGGTGGAAATATGTGGACGTATATGTGAAGATATGTTATTGTGGTGTGTGCAGTATGAGGGGGTGAGTAGCTAGAAAAGATCTAGGCATCATAGTGGATAATACTTTAAAATCATCAGCTCAGTGTGCTGCAGCAGTCAAAAAAGCAAATAGAATGTTAGGAATTATTAGGAAGAGAATGGTTAATAGAACGGAAAATGTCATAATGCCTCTATATCGCTCCATGGTGAGACCAGACCTTGAATACTGTGTACAATTCTGGTCGCCGCATCTCAAAAAAGATATAGTTGCGATGGAGAAGGTACAGAGAAGGGCAACCAAAATGATAAAGGGGATGGAACAGCTTCCCTATGAGGAAAGGCTGAAGAGGTTAGGGCTGTTCAGCTTGGAGAAGAGTCGGCTGAGGGGAGATATGATAGAGGTCTTTAAGATCATGAGAGGTCTTGAACGAGTAGATGTGACTCAGTTATTTTCACTTTCGAATAATAGAAGGACTAGGGGACATTCCATGAAGTTAGCAAGTAGCACATTTAAGACTAATCGGAGAAAATTATTTTTCACTCAATGCACAATAAAGCTCTGGAATTTGTTGCCAGAGGATGTGGTTAGTGCAGTTAGTGTAGCTGGGTTCAAAAAAGGTTTGGATAAGTTCTTGGAGGAGAAGTCCATTAATGGCTATTAATCAATTTTACTTAGGGAATAGCCACTGCTATTAATTGCATCAGTAACATGGGATCTTCTTAGTGTTTGGGTAATTGACAGGTTCTTGTGGCCTGGTTTTGACCTCTGTTGGAAACAGGATGCCGGGCTTGATGGACCCTTGGTCTGACCCAGCATGGCAATTTCTTATGTTCTTATGTTCTTAGCTAGGGGTGAGTAGGTGTGCAGAGGGTTTGAATGTTGCAACTGAGGTTGCAGGAATATGCAGGTGGAGGGCTGGGGAATATGCGTGGATAGTGTGAGCAGTATGAGGTGGTGAGTAGGTGGTGTGAAACGATGAGTAAGTGAATGGACAGAGGGAGTCAAGTGTTTGTAACGGTTTTCAGTGGTGTTTGTGGTGTAGATGGCTGTGTTTAGGGATTGTGAGAGTTTTTTTGAGATGTGTGAAGGCGAGTTGCCAGGGGAAGGGGGGAATTAGGCTTTCAGGGGAGGAACTGAATGTTGCAACTGGATTTGTGGTGGTATGTCTAGTTGTCTGGAGGTGGTTGTGGTGCTGTCAGTGAAATGAGAAGGTTATAGTTGTTGTCAGATAGTGTGAGAGGTTGCATGGGGTGGAGATGTGGGTTACATTTTGGGTGGTATTGGGTGGTAGTATTTATTTATGTTTTTATTTATTTTAAGAACTTCTATTGTGCACTCATAGAAGACCTGTTTGAGGTGGATCATAATAAAATACATCCATAAAACAAATTTTACAAATACAAGATCAAAACATAGCATATCTACAATATCAATGGAAGGGTCAAAAATGTATAAGCAGAAAATAAAACACTGCAAGCTGCATAAATATATTAGACCATCTACCTTTGGCATCATACTAGGTAACTTCAGTCTTAAATGCCTAGATAAAGAAATATTTTGGGCCTAATTCAGCACAAGTCTTCTGAAAGTCAGTTCCACTAGCAAGGAACAGCAACAGAAAAGGTTCTGTTTCTTGTCCCATTCAGGTAAACCAATTTGGGAGAAGGAAATTCAAGTAGGAATTTGATCAGAGATGTGAGAGAGTGAGACAGTTTAAATATCCTCAGGACTGCATTAATCCAGGGAGCAGAACCATGGTGCAAAAGCTAATGCACCAAAGTCGCTATTTTAGGTAACCAGTGTAATGATGATAAAATAGGTGTTACGTGGTCTGCCTTCTAGCACCCATCTGAATTTGGGGGGCAGCATTTTGAATGAATGTAATGCATGAATGGTTCAGGCAGGGAGACCCCAATATAAAGGAGTTACAATAATCGAGGGCAGACAAAAGGAGGGCCTGAAGAACAGAATGAAAATCCTATGGTATCAACAAAGATTTCAGGTGTCTTAACATTCATAGGGGCCGATGCAATCAATGAGCATGGAAAACAGGTGCTCAGTGTTGAGCACCCGCTTTCCTAATGCATGCCCAGGCACCCCTCTTGGGTGCACGATTCAATATTTACGGTAAATGAAGGGTTGCACTGCCAAGGAGGCGCTAGGGACAAATGTGCACTCCTGGTGCCTCCTTGGCATCGGGCGCCCAGGAAAGGTGGCTGTTAGCGGGTTAGGAAAATGGATGCTCAATTTTACAAGCACAGCCATGGGTTAGGAAAATGGATGCTCGTTAATTGATTGTCCATTTCCCTAACCTGTCCGCTGCACACTGTTTTGCATCGGCCCCATAACTTGAACAATTATTTATTTATTTATTGAACTTACAATGGATTTAATGTGCTCAGTCATAGAAAGATTGAGATCTAAAATGACTCCCAGTTTTTCATATAGGAGAAAACTTATGGAATGTGAAATAATGAACATCTGCAACCATATAAGATTATCACTTCCATTTTTTCAACATTTAACTTTAGCCTGTTATGCAATAACCACCGATTGTCTGCATTGATACACAATGATATCAGATCAAATGTATCTGACCAAGAAGATTAGCAGGGAACAAAGAACTGGAGGTTGTTGGTGAAAATCTTGTAGTTAATGCCAGCAATGGAGCAATGCAGATCTTGAAAAGGGTTGCAGACAAGGATGAATCCTAAGGCACCCCTTTAATAACATCATTTAAATGAGACATTGAGTTGCCTATCCTTATTTGATTGGATTGATTAGCCAGGTAAGATGAAAACCATTTTAGCACTGTCCCAATGATTCCAAAAGACTTCAAGAAATCCAGCAATATTCCATAACCTAATGTGTGAAAAGCTGCAGATTTGTCCGGAAGGAGAATGACATAGTCCATACTCATGTTAAAGCCCCTCAGGATTGTGTCAAAGCTTGAGTAACAATGTTTCCATACTGAATACTCTTCAGAAGTTAAACAAACTAATCTATCAAAGCATGGTCTATGAAATCAGTAAGTTGTTTAAGAACTGCTGATTCAATCACCTCTGTCCGAAGAGCAGAGAAGATACAGTATTGGTTGATAGTTCACTGGATCAGTAGGATCAGCAGATATTTTTTCAAAATGGGACTTATAGCTTGTTTAAGGGGAGATGGCGATAAGGACAAATTAGTTATGACAGCTACAGGTTCACTGACATCATCCCTAATCAGTTTCAGCATGGCTTTAGGGCAAGCATTTAATTTATACGATGAAGACTTCAGTTTAGAGATTTATGCACAATATTTTTGCTGAAGACAGGATCAAAGGATTCCCAGACTGGATGTTCCTCAATTGGATCAGTTTAATATTGCAGAGCCAGAAAGAGGTAATGTTACAGAAGCAGGTAGAGGAAATGTTACAGAGATTGGGTCAAAGCCATCACAAATCTTAGCAATTTGGGAAACAAAATAACAAACTAATTACAGAGGTGCAAGGGGGATGAGTGGGTAATTTGTGATGGTGGTGGTGTCAGTGATTGCAAATGGCTTTCTGGTTCTATGTGTTGTATGAGTGGCTGTAAGAGGTTGCTTGTGAGTGGGAGTGGGAGGAGAGGTATCAGGATATTTTTTGTGGGGTGTGGTGGTGTAAGGGGGTAAGTGGGTGCACAAGGGGTGAATGGTGATGGGTGGAGGCAGAAGAGCATTTCTGGGTTGTGTACATTATGGGGTGGGGGAGAGTGCAGGAGGGCGGGCATTATATTTCATTGCACTCTCCAAGGGGCCGATGCAATATGCCGAGCACACTCTTAACGAGCAGTTAGACGCAGGAGCAGGCATTAATAGCTGAGTGCATTGAAAAGAAGTACAGAAAAGCAGAAAAAACTGCTTTTCTGTACTTCTTTTTTAAAGTAAAAAAAAACCTCGACAGACGGCCGAGTTATGACAACTGACTATGAGTTTATCGGCGTCGGTCTTCATAACTCGGTGGTCTGCCAGTAATGAAAATGGCCGCCGATAAACTCGGGGGCTGTTTTCATTACTGGCAGACAGGCAGCCGCAGCAGATTGTGCTAGGAAGGAGGTGTTAAGGTCGCGCAAGTGACCCTAGCGCCTCCTTCCTAGCGTGACCCCCTAATTTAAATATTGCATGGTTCCCCCCCTTTGCGGGATCATGTGCGCGTTAAGAGAGTGGGCGCTGACTGTTCAGTGCCCGCTTTCTACGTGTCTTTATTGCATCAGCCCCTAACTTTATCATCCTTCCTACTCTCTACTTCATCACCCTTCCTTTATCCCTCCTGAATGCTTTCTGGACTTGGCTCCCCTCACCCACCCTCCACTCCCTTGAGCATGTGAGTTGCAGCCTTCCTCCTCCCCCACCCCTCCCCCTAGGCTCGCTCGAGTTCATTTTGTTTGCTGGCTTTCTGCTTCCTCTCCCGGCAGGCTAGTCTGTTAGTGATTCCCCAGGTGCTGCAGAGTAGAGATGTGCTTCGTTTTTTTCTACCGGGTCGTTTTTCGGTTCGAATACTTCGTGGTATAATTCGGGTCTTCTCGTTTCGTTTTCGGTTCGTTTGCCCGAAAACGAAACGAGAAACCCGAAACCGGACCGAAAAACGAATCGGTAACGAAGCAAAAAAAAAAAACCACCCCAAGCATTTAAAAACAATTTTAAGCATTTTCGTACATATATAACAACCCCCCCCCCCCCCATCCCGATCCCTCCCCAAGACTTACAAAGATCCCTGGTGGTCCAGCGGAGTCCCGGCTTCCATTTGCCATGCCCTCCGTGCCCTAGTTCGTGCCAGTGCAAGCCGCGCGCCAAAATGGTGCCGAATAGCCCGAACGACCATGTCACAGGAGCTTTCGGCGCTATTGGTCAGCCCCTGTCACATGGCCATCGGCGCCATCTTGTGCTCCTATCATGTGACAGGAGCTGACCAATGGCGCCGAAAGCCTTTGCCCATACTATGTCACAGAGGCTTTCGGCGCCATTGGTCAGCTCCTGTCACATGATAGGAGCACAAGATGGCGCCGATGGCCATGTGACAGGTGCTGACCAATAGCGCCGAAAGCCCCTGTGACATGGTCGTTCGGGCTATTCGGCACCATTTTGGCGCGCGGCTTGCACTGGCACGAACTAGGGCACGGAGGGCATGGCAAATGGAAGCCGGGACTCCGCTGGACCACCAGGGATCTTCGTAAGTCTTGGGGAGGGATCGGGGGGTGGTGTATTATAATTAATTTAAATTTGGGGTGTTTTTTAATAAAAAAATAATAATTTTTGCCCCTCTCCCCAGGCAAACCCGAAAACGAATTTTCCCCCGAATTGCGGGGAAAATTTTGTTTCCGGTTTCGGGGGCTCCGAAATAACGGCGTTTATGTCGTGTTTCGGATACTCCGAAACAGAAACGAATTAGGAAATTTCGTTAAATTTCCTAAATAGGGCGAAAAACGAACCACATCTCTACTGCAGAGTCAGGGATGGAGTCTGTGTTTTGTTTAGGTGCCTGCTCTCACCACCAGCCATGTCAGTGACTTGCTGGTGCTTGTTTCAAAGCTGTTTCAGAAGTGCTGCATTTCAAACAGTCTCTGTGCATCTGCATATGTTTTTCCTGCTGGGGCCTGCCCTCCACAGTTGTTGCTGGGTACACATGCACTGTTTCTCCTGCTAGGGCCTGCCCTCCACAGTTGTTGCTGGGTACACATGCACTGTTTCTCCTGCTAGGGCCTGCCCTCCACAGTTGTTGCTGGGTACACATGCACTGTTTCTCCTGCTAGGGCCTGCCCTCCACAGTTGTTGCTGGGTACACATGCACTGTTTCTCCTGCTGGGGCCTGCCCTCCACAGTTGTTGCTGGGTACACATGCACTGTTTCTCCTGCTAGGGCCTGCCCTCCACAGTTGTTGCTGGGTACACATGCACTGTTTCTCCTGCTGGGGCCTGCCCTCCACAGGTGTTGCTGGGCACACATGCACTGTTTCTCCTGCTAGGGCCTGCCCTCCACAGTTGTTGCTGGGTACACATGCACTGTTTCTCCTGCTGGGGCCTGC
Source organism: Rhinatrema bivittatum (assembly GCF_901001135.1). Taxonomy (NCBI): domain Eukaryota; kingdom Metazoa; phylum Chordata; class Amphibia; order Gymnophiona; family Rhinatrematidae; genus Rhinatrema; species Rhinatrema bivittatum. The sequence goes on from NC_042616.1 coordinate 694,206,780, forward strand.
CCTCCACAGTTGTTGCTGGGTACTCATGCACTGTTTCTCCTGCTAGGGCCTGCCCTCCACAGTTGTTGCTGGGCACACATGCAGTCATGCACTGTTTTTCCTGCTGGGGATTGCCCTCCACAGTTGCAGTGATGGTTACACATGTGCTGTTGGTCTGAAGTGATCACCTCGCGCCCATAATATTTTTATAATATAGAGAAATTATCTTTGAGTCTATGATGTATACATTATTCATCCTCTCCTCCAGAAAAGCAATAGGGTTAATTTGCTTCAATTTGAGACTTAGAATTACCAGCAGAAGGATATTTGTTAACACCTGCAAATAAAATTAATCACATTTTATGTTATAACATGGTTGGGAAGTCTTCAATATCAAGGGAAAACCAAATAAAATGCCTTCATAGAGCCCTAGTGTGAATCACATACTACACTATCAGTTTCATTATAGTATATATGACTTATTATCCCTTTTTTGCTATATGGAATTGTTTTCCTTATGTTATCAAAATCTTGAATTGGGAGAAAAAAGACATAAAAGTATGTTTTTTGTATAAAATCAGTTCAAACTTAAATGCCAATGTACAAAACTGGAAAGGCTTTCTTTGAAATAAGTTGGTAGTGCAGGAAGTTTGTCTCATTCTTATCTTATTTTAATAATATGCAAATGTGAATCACAGAATAATTTGGCAAAAATGCCAAATAGCTAAGCTTTTAAAAAATAAATTTAACTTTCTGAGTTGAGGTTAAGCTTGCACAACATTTCACTTTTACAAAGTTTTGAATGCAAAAGTTTATTCATGCAGAATCAGTAAAGAGCTGATTTGCATGATGTCTTAGCTCATTATGTTGCGGTCCTGCCTGCGAGGAGCGCGGGCAGGCTCTTACCTCCACGTGGCCGAGTCGGGCCGCTGACACTGCTGCCTCCGCAGCAGGTGTGCCGCCGTCTCCGGGCTTCTTCCCGGCTGCTTTCAGCCCTGCACAGCAGGGTCTGACCATCGGGAGCTCTCCCACATGGCTGGGACAGCTGCGGCTACTTCTGCTTTTCTCCGGCATGCTGCACCCGATCCTGGGGTCCTCAACCGGCAGGGAGGCCGTCCCTGCCGGTGCCTGCTTCAGCCCGGGTCCTCGCCCGGCAGGGAGCCGTCCCTGCCGGTGCCTGCAGCTCTCTGTTCTCCCTGCAGCCAGCGTTTCTTCTCTTCTGCCTTCCTGCTTCAGTCTTCGTGGCTGGGAGCCGCTCCAGCAGCCTGCCACCTCTCCAGCTTCAGGGCAGGGCTGCTCCGCTGCCTGCCTGGCTTCCTTGGGCCCTCCACATGGCTGAGGAAGCCACCAGCTTCCAGCTCTCTTCTCTCCAGCTTCCGAGGGCGCGGGCGCGCGCCTCTCTCCTCTTCTTCAAGGGCCAGCCAGGTGTGGCCCCCTGCTGACCCCTCCCTGGGCGTTGTCCTCTTCAGCCCTACAAAAGGGCTCAACGTCCACTCCAGCTTTGCCTTCGCAAGGAGTTGGTCACTCCTGAGATCCTTCGCTCCAGGAGTCGTCCATGTTCCAGCACTTCTGCAAGGTCCTGTGTTTCCTGTTACTTGTTGGAGCTCCTCGTCTTGTCCAGATGTCTGCCTTCTGTTTTAGTCCTGATGTCCGCCTGCTCTTCCAGCCCTGAGGTGTGTCTCCTGATCCAGTATCTGTGTTCCAGTCCTGATGTTACCTGCTGTTCCAGATGTCCATGTTCCAGCCCTGAGGTCTGTCTCTTGTTCCAGTATCCATAGTGTTTGTTCCTGACCCTGATGCTTTTACCTGCCTTAGGCTGCCAGTGTGCAGCAAACTTGCCTTCGGCTGCCAGGAGTGCAGCAACTTGCCTCGACTGCCAGGAGTGCAGTAAACCACCGCTTCCTCTTCCCTGTGCTCTCCCGTTCTCAGCGTGGTCCGCGACCAGCCTTCCTGGGCTGTGTAGGGCGCGCATGGGACAGGGTGGTCCGCGAATCAGTCCCGGGGTGGCCTGAACAGGGCGCCCTGAGGGACAGTGCCCATGTCTTCCTTCAGCCCTCATTCCTGAGTCCACGTCTGTGCCTGAGTCCACGTCAGTGCATCCAGCTCCTCGTTCCTGAGTCCACTTCTGTGCATCCAGTAGGGATGTGCAGAGCAAAATTTTATGTTCATATTTTTTATGTCCGAAAGGGGGTCCCACTTGCGGCCAATATGGACATAAAAAAAATCCAATGAGTTGGGTATATGTACATATGTGCAAAAAAAAAAATTAAACCCCCTCACCCTCCTTAATCCCCCCCCCAGACTTACCACAACTCCCTGGTGATCGAGCGAGGAGTGAGGACGTCATTTCTGCAATCCTTGGCGAGAAGCATGTGACGTCGGTGGCACGTCGAGTGACGCGGCGTCACGTGATTCCCGGCTCGTTCGCGCCGGACGGCTCGTTCGGCCCAAAAAGAACTTTTGGCCAGCTTGGGGGGGCCTCCTGACCCCCCCAAGCTGGCCAAAAGTTCTTTTTGGGCCGAACGAGCCGTCCGGCGCGAACGAGCCGGGAATCACGTGGCGCCGCGTCACTCAGACGCGACGTCACGTGATTCCCGGCAAGTTCGCGCCGGATGGCTCGTTCGGCCCAAAAATAACTTTTGGCCAGCTTGGGGGGCCTCCTGACCCCCTCAAGCTGGCCAAAAGTTCTTTTTGGGCCGAACGAGCCGTCCGGCGTGAACTTGCCGGGAATCACGTGACGTCGGCGTCACGTGATTCCCGGCTTATTCGCGCCGAACGAGACGTCCGGCGCGAACTTGCCGGGAATCACGTGACGTCGCGTCTGAGTGACGCGGCGCCACGTGATTCCCGGCTCGTTCGCGCCGGACGGCTCGTTCGGCCCAAAAAGAACTTTTGGCCAGCTTGGGGGGGTCAGGAGGCCCCCCCAAGCTGGCCAAAAGTTCTTTTTGGGCCGAACGAGCCGTCCGGCGCGAACGAGCCGGGAATCACGTGACGCCGGCGTCACTCGACGTGCCGCCGACGTCACATGCTTCTCGCCAAGGATTGCAGAAATGGCGTCCTCACTCCTCGCTCCATCACCAGGGAGTTGTGGTAAGTCGGGGGGGGGGGATTAAGGAGGGTGAGGGGGTTTATATTTTTATTTTGGCTCAACAATCGCGATTTCCCACATATCGAACATATCTATGTTCGATATGTGGGAAATCCGATCGTTTATGTCGAATCAATTTTTTAAGTAAAAAAAAAATATGAGTTGCGTTTTACTAATGCGGTCAATCCGAATGCACACCCCTAGCATCCAGCACCTCGCTCCTGAGTCCACCTCTGTGCATCCAGCACCTAATTCCTGAGTCCACGTCTATGCCTGAGTCTACGTCGTTCCTGAAGTCTCGTCAGTATCTCAATGTTCCAGTCTTCGCTGCCCTGGCCTCCATCCGGCCTGGCGCTCCATGCCGTACCCTGTGGCAGGTCCAAAAGGGCTTGGAATGGTCGGAGGACTGTTCATAAGACCAATATTGCATTGTTGGGTCTTCCGAAGCGTGCAGGTCTGGAGGAGGGTCAGTGTCCCCAGTCATCACGCCAGCCTCGTTCCTGTCCTGCCCATGCTCGGGCATGCCACGCCTATCGCGGCACCTCCTCAGAGTCCCGCTGGGGTCGAGCCGTGGCCCAAGGACACACATCTCCTGGGAAGTGGGACAGCTCTCCTAGCGCTCCCCAACACATTAGATGATTTTGCATAAGTTTTGCCAACAGTTTTGCAAAACAAACATTTGCACAGGAAACTGGCAAATAGCACATGCAAAATTTCACAAAATGACTGTGCATGTTATTTACCATTTTAGCATGCAAAATTGCATTTGTAAAGCTCTTTGCAGCTTCATACATTGACTTCCTAAAATGCTTATCCACACTTCAATGAACACACTGCCTCATTCAAATACATTTAAAAACGCAGTTAAAGACAATGATCCATGCAATGGTTAAGAAAGCTTACATATAAATGTAAGAAATGAAAAAGGAAAATTAATGATATCTCAGCCCCCTTGTAGTTGTACTGCACACCAAGAAAAGGAAGGCATGTGCCGCTCTTAACTATTCTAATGCTTCTGTTTCCAGTTCACTACTTCAAAGACAGGATATATTGACAGCTCAGAACTGCATTATACTTAACAACCTAGCAATAAACTAGTAGAGGAATTGGGACAGGGATGCTTATCCACATCACACAACAAAGCTGTCATGAGCCTTAAACAGTGTACAACTTTAAAAAAAAGAAACACAGAAAACGCACATTACAAGTACACAACAACGAAATACACACACACACACACACACACACACATACACTATCTCACTTAAAATCCCATGAGCCATCTCACAAGAGACTAGTGGTTTATTTTATTTCAATGATGTATTTTCTATAACTCTAGCAGCCGTGACTAAAGTGTCATCCCGTCCACGTCCCTCCTACTCTCAAATCTCCTACCACCCCTATCACCTCTAATTAACTCACTGCCATACATGTACATGTTCTTTAATATAATGACAACTTTCTCGCCCTCAACGCTACTAAAACGGAACTTATCCACATATCACCCCCCAATATCACCCACACCCACTTTATGACCCCCCACTGTCACACACAACAATGTTCCTACCACTAACCTCACCTTTCCCACCCATGTTCGGAGCCTCGGCGTATCCATTGACTGTCACCTCAACTACAAGAAATTCATCAATAATACCCTCAAAGACTGCTTCTACAAACTGCACACCCTAAAAAGACTCAAACCTCTCCTACATCTCAATGACTTCCGTACCATATTACAAGCCCTCATATTAACGAAAATAGATTACTGCAACTCCTTGTTATTAGGCTTGCCTAAAAACACCATACAGCCTTTACAACTCCTCCAGAATGCAGCCGCCCGGATACTCACCAACACCCACAAAAATGATCACATAACTCCGGTTCTCAAACATCTACATTGGTTACCCGTAGCATCTAGAATTGCCTTCAAAGCCCTCACCCTAATACACAAATCTCTTCACAACCAGAACATGCACTGGTACAAAGAACATTTCTCATTTCACAACAGCAATAGACCTACTAGAAAACAATATCTAGCTACATTACACACCCCCTCACCTAAGCTTACTAAACTCCGCACCACAAACGAAAGGGCCCTATCCCTAGCAGGCCCGCTTCTTTGGAATAAGCTACCCACCTCCCTCCGCCAAGAAACTTGCCCAAAATATTCAGGCAAAACCTGAAGACCTGGTTCTTCAAACACTCTTACACCTAATATTCACACATTCACTCCCCCCCCCCCCCCCCCCCCCCCCCCCGCAGACCTGGGTCACCTAACCTGACTCTTCAATTTCTCCTACCCCTAATATTCACATAACCACCCTCACCCCTCCCCCTCCAACTCCTAACCCCTCCACCCCCCTCTCCCTCTCCCCCTCCCTCTCCCCCACCTATTTTCCACCTCCTTTTTACCCCCTCCCTCTACCTTAAACTTCCTCCTCCCCCTTACCTCCCATAAAGTGAATTTTATCAGGACTACATATTGTATATAAAAAATTTGTATATAAAAATTTGTTCCCAATCATGTGTATATATACCTCCTTTAATTGTGGATACCCTCCTATATATCAGAATCTCCCCCCCCCCCCCCCCGTTTAAGATAACCTCTTTCACGTTTCCCACTTAGATAATTTTACTTATATAATCTAATCTGTTATTTGTATGTTCTGAATGTTCCTTATTTAATTATGCAATAATTGTAAAGCCTGTTGCTAAGTTCTGTTCTATGTAAACCGACGAGATGTTCCCAACGTTCGTCGGTATATAAAAGTTATTAAATAAATAAATAAATAAATAAATAAATAAATAAATGACTGCAATAACAACAGACACAGATATTGGATGAAAGGCCGCAACTTTATAGAACTAAACAGTGCTTAACATTCAATATCACAAAAACACTCCATTTGGAGTGGAATACAAGCACATATGATTATTTCTATAAATCATTCAAAACATCTTTATTGTTATAGAAAATATCTCTCATCATTATTTGATGGAGAAATATGTATTTGATGTTAATTGTTTGTTTGTTTATTTATTTAGTGTCATTGATGTACAAGTGATGTCAGCGAGCTATGTATAAAAAGAATTAAGATTAAGTGCAGCAGAGAATCCTGGTTTACGCTAACAGTCATCTAGTGTGAAGATCACATCAAAGATTCCCCTGAAGAAGCCATCAGACGAAACAAGGGCCCTGTCGAGAACAATTTCTAGTAACATTTTAAGGGAATAATTCATAGTAACATTTTTATGGAAATTGGAAATTAATTGAATAATATTTATGGGGGAAGAATTTGTATTTAAACTATATTCAATACAAAGGGATATTAATTAGCACTTGATATCTTTAATTTGAAATCTAAACTGGAATTAGTGAAAGTAACATTACAATTTGTACAGTAAATATCAAATATTGTTGGCATTAGCAAAAGGAAATAATGATTTGTACAGTAAATTTAATATTGTAATATGAATTTTATAAGTGTGTGGTGAGTTTGAGTGTGAATGTGTAATGAATGATGTAGTCATTTTTAAAAAATATATGTACATGAGAAATTTAGAATTTTGTATAACAAATGATTGAGAAAAAAAAATAAAAATATGCAAATGTGAATCACAGAATATATCCCTCTAGACAAACTGGATCTGAGCCGGTATGGCAATTGCCAAAGACCAGGCTACACCACCACCTCCACTGTCCGCCATAATAACCAAGCAAAGCAGCATTGAACCCGGGACCCCACCTTGTCTCCAAGCAAGGGGGCACCCCCAAAGCATACAAAATGGCGCCATGTGCCTCCCAAGGCACCAGTCCACTGCTGGTGCAAGCCAATCAATATTTCTTATCTTCCTCAAAAGCCAGACACAACTTTTATACTGTGATAATTGAATCTTTGATATAAATGGGCACTACATGACTGTGATAGAGCTTTGTTATAAATTCTACTCCTGCTTTCATGCCTGATTCTATTTAGATTTCAGGGCCTTCAGGGGGTAAACTACAAATATGTAGATCTGTAAAAGGGTCATAATTCTGTCGGCTGTGTCCAGGCAAATTTATCCGGGCAACTTAGTCTGGTTTACTTTATCCAGATATTCAACCGAAATCTGTGCCAGCTGAATATCTGGTCTAAAGGTTTATGCGAACAAAATTATCTGGTTAACTTCAATCATGCT